>NC_133382.1:15753041-15936913 GCF_049309525.1 Garra rufa
AAATGTCAAATCTTTTAAGTTTAAAGCCAGATTTTTACTCCAAAGTAAAAGTTGTAGAAACCAGACCATTAATGTCCCTTAACAAATTAAATATCTTAATAGAAAAATTTACTTCTTAGCTTCTGCATGTTCTGCATGTTTCAAATCAAGAAACAGGTTTTTGTTGCCTGATAATATTAATAACAATAATGCACATTTTGTAGTAGTAGTAGCTTGAGTTAGGATGTGGATGTAAATGTTTGTTTATTATCTAAATCAGTAACATCTGTAAAAAAAAAGAAAAAAAAAAGAAAAATTGTAGCATTCTCATTTTTATATGGTGAAATTTATTTATTCTGAGTTTTTTAATTAATCATTGGTCTTCCATAGTAGCATACTTTTAAATCATGATAAACACAGTTAAAACCACACATATGGCGCACCTCAATACCACGGTAAAAATATAACTATGCAGTTTTTAGGTATTTGTATGAAAAACAGTAGTCTAAATACATTTTAGCTTAAATCACAAAAATACTGAAATATATTTCATTACTCCTTTAATACATTTAATCTATGTCCACATTACACAGCAAAAAGGCCAGAGTTAAATTAACTCTCCAGGGAGTTTATTTGAGTCCACTCTCAAGAGTGTAAAGTGTTAAAATCAGAGTGTTAAATTAACACTGAAGCGGAGTTAAAGTTAATGAGATAATTAGTGATTAATTAAGTGATGGCTGATCATTATTGAAGACACCTGATGTTAACAAGCAGAATCGCCAAAGGAGAAAATCACATTTTTTAGCAACCATTATAGTGGTCAGTGTTTGCATTAGTTGGGCTCTTGAACTTACATTTGTAACATTAAATCTTGTTTAACTGCTCTAACAGTGTCATAACAGCCAGACAAACCAGAGTAAAGGTGATCATGTTCTCAAGAAATCTTTGTGTAGTTCACTGTATAATAGGTTATGGGTTTTATCACTGGTTACATAAACTCTGTGAATGAGAATCACAACTGACAGATATGTAAAAAAATATATATATTTTGATCAAAGACTTAAATTAAAAAAAAATTTGTTAAGACACACATGAAGAATCAGTGTGAGAACCACCACAACGGTGACCATCCAAAAACCATGTTGTAGCCAATCAAAACTTCCATGAATCCATGACTCCCATCATGCAATGCGACATGAATAAATTATGGGCTGAATTGTCTTTGTAATTTATTTTATTCTTACTATTTTCATTTGTTTTTGTTGTTTTTATGTGACTTTTTAGTAGCTTGTTTTGTGATGTTCAGAGTTGATCTGTTTATCTGAATACATCGTTTGTCACCGTTGTTGAGATTCATACACTGGTTCTTGATGTCTGTGTGCCTAAACAAATGAATTTTGGCTTGTACTGTAAGAAATTCTTCCAAAATGTATATTAAAGAAAAAAGGACAGGATCTTTCATTGTAGAATCATGAGGCTGATGTTAAATATTCACAATAATTATTTGACTGAACTCTTTTAAAAACTAATCACTGAATTACAATGATTCAGGTCAAGTAATGATTACGTTAAAACATAATCATCACACCTTGTGACTTGTGTTCTTGGCTTGTCTGGTTGTTTTCCCCCAAATAAAGCAGCCAAACAAAATCTAACTTTAAATATGTAAGGGTCAAGAGCCCAACTAATGCAAACACTGACCACTATAATGGTTGCTTAAAAAATGTGATTTTCTGCTTTGGCGATTCTGCTTGTTAACATCAGGTGTCTTCAATAATGATAAATTATCACTTAATTAATCACTAATTATCTCATTAACTTTAACTCCGCTTCAGTGTTAATTAAACACTCTGATTTTAATACTTTACACTCTTGAGAGTGGACTCAAATAAACTCCCTGGAGAGTTCATTTAACTCTGGCCTTTTTGCTGTGTAATAATAAACTGTAATACAATCCGATACATCCCACATTTCAGACACAATACCATTATGGTTACTACAGTAAATCTATGTTTAAATGATGGCGATGATTATGACTGAAATGCCTTCTGCCTGTATCGTTGTGCACAGTGTTTCTGCTGTTTGTCAGCACTGTTTTCACTGGCTTTAAATTAGTTTAAATCACAGAGTCATTTGTGTTAAATGCACTGAATTCAAGCGATTCACACTGGAACTCACAGCGTGTGACCGAGTAAACACATCTGCTGACAAAAGCCCTGCTTTTGGTGCATAAACATTATATCGAACATTTATCAAACTCTTCATATCGTTTTATCGATGTAAAATTATCGATTTATCGCCTAGACCTATCAAGAAGTGTGGTTTAAGTGGCCAAAGCCATTTTAGGAGAATATTCCTAAAGAAAACAATAATTACAGTGCTTCAAACAATATCGTGAAATGATATTTTGACAAATATTTTCACCTATAAATAGCACAAAATCATGCTAAAATGCTATTGCTATAAATAGCATTAATAAATCAAGACTATAACGAACCGTCAGAGCCACTAAATTCTGACACAGTCTTAAATTGATTCTGAATTGCAGCTAAAGTACCAGACTACTCCTTAAACACCATGAGTCTCTCCATTAAAACCATTTTCACAGTCTTTAAAATCAGGCTTCACTGCAGCTTAGTAATGAATATTAAGAAAAATATCCCATGAAATACACAGGCAATGGTGTGGCAACTATATGCACCAACAGGGTGTTTGCTGTACATATTAAATCTAAAGCCATCATCATCGTCTGGGTTGCTTCAGCCCTGTGTCATAATATTGTGATCTCCTTGAGTCTGGCTGGCTTTTCTTCTCTTTGACGCTCTCTCTGATTGAGTGTGGAAGATCTACTCAGAACATCTTATCTTATAGCAGAGATGGTAAGGCGATAAAAATATGAGTGAAAAGATGATGAAAGATCAAGAGTGAGAGTGGGAGTGAATTGGTTTAAAAGAGATTAGCAGAGGGGGATCGAAACGTGAGACAGACAGAAAAGCAGAGAGGCTCACCTTCTTTCTCTGCCCGAAACACAAAGGTTCGCACAGACGTGACCACCTCAAACTTATTCTCACCCAGAGCGCGCACTTGTTTAACTGCTGAAATAGGTATCAGGCCCTTCGAGTACATCTCCTGCAAGGAATAAGGGAGACAGAAAAATCATTCATAGCACAAATGGACAGATTACAAACTACCAGTCACAAGTTTGGACACACTCTACTAAATTTATGTGTCTAATAATCTCAAAAATGTCTTCCTTTCTAATAAAAAGCTAACCAAACAAAACAGAAAACCCAAACAAAAATGCAGACAAAACACCCAATTTTGCATGCACTGGTTCAAACAAAAAGCTAATAAATAACACAAAGCAAAACCAAACAAAAAGCTAACAAAACAAAACAAAATGAAACAAAAAGTAAACAAAAAAACAAAACCAAATAAAAAGCTAGCTAAACAGAAAACCCAAACAAAGCAAACAAAACACCCAATTTTGCATGCATTGGCTCAAACTAAAAGCTAATAAATAACTCAAAGCAAAACCAAACAAAAAGCTAACAAAACAAAATGAAACAAAAAGTAAACAAAAAACAACAAAACCAAATAAAAAGCTAACTAAACAGAAAACCCAAACAAAGCAATCAAAACACACAATTTTGCATACACTGGTTCAAACAAAAAGCTAATAAATAACACAAAGCAAAACCAAACAAAAAGCTAACAAAACAAAATAAAACAAAAAGTAAACAAAAAACAACAAAACCAAATAAAAAGCTAACTAAACAGAAAACCCAAACAAAGCAAACAAAACACCCAATTTTGCATACATTGGTTTAAACAAAAAGCTGATAACACAAAGTAAAACCAAACAAAAAGCTAACAAAACAAAACAAAAAGTAAACAAAAAAACCAAATAAAAAGCTAAATAAACAGAAAACCCAAACAAAGCAAACAAAACACCCAATTGTGCATGCACTGGCTCAAACTAAAAGCTAATAAATAACTCAAAGCAAAACCAAACAAAAAGCTAACAAAACAAAACAAAATGAAACAAAAAGTAAACAAAAAAAAACAACAAAACCAAATAAAAAGCTAACTAAACAGAAAACCCAAACAAAGCAAACAAAACACCCAATTTTGCATACATTGGTTCAAACAAAAAGTTAATAAATAACACAAAGCAAAACCAAACAAAAAGCTAACAAAACAAAATGAAACAAAAAGTAAACAAAAAAACAACAAAACCAAATAAAAAGCTAACTAAACAGAAAACCCAAACAAAGCAAACAAAACACCCAATATTGAAAACACTGGTTCAAACAAAAGCTAATAACACAAAGTAAAACCAAACAAAAAGCTAACAAAACAAAATAAAACAAATGTAAACAAAAAACAAAAAAAATAAAAAACAAAAAGCTAACTAAGCAGAAAAGGCTTATGTTGAAAACCCAAACAAAGCAAACAAAACACCCAATTTTGCATGCATTGGTTCAAACTAAAAGCTAATAAATAAAGCAAAACCAAACAAAAAGCTAACAAAACAAAGCAAAACAAAATGAAACAAAAAGTAAACAAAAAATAAAAAGCTAACAAAAAGCTAATAAATAAAGCAGAACCAAACAAAAAGCTAACAAAACAAAACAAAAAGTAAACAAAACCAAATAAAACGCTAACTAAACAGAAAACCCAAAGCAAACAAAAGACCTAATTTTGCACACATTGGTTAAAACAAAAAGCTAATAAATAAAGCAAAACCAAACAAAAAGCTAACAAAATGAAAAAAATAAATAAATAAAAAGCTATCTAAACAAAACACAAGCAAAGCAAACAAAACAGCCAATTTTGCATGAATTGGTTTAAACAAAATTCTAATAACACAAAGCAAAACCAAACAAAAAGCTAACAAAACAAAATGAAACAAAGTAAACAAAACAAAAAAAAACAAATAAAAAGCTAACTAAACACAAAACACCCAATGTTGAATGCACTGGTTCAAACAAAAAGCTAATAAATAACAAAGCAAAACCAAACAAAAAGCTAACAAAATTAAACAAATGTAAACAAAAAACAACAAAAGCTAACTAAAGACAAAGCAAACAAACCATTAAATTTTGCATGCATTGGTTCAAACGAGAAGCTAATAAATAACACAAAGCAAAATCAAACAAAAGGAAACAAAAAAACATCAAAACCAAATAAAAAGCTAAACAAAAGACTAATTTTGGATCTATATATAAAACTTGATTGATAGTGTACAAATATGTTGACATTACTGTCATACATTGTTTCCAACAGAGACCTCAATCCAGTTATAACACATCTGTACTATATAAAAAAAGAAAAGAGGGATTGAGTGAAGTACACACTCAAGCAGGCCTGATTCCTAATACCAGTCCCCAGCTAACAGGCTCGGCACTCCAGTATTTATAGTCTGATGTTTTGTAGGGAGAGATGAGGGAAACAGAGCTAGTTGTTTAGAGAAAGGAGTGTTTGGTCTCTCTGTGCGCTTCAAACCAACATAAGCCTCCAAAGCAGCAGTAGAGCTCTGTGAGACCTCCTTTAGTCTACAGAACTCATACACAGCACTCCAGCCGCTCTGAAACAGCAGACTGTGATGGATAGAAAAGGGCAAATACTGTGGAGAACTGAAAATGAAGGGAAGAAGGAAGGTGAGACAGGAGGTCTGTTCCAAAGCCTAGTGTGTTGCCTATGTAGGTAACATTTTTGGCAACATGGGTGACAAGTCTGTTCTAAAAGATTGACGTTTTAATTAAGCAATCTTGTTTTGGTCGAATATTAACGTGGAGTTGTATACATTGTTTCGTGATTAAGGCAATTCCAAAATGCACCACAATTAGCTGAGTGAATAAAATGAATGCAAGATATGCCACAGGAATAAAAAAGTTAGGGCAGGGGCCTCCAAAATCAGTCTTGGAAGGGACGGTGTCCTGTAGAGTTTAGCTCCAACTTGCCTCAACACCTGTCTGAAGTTTTCTGCATGCCCTAACAAGACCTTGATTAGCTGGTTCAGGTGTATTTATTTTGGTTGGAGCTAAACTCTAACACAGCAGAACAAACAGAACACCGTTCCTCCAAGACAGAGTTTGATGACCCTTGAGTTAGGGGTTTATATGGTTTTTTTAAATGGTTTTAAAAGTATCTTATTCCCACCAAGGTTGCATTTATTTGATCCACAATATATTTGAAATATTTTTTTTGTAATTTATTCCTGTGATGATAGCTACATTTTCAGAAGCCATTACTCCAGTTCTCAGTGTCACATGATTCTTCAATAATCACTCTAATATGCTGATTTGGTGCTCAAGAATTAGGAAGATTTCTCATTAGTATCAATATTGAAAACCGTTTAATGTTTTTGTGGAAACTGATCTTTGTCAGGATTCTGAAGAAATATACAAATTTTAAAAGAACAGCATTTATTTATCATGTTACAAAAGCTTTTTATTTCAGATAAACGCTGATCTTTGGAACTTTCTATTCATTGAAAGAATCCTGAAAAAAACGTATTGATAATAATGTTACAAAAAATGTTTCTTTAACAGCAAATCAGCATATTAGAATGATTTCTGAAGGATCATGCGACACTGAAGACTGGAGTAATGATGCTGAAAATTCAGTTTTGATCACAGGAATAAACTACATTTTAAAATATATTCAAATAAAAAGCAGTTATATGAAATGGTAAAAATATTTTACAATATTACTCATTTTGCTGTATTTTGGATCAAATAAATGCAGGCTTGGTGAGCAGAAGAGAATTCTTTAAATACATTAAAAATGCTGGCTGGTTGGGAGATTTGATAGGGTTATTTTTTAAATATTTTTTACCCAAGTCTTGGGTAGTTTTTCTGTAACTACACTGCTGGGTCATTTTTACCGTCAATACAAATTATGAACCAGCTTTAGGTCAGTGTAACCCAATGTTTGGTAGTCTGAAACCAAACTTATTAAAACTGGATACATTTGTCAACTGTCATTTTGTGTTCTGTCCTGAGAAATAAAATTGACTGACGGGAAATGTCCTTATTAAAATTAAGGTATGTATTGCATTGTATTCCTATCAAATCATCACTGTATAAATTGGAAAACATCTACACTGTAAAAAGTTTTCACCAGATTCAACTTAAAAACCTAAGTTAAGCAGTTGCCTTAATATGTTAAACAAAGTTAAATCAGCTTAAAATTGCAAGTCATTTTAACTTATTACACTAAAAATGAGTTGATTTAACTTGTGAGTTGAAATTACTTAAGTTGATCTAACTTAAAATTTTAAGGCAGCTGCTAAACTTAAGTTTTTAATCTAAAACTGGTGAAAACTTTGGACAGTGAACAGTCTCACATTTTTCCTTTTTTGTTTAAATGTACATCCCAGCTAACATCTGCTTGAAACCGCTAACCTTCCACAAATGCAGGTTTCATCAGAACTACACTCAAATCGACGCACCAGCACCACCATGGAAGTTCCACCTTCCGCCAAACGACTGCGTGGCCAGGGCTGAAACACCGAAGTGACTTCACTGTTATATGTAACAAAGTTTCCTTGCACTCTACTGACTACAATAGAAGTGCTATTGATCTAGTATGCCATTGTTGCAGCTATGCGTTTAATGGGTCTGACAGACAAGATGGCATGAGGTTAAGCTGTTTTCTTCAAACAATGAATATAGGGTAAGTAGGGATGTAACGGTATTGTAAATACCGTCGTACCGCAATAGCAAAAATTTTCGATACTACCGTGGTCGCATGACTCGATAAAACGATAGGTCTTCTGAGAAAAGTTTGCTCAGGCGAATGGAGCGAACGGGAGGTAGCGGGAACTACAATTCCCATCAGCCCAGGCGTGGCCATCATCCTTTGCGGTCTGTTGTAGCTACAGAGCGGAGCGCGGAGTGGAGCGGTGTGAGTTTGAATGGAGGGAGGAGCGGATTTTTGAAAAGTCGGAGCGCCATGGCTTTCAGTCGCTTCACCACCGCTCCATCATGAGAACAATTCATGCCAACGGTCCGTAATATAACTGCATATTAAGCAGGAATTCACATGCTAAACATATTTCGCTTGATAGAGATGGATCACTCAAATCAGAAATTATGTGAAGGCTATGATTACAATGGACATCATATGAGCGGTAAATTATAGTTCACAAGTTTGTTCTTTCTAGATACTGGATATTTTCAGGTGAAAGCATCATTTAAACAGGTACAGCACTTATTCACACGCAATCACTCTGTTAATGCATTAAAACAAATGTAATGGTATCCGATTTCGAATGAGCAGAAATCTGTAAGAAATGCAGCGATCCCGAAGTAAAATAACTGACGAAAATGTATTTTTATTTTCATTACAAACTTTGCACTGCATAAAGCAGTAATTATACTCTTTTAATGCTGATGTTATTAGCTTGGTATGTGTTAGGAACAAAGTTTGCACACTAGTGTTCCAAACTCTCTTGTTATTTTATTTTACTATTTTTTTATTTTAATATGTGTTATGAACAGGACCGTTATATTTCAAACATTAGGTTATTTCTGATTTTTTTTTGACGCGGAGCGAAGGCGGAGCGGTGTTTCTGATATCAGTGAGCGAGGAGTGGAGCAGGAGTGGAAAATTGTGAACCCGGAGCGATTATTAAATGCACAGAGCGCGGAGGGGAAATTGTTGCCGCTCCACTCCGCTCACATACTCTGGTCCCAAGTGAGAGGTTTTTTTTTCTGTTGCAGGGGAAATTGTAAATGCCCAGAGATCCAAACTTTTACCACATAATGTTAATATGCTAAGTGTGTGAGTGAATAAAGTGAGTGTTCTCAAATACTCATTCAGCACATGGGCCAGCTGCAATAAGTAGGCTGCTATTTAATTTTTTTCTGAGTTTTCAAGAAAACTAAATTGAAACTTAATTTTTTTTACATGGTTTAATAATTTTTTGTTAATATTGAAGTTCCTGTTTCACAGTGATAGATGGCTAATTTGTATGCCATTGATATGTTCAGTGTTCATGTAAACTGTTTTAATAAGAACTTCTGGCACTTTTTTCGAGTCTCTTCATTAGTTTTGTTTTTCCTGTAAATGATTCAATAAATACCGTACCGTGACATTCATATCGAGGTATTACCGTATCGTGAAGTTTTGATACCGTTACATCCCTAAGGGTAAGTCATGAATAGAAGTCATTTAATGCACTAAAACAGGTTCTTCCTACAGGTGCTAAAACCTTTACTGAATGTTTTTGAAGATGTTTTGATTGTAAGACAAGACTTCTTGTATATAAACAAATTTTGTCCTAATATATATATCAACCAGCAAATGTATTTATTCAACCGGAAATGACACAGGCTTCTCCCAAAAGATAATAAGACAATGTACAAGAGGCATCATTGTGGAAAAAAATATTTCTCAGCTTTTATTTACATTTGAACAAAAAGTGGCATGTTCAAAATTATTTATACCCTTTGCAAATGGTCACAGTCTATGGGAAAATCTAAAGTTCTATACCATTCCAAATAGTCCAAGCTGTTCTAAAGCATTCTAATTGCCCTGAATTATTGGGAACAGCTGTTTTAATCAACTCATCAGGTGAAAAACAGAAGCTCTCTGCTGTTGGTTTGTGGACAGCCATGGCTAAGACAAAGGAGCTCCCTGAAGACCTGCGGCTGCGCATTGTGGCTGCTCACAAGTCAGGAAAGGGCTTTAAGACCATATCTAAATGTTTTAAAGTTCCAGTGGCTACAGTGCAAAGTATTATTAAAAAATACAAGACATTCCACACTGTGAAAAATCTCAGAGGACGTGGTCGGAAGCCAAAAGTGACACCTGTGCTGGGCAGGAGGATAGTGAGAGAGGTAAAAAATAATCCAAGGATCACCACCAAGGCCATCCTGATGAATCTGGGCTCTGCTGGTGGCAACATCTCAAGGGAGACAGTCCAACGGACACTGCAACGTTCCAACGTTCCACGAACGCAGACCGAGGAGGACACCACTTCTCTAGATATGGCACACAAAAGCCTGTTGGCCTTTGCAAATGCTCATCTGGACAAAGAAGAAGACTTCTGGTCTTCTGTTTTATGATCAGATGAAACATTTTTAGTATTTAAAATGAAAAACCTTCAATAGGTTAACTAACCCAGCACTATGTCAAAAAAACAACCCAGCAAATGAGTTAAATTATAAAACCCAACAAGCTGGGTCAAAATAACCCAGCATGTGTTCTTTCCAGTATTTACCCAGCGCTGGGTTGCCAAATAACCCAGAAATGGTTGATTTTTTATCATATCATTTGCTTTCACTTAAAGGAGAAGTCCGGTGTGATATTGACCTAAAGCGTAATGAATCATGATACCGAGTGTGAACTTACCTTTCATTGCTCATCTCGGCTTGTCCACTGCACTACAAAATCTGGCGCTAGTTAGCCGATGCTAACAACAGGTTGTCTTTGAGGGTGCATCGGGCATCGGACTAGCCATGTAAATTAATCACTGTTTTACACCATTTACGAGGCACAAAGTAGCTCCACACTTCATTGGTAGACTTCCAAGGGCCCTGATATTTAAAACAAGACATTGAGACTTTGAAAAAGCACTGGTAGTTTATTTACAAGAAGATTTATACTGACTATACTGTCCTCCCTTCGTGTTTAACTATTTTGAAGTTTGACAGCAAGTTAAACTCCATCCATCATAAAGTTGAGAAGTGCAAGTTTCAAGTCACTTTATTGCCACTTGGATGAACTCTACACTGAACCAGAGTGAAAATAATAGAAAAATCAATCTCTAATTAGACTCATAACTTAAACATGTTTAACTAAAATAAAGTATAATATACGTGTTACCAAAATGCTGTTGACTTCACATACATTTGCATATTAAATTCAATTTCTATGCATCTACAAGAATGTTTACAATTTGCATTGAAAAAGGCTTAAGAAAGCATGCTATGTATATAAATCACAACATCGTGTCTACTTTACACAGTAATATCGAATATATATATCACCCAAATAAAATAGAGAATGAAACTTACAGCTATTGCTCTTCAAAACTCTTTAAAGCAAGGATAGATGAGGATTACCCAAAAAAAAAAACATCTGACAGACATATATCATCCATGCGTTCAGCTGCTCACTTCCTCATTTTTCCGTCATCTGCAGTTTCTTAAAGAGTCCACTAGATGGCAGTTCCACGACAAATTAAATAAAGTACTATTAAACAGGGCACAGAACACAGACAGTCCCTTCAGGAAATTTACCGTTCGCCGCCATCTTGAATTTAGTCACGATAAGTCGAGTGACGAGCAGGAAGGAAACTACAACCTGATAAGTCACGTGAGTACTCGTGTTACTTTTGGACTGGAGTTAGTGCAGACAGTTGGCAATTGCAAGGATGTCGGACGATGAAGCTACTGAGTTTTATGAAGTAGTAGTTTAGTTTCCTTCATGCTCGTTACTCGAATTATCGTGACTAAATTCAAAATGGCGGCGAACAGTAAATTTCCTGAAGGGACTGTCTGTATAAATCTTCTTGTAAATAAACTACCAGTGCTTTTTCAAAGTTCTCAATGTCTCGTTTTAAATGTCAGGGCCCTTGGAAGTCTACCAATGAAGTGTGGAGCTACTTTGTGCCTCGTAAATGGTGTAAAACAGTGATTTATTTACATGGCTAGTCCGATGCCCAAAGGCACCCTCAAAGACAACCTGTTGTTAGCATCGGCTAACTAGCGCCAGATTTTGGAGTGCAGTGGACTATCCGAGATGAGCAATGAAAGGTAAGTTCACACTCGGTATTATGATTCATTACACTTTAGGTCAATATCACACCGGACTTCTCCTTTAAATCAGTCGAAATGTGTTGAGTCTTATAAAGTGCTTTTTGTATAACACAACAGTTGTGCTTGTGTAGGTCATTCCAAAACACTCGCTTATGAGCTTTCATACATATACATTTCAGCTAGAATGCATTAGAAAATGTCTGTAGACATTATGAAATAAAGTAGTTCACTGGGTTTAGAAACAGAGCTAGACATAAAGAGTGAGCGACATAAAAAAAAAATTAGAAAAGAGTGAGAGAGAGAGAAAAAAAGAAAGATTAATTTGTCCATTTCAGTTGGCTGTTAATTATTACGATGACCTTGCACTATTTCTAGAACTCGTCCATACAGAATAAGAAGAGAAGATTTAGTGAGGGACCCCCTCCTCAGCTGGCGCAAATGGAAGAGGTAATGCCAAAGATAGACAGTACGAGAGCGGATGAGGGAGAGAAAGCGAGAAAGCAGAGAGAATGAGAAAGAGAGAGGGATATGATAGCTTGGGGATTGCTTGATAGAGAGAGAATGAGTGAAGAACCAAGGGATCAAGGAAGAGAAGCTCAAAAAGCGGAGGATTGCGAGCAAGAAAGAGAGAGAAAGTGGGGTCAAAGAGAGCGCCATCTTCTCAAATTAAGGCAGCATGTTAACAACGATGGCTGCAGCTAACCCTAATTATGGTAGGGGGCAGCCATCGCCTCTCTCCGGGATTTCACTCCTCGCTCACTCTCTGCAATTTCGCATCCTTCCTTGCACAGAACTAGTCTGCATATTAATGAGACTTCCTCTGTCTAAAATCTGGACAGCAGAGGAAGAGAGGAAAGGGGGATAAAAGTGAAGAGGTGTGCATGTTTATAGGAAGCTAAGTGGCAATAATGAGGTGCTCTCTAAGCTGGCGTTAATTATTCATTATAATTACAATTTTCAGGGTCGGAACGATGAAGGGGGCTTAAAGTAGATGTGCAAACGCAAGCGCATCCATTAAGAGTTTAGAGATGGTTTAAGTACTTTGGTGTATGCTTATACAAACACACATACAACAAAGACGTTCGCTCCACAAAAAGTTTAGGGCAGGATTTATTTGTATGGCTTGCGCAAATCTGTGACGATGTGTCAAGCTCACAGCGGTTGTTCTATATATGCACTTTGACGTTTACGAACACATACATCCGAATGTGCGATAGAGTTGAAAGGACTGACTGATGAAGTCTGCATTCGCTCAGAGAGACCCAGAGAGTGCTTGTAATGCCATTAGCTTTTGTTTTTACCAGCACTGGGTTAGTTCTGCAGTGGAGCCATGGGGACACCACCTGGCCGAGGGCCGCTAATGCACTAGAGTTTGGAAAATGACTAGTAAATGTATTGTGTGCAGTTTGCATTTTTTGCAACATCCTATACTAGCCAAAATCACACCGCTGAATGTGGTATTCTAGAACATCGGCTAATTGTTTTCTATTTTAAAACTAATTTCATTACTGTGATTTAATTACTCCAGTCTTCAGTATAACATGATCCTTGAGAAATCATTCTAATATGCTGATTTGATACTCTGTTGTTATCAATTATTATCGTCTGAAAACCATTTTATGCTGCTTCATATTTTTGTGGAAACCGTGACATTTGATTTTTTTTTTTTTCAAAGCTGTCATTTTTAATCAATTTGTGTCCTTGCTGAACCAAAAAAAATATTATTATTATAATATATTAAATATATTATTATAAGTTTTATTTCTTTATCATTTGACACTTAAGATTGAATAATGGTTGCTGAAATTCTCTTACATTTTAAAATATATAAAAGAAGAAAACATTTTTTTAAATTGTAATATTTCACAATATTACAGCCATTCAGAAGCACACTGCGCTTCCAACAAAATGCATACGTTTCTAATCTAATTCATAAATATCAAACCTTTAAATATTTTTAAAACTACATACTGAGAAACTGATACCATCTTTGTCATAGAAAACACTTGTTGGTTCGCACTGAGTTCACAGTTTTAATATGTTTGCTGATCTGAGGTAAATTATTTATTATTGATTTCAGTATGACTATAAATGTAATTTTCATATGTGACCCTGGACCACAAAACCAGTCATAAGGGTCAGTTTTTTAAAATTTAGATTCAAACATCATCTGAAAGCTGAATAAATTGCTTTCCACTGATGTATGGTTTGTTAGAATAGGACAATATTTGCTTAAGATACAACTATTTAAAAATATGGAATTTGAGGGTCCAAAAGTCAAAATATTGAAAAATAGTTCTCCAAAGAAAGCTCTAAGTGATGCATATTACTAATCAAAATTTAAGTTTTGATATATTTACGGTAGGAAATTTACTAAATATCTTCATGCAACATAATCTTTACTTAAAATCCTAATGATTTTTGGCATAAAAGAAAAATCGATAATTTTGACTCACACAATGTATTTTGGCTATTACTACAAATATACCTGTGATACTTATGACTGGTCTTGTGATCCAGGGTCACATAAATATTCAAACTCAAATTAGGCACTTTTAACATTGAATAAAGCACATTATCAGTACATGAGAATATGATTGTAATAGTTTGTATGTTGTTGTTCCAGCTGTAACGTTGCAGAAACAGAAACCCTTTCTAAAATAAAAATTTTGTGTCGCCGTCACGGCTAAAGTATAGATACTACACGTCGCATGTAGAACACGGTGTAAGATACTTCTTTTAAAATGAAAAAAAAAAAATTCTGATTATTTAACCAGACGTGTTTAAGTTACAGATCATGGGAAACTTGCTTTTGCCCTAAGCTGGATGGACTACAACCACCAAAACCCCGGGGTAGGTGGTGAGAAAGCTTTTCACTGCCGCTCTCAGGGGACTTTTGAGCTTTTCTGGATTTTCTACACAGTTGTAGCTCACATACGAGGTAACTGATCCCAACCCAAACATCTCCACTCACCCTGCCAGCCTCTGAACCTCTCTCACTCACACATACAAACTAAAACTCATGAAAGTATTACTTGGATCCCCAGACATTGTAGACCCTGGTCGCAAGGTTGATGAAACATCAGGTAAGTTTGGGAGAGACCACGCCGCTCTGTCCCAGAGGGTTCTACAGAGAGCCAGTGGGAGTGTGGTGCCTGCCTCTCTCCCACGCTTAAGAAGGTCTCTGACTGATGACATCATTATGTGATGTCAAGAAGCGAGCAGCGATTGAGATTAACCATTTCAATCAGAGAAAAAAAAATTAGGAGAGAACATGTCTGCTGAGGACAATTGGAGGAGACTTTCGTTGAAACTTTCTTGATTAGTAATGCTTGTTAAAGAATTAGCTTACTTCCAGAACAAAAATGTACACATAATGCACTCACCCCCTTGTCATCCAAGATGTTCATGTCTTTCTTTCTTCATTCATAAAGAAATTCTGTTTTTTGAGGAAAACATCTCAGGATTTCTCTTCATATAATCGAAACCCCCAAACCCCCAAGTTTGTACTTCCAAAACGCAGTTTAAACGCAGCTTCAAATAGCCCTAAACGTGCCCAGCCGAGGAAGAAGGGTCTTATCTAGCGAAACGTTCGGTTATTTTTTAAAACAAATTGAATATTGATATACTTTTTAACCTCGAATGCTCATCTTGTCTCTGCAATGTGCATGCGTAGTCTATGTAATCTGGACCAATACAGGGAAAATTTTGTCTTACAATGCTGTTTTACCTTTTTTCATAAAGGGCCTTCTTTGTATGTTCACTTTGTGAACAATGGGTCGATACTTCTGCAGTAATGTTGGAACGATTTTGAAGTTGGGGATAAAAAACGAGATGGGAGTTTTTGGACATACCCTAACTGTATTGACCCGGATCACACAGACTACAGATGCACATTGCAGAGACGAGACAAGATGAGCATTTGAGTTTAAACACTATATAAATTGTCAATTTGTTTAAAAAATAACCAATCGTTTCACTACAGTCGTGGCCAAAAGTTTTGAGAATGACACAAATATTAGTTTTCACCTAGTTTGCTGCTCAACTGCTTTTAGATCTTTGTTTCAGTTGTTTCTGTGATGTACTGAAATATAATTACAACCACTTCATATGTTTCAAAGGCTTTTATCGACAATTACATGACATTTATGCAAAGAGTCAGTATTTGCAGTGTTGGCCCTTCTTTTTCAGGACCTCTGCAGTTCGACTGGGCATGCTCTCAATCAACTTCTGGGCCAAATCCTGACTGATAGCAACCCATTCTTTCATAATCACTTCTTGGAGTTTGTCAGAATTAGTGGGGTTTTTTGTCCACCCGCCTCTTGAGGATTGACCACAAGTTTTAAAATCTGGGGAGTTTCCAGGCCATGGACCCAAAATGTCAACGTTTTGGTCCCCGAGCCACTTAGTTATCACTTTTGCCTTATGGCACAGTGCTGTTGTTGGTTTGTTGGAAGAAGTTGCTGTTGGAGGGTAATTTGGTACCATTCTTTATTCATGGCTGTGTTTTTGGGCAAAATTGTGAGTGAGCCCACTCCCTTGGATGAGAAGCAACCCCACACATGAATGGTCTCAGGATGCTTTACTGTTGGCATGACACAGGACTGATGGTAGCGCTCACCTTTTCTTCTCCGGACAAGCCTTTTTCCAGATGCCCCAAAAAATCGGAAAGAGGCTTCATCAGAGAATATGACATTGCCCCAGTCCTCAGCAGTCCATTCGCCATACTTTCTGCAGAAGATCAATCTGTCCCTGATGTTTTTTTTGGAGAGAAGTGGCTTCTTTGCTGCCCTTCTTGACACCAGGCCATCTTCCAAAAGTCTTGGCCTCACTGTGCGTGCAGATGCGCTCACACCTGCCTGCTGCCATTCCTGAGCAAGCTCTGCACTGGTGGCACTCCGATCCTGCAGCTGAATCCTCTTTAGGAGACAATCCTGGTGCTTGCTGGACTTTCTTGGACGCCCTGAAGCCTTCTTAACAATGTAGTGGAACGTTTTTTTCGGGATTAAGTAAATTTTCATGGCAAAAAAGGATTATGCAACTCATCTGATCACTCTTCATAACATTCTGGAGTATATGCAAATTGCTATTATAAAAACTTAAGCAGCAACTTTTCCAATTCCAATATTTATGTAATTCTTAAAACTTTTGGCCACGACTGTAGATAAGACCCTTTTTCTATGGCTGGGATCATTTAGAGCCCTTTGAAGCTGCGTTTAAACTGCATTTTGGAAGTTTGTTAAAAACTTGGGGGCACCATAGAATTCCACGATATAGAGACAAATCCTGAAATATTTTCCTCAAAAAACATAATTTCTTTACGACTGAAGAAAGACATGAATGTCTTGGATGACAAGGGGGTGAGTACATTATCTGTACATTTTTGTTCTGATAGTGAACTAATCTTTTAAGGCAGATTCTGTTACTTGCCTTATATTTAATATATAGAAGGAACCAGTACCCAACCACCGAGCAAACAAACATAAAACTGCTCAGAGGAACAACTTTTCAACATTCTGGCAACCGCAAAAAACACCATTGCAGAGCTTCATGGTAGCCACCACTCACACAAAATATACATACACAGTTTCTATTGCAATAGTCACCATTAACTCCTAATGCATGATGTAGTTGTAGAGGAGTCTGTCTTCATTTTAAAAACCCAGAGAACCCAGGGAGCTGGTGCTTGTGCTTACTATGCACACTTACCACTAAATGCTGAATGACAAATAGTTGAAACAATAAGGTCCCAATTTGCAATCAGCCTCTTAAATTTGATGGAGAGAATATTGACAATGAAAAATATGATAAATTGCTAAATTAAGGGAACAGATTATAACAGATATATACTAAAAGAAAGACAATGGTACATGCAGGTTCACCCAATGCCTCCTCCTCCGTCTCCATTAGAGTGTCCTCTACCCCCACTGTTTTACACTGACGATATCACCCTGTTCCTGCATCCAGTGCTGTTTCTGCCCTACTGCGATAATACTATATCTGCAAAAAGAGTGAGTGACTGTTGACAGCTATGTGGGAACATTTAGGTGGAAATTAAGAAAGGGATTTGCAGCAGTTTTGGACGCTCTGAGATACTTTAAACTGATTGTACATGCTGACACTAGGGTTTTAGGCTTGTCTCTGTCCTTACCGTTCAAACTCAAACAAAAACGTGACATGGTAGAGCCCTGTTGTGTGTGAGAATTTGCGAAAATGTGTGTGTGTCACCTTATCGCTGTTGTAGTAAGTGAGATTTCCTCCTTCGAGCTTCACCCATCTTCTCTGAAAGACACAGTTCCTACAAGTACAAAATAACGTGTCATGTCAACAAAAGTCAAAACACATCATTATTCATGCTACAGTATTAAACAGACTATCAATTAGTTCTTATTATAAGGGTCATGTGAAACAAAATTAGGAATATTGGCCAGTGCTACCACTCAACTGGCATTGTGTGGGTCAGCTAGCAAAAAGCATCAAGCACAAAGAGGAAGAGAAAAAAGCAAAAACAGGAAGGCCATTTTTACGAGTGGGTTTAGCATGTATGAAAACTAATACCAAAATAAAGTGTGAAATACTCTGTAGGTTTATGCCTAACTCTGCTGAAGAAATGTAATCTTGCTTTTTAAAATGATTCATACACTACCATTCAGAGTCAGCAAGAAAGATTTTGTCATGTTTTTTCATGTCTTATGCCAATCAAGACTGCATTTACTTGATCAAAAATACAGTAAAAACAGTAATATTGTAAAATATTATTATAATTTAAATTCATTGTTCGCTATTTGCATAGATTTTAAAATGAAATGTATATGATCCTTTTGAAATCATTCTAATATGCTGATTTGGTGCTAAAAAACATTTCTTATTATTATGAATGTAGAAAAAAGTTGCTCTGCTTAACATTTTTGTAGAAACCTTCATTTGTTTTCAATACTCTTTGAACTTTAAGAAGATTCAAAAGGACAGCATTTATGATATATAGCCTACAGTGGTGTGAAAAAGTGTTGGCCCCCTTAATGATTTTTAATTTTTTTGCATGTTTGTCACACTTTAATGTTTCAGATCATCAAACAAATTTAAATATTAATCAAAGATAACACAACATGCAGTTTTTAAATGAAGGGGTTGATAAACTGTGGTTTATCACACCTAAGTTCAGTTTCTCTAGCCACACCCAGGCCTGATTACTGCCAAACCTGTTCACAATCAAGAAATCACTTAAATAGGACCTGCCTGACAAAGTGAAGTAGACCAAAAGATCCTCAAAAGCTACACTTCATGTTGAGATCCAAAGAAATTCAGGAACAAATGAGAAAGAAAGTAATTGAGTCTGGACAAAGTTATAAAGCCATTTCAAAAGCTCTGGGACTCCAACGAACCACAGTGAGAGCCATCATTGACAAATGGTGAAAACATGGAACAGTGGTAAACCTTCCCAGGAGTGGCCGGCCGATCAAAATTACCCCAAGAGCACAGCGAAGACTCATCCAAGAGGTCACAAAAGACCCCACAACAACATCTAAAGAACTGCAGGCCTCTCTTGCCTCAGTTAAGGTCAGTGTTCATGACTCCACCATAAGAAAGAGACTGGCCAAAAATGGCCTGCATGGCAGAGTTCCAAGACAAAAACCGCTGCTGAGCAAAAAGAACATAAAGGCTCATCTCAGTTTTGCCAGAACACATCTTGATGATCCCCAAGACTTTTGGAAAAAAAACTCTGTGGACTGACCAGACAAAAGTTGAACTTTTTGGAAGGTGTGTGTCCCATTTCATCTGGCGTAAAAGTAACACAGCATTTCAGAAAAAGAACATCATACCAACAGTAAAATATGGTGGTGGTAGTGTGGTGGTCTGGGGCTGTTTTGCTGCTTCTGGACCTGGAAGACTTGCTGTGATAAATGGAACCATGAATTCTGCTGTCTACCAAAAAATCCTGAAGGACAATGTCCGGCCATCTGTTCGTGACCTCAAGCTGAAGCGAACTTGGGTTCTGCAGCAGGACAATGATCCAAAACACACCAGCAAATCCACCTCTGAATGGCTGAAGAAAAACAAAATGAAGACTTTGGAGTGGCCTAGTCAAAGTCCTGACCTGAAAAAGGTACAACAATTCTGCCCAAAATGAGTGGGCCAAAATTCCTGCACAGCGCTGTAACAGACTCATTGCAAGTTATCGCAAACACTTGATTGCAGTTGTTGCTGCTAAGGGTGGCCCAAACAGTTATTAAGTTTAGGGGGCAAACACTTTTTCACACAGGGCCATGTGGGTTTGGAACTTCATTCTTCATTCAAAAACTGCATGTTGTGTTTACTTGTGTTATCGTTGATTAATATTTAAATTAGTTTGATGATCTGAAATATTAAAGTGTGACAAACATGCAAAAAAAAAAAATCAGGAAGGGGGCCAACACTTTTTCACATTTCTAACAATGCACCCTTGTATAAAAGTTGAATAAAAGTTTTGTTTTTTTATTTCATTAAAAAAAAAGAACTTACTAACCCTAAACTTTTGAACAATGAGGAAATTTTATACCTTATAAATCCTGTAACATACAAATGGAAATAAAAATTACAAAATAAAAGAGAAACCAATAACTGCTGTAATCTCAATGAAATCAAATTTTCATTCATTTAAAAAAGCTAAGCAGAATAAGGCCACTTTGTGATGTGATGTCAAGCTAATCAAGTTAACAAAATTCCAACATAATTTGATTCTTTAAATTTAAATAAATAATTAAATATCAAGCAGTAGCCACTGTTTGGATAACTGTAAGGTCACATTACCAGAAGGAACACATTACTACACTTAGAAGTGGAGCATTTAGCAATAAATGCTGCTATATATGAAATGTGTCATGTGTCATGAGCATTACAGTGGACTAAAGCTCCAACAATGGGCACTCTGCAGTTAGCTCACTGTGGTGTGAAGTATAGCTTCCTGCTGCTGTGTGGCTTCAGGAAACTTGAAATGTAGTGCATGAGTCATGCTACTTTCTACTACTACCTTCATGGACACAAGGTCATCTGAAGTGAATGACAAAGAGCTGCATAAAGTGCACCTTCTGTCTTCCAAATATAAATTAATACAGTGTACAGAGAACATTTTTGGCTATACTAACTATGTTCCTTAACATTGATACTCTGATATGTGCTTTAGTACTTGACTTGACTGGCATTCTCAAGAGTTACGTTAAAAAAATACAAAGAGTGCAAAGCAGTAAACAAAGGCCTGCATGATCCTTACCCTTGAGGGGAAAGTTTGTCTAGCCAGCCTGCTTTGGTGGCAGCATTACGGGTCCCATAGAAGCAAGCGTAGGGAGAAATGGAAACTTCTGTTTGAGAAGGAAGGTTTGGTCTCAGTAGGCCTGATAGCTCATCTTGTGCCATACTGTATATGTCATTTACATCTGTTCGTGGTTGGGCCAAAGCTGATGGTCCAGTGCTCGAGAGAAGAGTAGGTGGTGCAGAATGTTTCAAAGAGCATTCATTAGCCAATCGCTGACTAAGCGTGCATTGTTGGACAGTGGAGTAATCATCCTCATCATCCTCATCATCATCATCATCAACATAATGTTGCTTGGAAAGGTCTTGCTTCTTGTTACTGTGTGCTCTTTCTTGGGTTTGTGCCTGCTTGTTTCTAAAAAAAAAAAAAAAAAAAAGTAAGACCCAAA
This sequence comes from Garra rufa, assembly GCF_049309525.1. Lineage (NCBI taxonomy): Eukaryota > Metazoa > Chordata > Actinopteri > Cypriniformes > Cyprinidae > Garra > Garra rufa. Next base: position 15,774,469 of record NC_133382.1, read on the forward strand.
TTTGTTAAGCTGGTATTAGGAAAAAGGCAAATAATAACATTTACAATGATTAATCAATTGCTTTATGTTCTTAGAAATGATGACCATATTTAGCAAGAGGGACACTGTTCCTGAGGAACATTGAATGGATAGTTCACACAAAAATGATTTTTTACTAACTGTCTTGTTTTTCCAAACCTGTATGACTGACTTTCTTTTATGAAACTCAAAAAAAAAGATATTTTGAGTAATTTCCTAACTTTTTTGTTTTGTTATTTGTCCATACAAAAGTAAGTCAATAGTAACTTTTTGGCTACCAACCTTCTTTCAAACATCACATTTCAGGCCAGATTTACTAAACAGGCCAAATTCCATGAAAATGCAGATGGGAGGGAAAAATTCTGTGTGTGACTTACGAACAATGTGCACATTAAAGAATACAGGCGCAGCCAGATCATTTCCATAATGACCAGTGCAATCTACCAACAGCAGCGCCAATTATCGTCTGCTTTAAGACATGCTTTTTGGGGGGCGTTAAATACCAGTCATTTGACTAGCGCAAACATTAGTGTTGCGTGATTCATTTTAATATTCTCCTCCCATAAATTTTGCATCTGAAAGGGAAACTCCTACAAATGCGTATTCAATAAGGTCAGGTGCAAAAATAATTATGTCCACGCCTTTTCAGCTGTAATTCTTCACTGTGCGTCTTTAGTAAATTCTGACAGAATGCCAAAAGATGTTTTGCGCTGGGGCAAGCTGTTTGTAAATCTGACCCTTTGTGTTCTGCAGAAGAAAGGGTGAAAAGAAAGGGTTTCTGGGTGAACTATCACTTTTAGAATTGATATGTAAAGAATATTTGATAATGAACACTTTCATTATTGAAAATTAATTCAAAAAACACATGGTGTCAAACCCTACGAACCACAATGTTGTTCACACAGATCCTATGAGTACCACAGTGGGCATATGAAAATCTACAAAGCAGTTTAAAATCACAGAAATTATCAAGAATTAGAGGACTTCGACTTAGGCTGATAAGAAAACAGGCTGAAGTTCACCAAACTGTTCACCTTAACTTCTGTTGTTCCAGGTTCTCTTTTACTCCTTGACTGGATACTACATCATTGCCCAAATCCTGAAAAACAAACCCAATCAAGATGAAACTAAAAGCAAGACTATTTTCTAAATTATGTTATCAAATAACATTTACCCTTGTTATGAATGTCTTATGGCATTTTCAGACCTGTAGACCAAAGCAGGGTCTAATTTAAACTGTCACCATATCTCAACATATTTCCGTGGTTTGTTTAGCTTTCACAAGGCAACATTTCAAAGCATACCATAATGTGTTACATATATATACAGTGCCCTCCACTGGCACCCTAATATTGGCACCCTTGGTAAATATGAGCAAAGGTGGATGTGAAAATAAATCTGCATAATTTATCCTTTTGATATTTTATTCAAAAAATTCACAAAATTCTAACCTGCCATTGAAGTAAAACAACAGAACCTAGGGGTGAAATCTCATTATGAAATAAATGTTTTTCTCTAGTTCACGTTGGCCACTATTATTGGCACCCAATTATTGCAACATCCTTTTCCCAAGATAACAGTTCTCAGCTTTCTCAAACAATGTCTAATGAGTTTGGAGAACACCTGACAAGAGATCAGAGACCATTCCTTCATACAGAATCTCTCTAGATTCTCCAGAAGCTCTCTCTTCCCAGCTTCATGCTGGTGCTTCTTCTCTTCAGTTTCTATACAGGGTTCAGGTCAGGGAACTGGGATGGACATGGTAGAAGATTCATTCTGTGCTCAGTGACACAATTTTGTGTTGATTTTGATGTTTGTTTTGGATCATCGTCCTGCTGGAAGATGCAACCATGGTCCATTATAGGATTTCTAACAGAGGCAGTGAGGTTTTGATTTTTTTATCTGCTGGTATTTGATAGAATCCATGAAGCCATGTATCTAAACAAGATGTCCAGGACCTCCGGCAGAAAAATAGGTCCACAACATTAAAGAACCAGCAGTATTTTTAACTCTGGAACAACATGTGGTGATGTAGGGGCTGTTTGATTATTTTATTTTAGGCTTTCTGACCCCAAGACTCAACAATTCTCTGCAATTCTCCAACTGTGATCCTTGGAGAGTCTTTGGCCACTCAAACTCTCCTCCTTATCGTGCATTAGGATGATATAGACACACATCCTCTTCTAGGCAGATTTGAAACATCTTTAGTTGATTGGATCTTCTTAATTATTGCCCTGATGGTGGGAATGGGGATTTTCAATGCTTTAGCACTTTTCTTACAGCCACTTTCTATTTTGTGAAGCTCAACAAACTTGTTCTGCACATCAGAAATACATTCTTTGGTTTTACTTCTTGTGATGGATGATTAAGGGAATTTAGCTTTTGTGTTCCTCATATTTATAATCCTGTGGAACAGAAAGTCATGACTGGACAATTTTATAATCCTGGCCACCCTGGTGTGCTAAAAATTTTTAATATTATTTTTATTTTTTTTAACAATTGTTTTCTTTTTTTTGGGGGGGGGGGGGGATAATTGCGGCCAACGTGAACTAGAGAAAAACATTTATTTCATAATGAGACCCCCCCCCCCCATTTTCTATCGTTTTACTTCAATGAATGGTTAGAATTTAGTGAATTTTTCGAATGAAAGATCTAAAGGATAAACAGTGCAGATTTATTTTCACAGTCACCTTTGCTCATATTTACTAATGGTGTCAATATTAGTGGAGGGCACTGTATATAATTGATCTGTAAGAATGGGAATCACAGGTCTGTTGGGATAGCAATTTTGCAATGCACCCATTTCAGACATGTTTTTTTTTTTTTTAAGTGCAATAAGTACCTACAGAATTAGACACTGATGCATGTTATGTAACACATTTTCAATTTAGAAATTATAACACAGCTTGGTTTATTGATGAGTTGGGTCAGATTGCTCTTTCATCACAAGCAAACCAATCCAGAGTTTGATTTCAACTGGTTCAAGTGACTTAGGACCAATTATTTTGGTGCACATCCAAGCACAATTGTCAAATATCACCTCGTAATGGAAAGGCAAATTTTTTATCTGATTTTTTGATTATTGATTAGAAGTTGCTCCTGAAATTTTGACTGTGCTCCTAAATTTGTTAAGTTCGGAGCACAAGTGCTCCTTAAAAAAAGTAAGCGTAGAGCCCTAAAAACAATGATTTAAACAACAAATACAATATAATTGTAGATGATATATAATCACACTCTCTTAGTTCATATCTGGCTAAATAACCAAACTAGTGGAGAAAATATTGTAGATGCGAAAACCAAATGTTCAAAGTGTGAAAACGCCCTTACTAAATCTCTAACTCATGCTGTACTTGTGAGGTCATTGTAAATCTTTTGGCAGGTCTTCCAGCCAGTTCTATGAAACCTTTACAACTGATCTAGAATGTGGCTGCAAGATACATTTTCAGCAAGCCAAAAAGAATGCACATCACACCTCCCTTCATCAATTCGCACTGGCTACCAATAGCTGCTAGCATAAAATTCAAGGCATTAATGTTTGCCTACAAAACCACCACTGGCTCTGCACCCCTTTACCTTAATTTATTACTTCAGGCTTATGTGCTCTCTAGAAGCTTACGTTCTGCAAGTGAACAGTGCATTACTGTGCATCCCAAAGTGTTACAAAATCACTTTCACAGACTTTAATAATACCTTAAATATTCCCTCTTGGTGGAATTACCTGCCCAATTCAATCCGAGCAACTGAGTCCTTAGCCATCTTCAAGAATCAGCTAAACAACACATCTCTTCTGTCTTTATTTGACCCTCTAACTCTAGCACTCTCTATTCTGTTTCTATTCTTTAAAAAAAAACTTCTCTATTCTTTTTATATCTTCTATCTTTTCTATCTTTTTTATTTTTATTTATTATGCAATTAAAAAAATACTAGCTTGCTCTATTCTTTTTTATTCTATCAATTTTCTTTATATTTACTATATATTTCAAAAAACCCTTGATATGTATACTGCATTAAGCTAATCTGAGGCTTGTCATAGGACTTACATAGCATTGCTCTTTTGTTGATTTTGATTGCTTCCATTTTTAAGTCACTTTGGATAAAAGCATCTGCTAATGACTAAATGTAAATGTAAATCATGTTACTTTTATATGTGACGTTCATTTAAACAAACTCCAACACAGGTAGGTTTCATATACACTCACCAGTTCCTTTTCTGCTGAATTGTACAGGAAAAGCTCTCCATATGGGGCAATGGGGGACAAGGTCCTTTGAAGTGATGCTGTAATTAACACAACAGGAATGAATCATTATGACAAAGCAGGTTGTGGTTTTGTGGTTCGATTCTAGGAGGGGCAAAGGAGAAAGAGTAAGACAAAGAAAGAACGAGGCGAGAGAGAGAAAAGAACAAGCATAAAATGAGATCCCACACATTGTCCTTTAGCTCAGGCAGCTTGGAAAATGTACCAAAGAGGGAGCAGCTTGGGTGACTGGTTGTCAAGGTGACAAATGACCACCATATCTTTGCGGAGACAGTAAGGGGCAGCATGAATTCCAGACTGTTCCCTCCGGACGGACACACACATAGATATATAGCTAATAGACACGGCCCCCCACTAGATAAGACCCTACTGTAGGGTGTTTGATCTAGACGCCGCTATGTTATCTATGATAGAACTGTACTGTATTGTATCACATCTTAACCCAGTAGCAGAGGTGTCATTTCAGATCAGTGTCATCGTTTATCATTATCAAGAGTTGACCTTCTAACTACAGATGATACGCTCGCTCTCTTTTGCTCTCTCTCTACCCTGTTTTATCCATCTTCTACAAGAACCTGTTTCAGGATAATTGTGGAAATCGCTCACTGAGCATTTTGTAAATGTGCGTGGGATACCGCAGTCCTTTCGTGCTCCGATCTTTGCTGTCATCCTTAACTTAAAGGGCAAAATATTATAAAACTGTTGAAACATTGATTTTTTTCAGCGTATTCTCTGATCATCTCTGTTGCAAACTAATTCCCTGTTCCAGCTCCACACTTTTTATATGGAGTGCTTAAAACTTTTTCTATAAAACTTCATCTACCTTTCTATAACATTTTAGTCTCCAGAGAGTAAGAGCAGAATTAGGTTGTAGATCTAGTAGATATAGGAATTATTAAACCATTTTTACACCTAAGCCTGGTTTCTGACTTCAGTGTAAATCCCAATTCCCGACTACACACACACACACACACATACACACACACAATTCCTCTAGGACGCTAAAAGCACCTTTCCTGCCACCATTACAAACACAGCGACGTGTTCGGAACGGGGACACAATGGAGCATTTCAAAGCCAAAGACAGTTTCAAAGACACTCACACAAGCAAGCTGCTGTAAGTTTGGCAAACTAGGCTTCTCCACATGCATGCATGAAGAGATAAGAGCGAATTCCACTGAGAGACTGCATCCCATTTATTTTAACAGGATAAAATTGGCTCAATGACTCAATCACAAATAAAAAAAAACACTAAATCTGAAATAAAGTGAAGTGTAGTGTACCTTTCTGACTGCTTGTGGGGCAGACCGGTCCCTCAGAGTTTGTGAGATGGTCATTGTTGTTTGCTGCCACATTCCTGTACACATTTGTAAGGAGAAAAGTGTGAACGTTTTGTGCATTTCTGATTGAATGGATAGATAGAAAACACAGAACATATTACAGTCCCATTCAGTGACATCCATACATATTAGGTCACCTCAGTATGCCTATGTGCAGATCACTGAAGGACAAGCACTACAGTGTTTTTGGTCTCTCTCAAAACACTTTAATTTGTCCACTAGCACTATCTAGCCTGTATAATTTAATATAAGAGGCATTATGTACTTTGTTTTTGTAAGTCATGAACATTTTCACCACAGTGTTATTTGCACCTCCTCCCAATAGCAATGGTGAAAATGCTGACAACTATGAAAAGTATTTCCAAACATTTTTGGAATGACATGGCCAACTCTGTTGTCTAATTTCTCAGCTTATATACCCGAAATACACACATAAACACACAGCTTATATACCCTAAATAAGTATAGAAGCACAAAAACACTCAAGGAAAGTGACATTTTGCAAGTCTTCTTGAATGTTTGAGTACTTACAGTATTTTGTTTCAGTTTCAGACTCTCAGTTTCATTTTAAGCAACATCCTTATGACTAGGGTGTGACAAGATATCATGCCTTGACAAACAAGAAGTTAATATTGTGTTAAATTCCATTTATCTGTTTCGCTCAATTTCACAAAATGAAATAGTTCCAAACAATGCCACAGCAAAACTGTAGCGCATCTCAGAGTAACACTGAGCAATGTTTTGTTACTGTATGACAAACAAATCAAGTGATTCAGTGAGCCATTCATACAGAAAGTCACTTGCTTCGTTTCTGAATGAATCAGCCGAACAAATCAATTGAATAAGCCTTTTCACACATACAGACTTTACTGGTAAATTACCGATAAGAGATCATGTGTGAACAGGACCTTTTCAGAAAATACCGGTCAATATGTTTCAGCAATTTAGCGGTATGAGAAGGTGTACTACTATTACTACTTTTACTAAATTACCGGTAATCTCCTCTGTGTGAATTTAAACGTAAGATGTCTACTCTAGGCCAATAATAACATTCTGACGCAGATGATGCATTTACTCCGTGCTGTGTAGTTCAGTCTGAAGTCGTCTAATACAATGTCTATGGGCCGAAAATAGCTGCATGAATGTGAATGTTTGAAACAAAAATGAAAACATCAACAAAAACACTGACCGGGTTGACCCCTTCATATTTTCAAACACAACACTGAGAGGCACAGCTATTAAGAGGTCATTTCTGGTTAATGATTTAACTGAATTTACAGGTATTTTGAAAGTGATGTGTGAATGGCGCTTTACCGGTAAAAAGACGGAACGTCTTTGCCTGTGTGAAGAGCAGATTTTTGTATTTACCGGTAAAGTCGTTCCAGCAATTTAACGGCAATTTACTTGTATTACTGTGTAAAAGGGGCTAATAACTAATGGACTTTTAGATTTTAGTTTCACATTTAGAGCATTATTTCATATTTCAGTATTGATTAAAAAAAAACATTTATTATTATTGTAGCAGTGCTTTGGCAGTTATCTTTGTCTATTCAATGCTTTACTCATTTTAAACAATAATACTTAAAATGATCTTTTGGAGGGTAATTTCTACGACAAAACTGATTTACAATAAATTGATTGAAGTGATTAATTCGATTTAAAAATTTAATCACTTGACAGCCCTATTTTTTATAGCCCTATTTATTATATAATGGAAAGGAGTTCAGAGGGTCACACACAGCTTCAATCATAGCTTCAAATCATACTAAAATAAACAGGTAATAGATATTCGTCTGCCCTTGATAAAACACAGTGGACCAACACCAGCAGCTGACATGGCACCCCAGACCATCACTGACTGTGGGTACTTGACACTGGACTTCAGGCATTTTGGCATTTCCCTCTCCCCAGTCTTCCTCCAGACTCTGGCACCTTGATTTCCGAATGACATGCAAAATTTGCTTTCATCCGAAAAAAGTACTTTGGACCACTGTGTTTTATCAAGGGCAGGGTCAATGCAGCTAGCTATCAGGAGGTTTTGGAGCACTTCATGCTTCCATCTGCTGAAAAGCTTTATGGAGATGAAGATTTCATTTTTCAGCACGACCTGGCACCTGCTCACAGTGCCAAAACCACTGGTAAATGGTTTACTGACCATGGTATTACTGTGCTCAATTGGCCTGCCAACTCTCCTGACCTGAACCCCATAGAGAATCTGTGGGTTATTGTGAAGAGAAAGTTGAGAGACGCAAGACCCAACACTCTGGATGAGCTTAAGGCCGCTATCGAAGCATCCTGGGCCTCCATAACACCTCAGCAGTGCCACAGGCTGATTGCCTCCATGCCACGCCGCATTGAAGCAGTCATTTCTGCAAAAGGATTCCCGACCAAGTATTGAGTGCATAACTGAACATAATTATTTGAAGGTTGACTTTTTTTGTATTAAAAACACTTTTCTTTTATTGGTCGGATGAAATATGCTAATTTTTTGAGATAGGAATTTTGTGTTTTCATGAGCTGTATACCAAAATCATCAATATTAAAACAATAAAAGGCTTGAACTACTTTCAAATGTGTGTAATGAATCTAAAATATATGAAAGTCTAATGTTTATCAGTACATTACAGAAAATAATGAACTTTATCACAATATGCAAATTTTTTTAAAAGGACCTGTACATAAATCCACTTTACCAGCTAAATTACTCTTAGACAGTGATGCCATAGAAATATACAGATCTACCGCACAAACAGTTCAAACACAATATTCTAAAGATGGTGACACACTTGTTTCTCTGAAGAATAAGTTTAAACACTTTAAAATAATAATTTAAATAAAGTAATTGGGTAAATTGAAGTATTTGACATTAAATCAGCATATGATTTTTTTTATAATAATAAGATGGTTATAAAAATTGCCATCATGTAAAAAAAAACAAAATGTCCCTGGAAAACAATTCCAGGGGGCAAATATTGCCCCTTAATGGAAAAGTTAAATGTTTGACCCTGTTGCATATTGTCCTGTCCTTTACTGCATATGATAATTTATACACAGAAAGCAGAACTGGTATTCATTACAAGATTGTCACTTAAATGTTTCAAAAATGCACCTGATATTTGATATTTGATTATACTGTTACTGTTATTTAACTGTTAAAATATTGTTTCATCTTGTGAGTTAAGTGTCTTGTCATCACCCCTATCTATGCCTGTGTCGCTGTGTTAGCCACCAAAAATATTCAACCTAAATAAAAAAAAATGGATTTTAGGCCCAAACAAAGCAGTTTTAGAGGGACAAAATCATTGACCAAAATACACTTTGAACACACTAAAAAATGATGCTAGAGTAGATTGAGAGACAGCTCATTGTCAAAGAACTTTACAACAAATTAAAATATGATCTGAAAAAAAAGAGTTCAGTTTCTCAATTAAACAGATTTAATTACTTAAACTTTATTTTTGGTTTCTGTTTTCGGGTAAATAAGATCTTTAAGTTTGGTATAGGGGTGGGCATAGATTAATTTTTTTAATCTAGATTAATCTAGATTAAATCTTGGAATTAATCTAGATTAATCTAGATTAAAATGGCTAATTTGAATTCTGCTGAAGGCATTCAGAATATGTGTGCTACCCAAATAATGACTAAAAGTAAGTCTTCGAGAACGGGCCAGGTGGCGCATTAGACCAGGCGCTCATCTCCTGTTTCCAAAATGCATCACAAACTGCTTGACAATTGCATTTACAACATAATTACCTATACAAACTTGTGTAACCAAGTACTTGTGCGCAAAAGGCTGCACGACGTGCGTGTTGCCGTTAAATACACAGACGCGCACGGGCATCGATTTCTGCGTACATAGTCTTCCATTAAACTGCGTTGCTTTTAGAAGCGTCAATTCAGTTGTTGCATATAGTTTAATGTCTTTATTTCGGGATTATCAAAGTAAATTATAACTCACGTGCCCCAGTAAAAAGGGTCTAGCAACGCACCTGCCCTGAAGCGGCTTCATAACTTCATCAATGTCAGCACGTCTCATTTGATGTGGTAATTTCACAGAAGTTGGAGACTCGTTCTCGCCCCCTACAGTGCAATTCGACTAGGTATACGTCATCCGCGCTAAAATATCAAGGTGAAAGTCATCATATCTTGCGTAGTTTAGACCCAGCTCCCAACCCAGCTTTGAGAATAGATTAACGGCGATATTTTTTTTATCGCCCGATAAGAGTCTCACGTTAACGCAGCACGTTAACGCCGATAACGGCCCACCACTAATATATATATATATACACTTTTTTTTTTTTTTTTTGATGTATCACAAATGACAAACAAAAAAAATATAATATAATATATATATATTTACTCACCAGTCATAAGGAGGTATGAAGGGATGTTCAGGGATCTCTGGTACAGGCCTGTGACGTAGCTTATAGGACCGGGTGGATCTTGGCTTGGATGGTTCCTTAATGAAAGTGCACTGCTCGTATATTTCATTTTCAACCATTTCTCCCTGAAACCCTACAGAAGCTCCTTCTGAGGGAAAGTCATCATTCTCATCTGCAACAGCTTCTTCTGAAAAGTTCTCCAGTGATTCGCTGCTGCCATGCTCAGAGCCGGAACTAGAGCTGGAGTGACTAGGAAGTGTATGAGGAAGGGTAGCTGAACCAATAGCCATCTGCTCTGAAGCAGCAATAGTCCTTGAAGGAAGAGTTTGCCTTGTTATGCCCTTAGAATCCTGACAAGATGTTCCTCTTTTCTTAGCCTTGGGAAACACTTGTCTAGGTCTTGGTATTGGCTTTCTCCTCACTGGTACTTTCATAGAACCTTTACCTCCTTCCACTTCCACCATCAGGGTCTCCAGGCTGCTTAGGATTCTCCGCCGGTGTCCTGTGGGAATATTGTCCACCTCAAGAAGCTTCTCCTCAGTTAGACTCCTGAGGTCTTTTAAGCAATGGTAGCCAGCCTGGGCAAAGCTGGAGGCATATTGGGGCAGGTGCAGACCGGTCAGCCACCAAGTAATTTCCTGGTCCGGCTCCATAGAGGACTAGACGCAGGGGTCTTCAGTGGTCATGAAGTCTACCATATGCCATTGGACGACGAGGTTACCCTGAGGCAAGATGAAAAGATGTGGGAACACACCCTATGGAACAAACAATCAAACAATTACGTTTTGGTGTTTAGGAGTTGAACATTTTAAACCAATATCTCATCCACTGTAAGTATGGCTACGTTCACACTGCAGGCAAATGGGGCCCAAATGCATTTTTTTTTGCTAACATGACTCAGATCTGTTTTTCTCATGACAGTGTGAACAACCACATGGAATCTAATCTTTCAATTTGTGCCACTTCCATATGTGGTACTAAATCCAATACAGGTTAAATATTTTGCAATGTGACCACAGTATGAACAGTCATATTGGAAATTCATAGGACTTTTACATCACTCTAGATCAACATTCATCATGATTCTGCACTCATGGGAGTCACTTCAAAGGTCTTACAAACACAAAATTATCAAGACAGTTGAAAAAACGTAGTTAGTGGAAGCGTGATGTGTCAGAACTCATAAGAATTACAGTGACAACATATACAAGCAAAACATGAGGGCTTTTATGATAGTTTCAAAACTCTTGTGTCACATCCTTGTCTTTCATGTTATTCGCTTTTGTAGCATATCACACTTTAAATAAACACATAATCGCTTACTTTATGCCATCCGTGTTTACTTTAGAATGACGGCGCGCTGCACAAGTGTTGCCAAGTCCAGTTTTCCCACAGAACTGGGCTACTTTTTCACTGTTGCCACGAGTTTTTTCAACTCTGAGGGATGAAGCAACCCCACTAACGCGATATTTAACCCCCCGAAACGCGATTGGGCTAGTGGACTAATTTTGAGATGCAAATTAGTGGATTTTGTTGTGAAAACTTGGCAACCCTTTTCGTATTGTGTTTGGGTTGGTGTTGGACTAATTTTCAGAAGCAATTAGGCGGATTTTTTGTGAAAACTTGGCAACCCTTTTCATATTGTGTTTGGGCTAGTGTTGGACTAATTCTGAGAAGCAATTAGGCGGATTTTGTTGTGAAAACTTGGCAACCCTTTTCGTATTGTGTTTGGGCTAGTGTTGGACTTAATCCGAGAAGCAGTTAGGCGGATCTTGTTGTGAAAACTTGGCAACCCTTTTTGTATTGTGTGTGGGCTAGTGTTGGACTAATTTTGAGAAGCAATTGGGCAAATTTTTTTGTGAAAACTTGGTAACCATTTTCGTATTGTGTTTAGGCTAGTGTTGGACTAAATCTGAGAAGCAGTTAGGCGGATCTTGTTGTGAAAACTTGGCAACCCTTTTTGTATTGCGTGTGGGCTAGTGTTGGACTAATTTTGAGAAGCAATTGGGCAGATTTTCTTGTGAAAACTTGGCAACCCTTTTTGTATTGCATGTGGGCTAGTGTTGGACTAATTTTGAGAAGCAATTGGGCAGATTTTCTTGTGAAAACTTGGCAACCCTTTTTGTATTGCATGTGGGCTAGTGTTGGACTAATTTTGAGAAGCAATTGGGCAGATTTTCTTGTGAAAACTTGGCAACCCTTTTCGTATTGTGTTTGGGCTAGTGTTGGACTCTTTTTGAGAAGCAATTGGGTGAATTTTGTTGTGAAAACTTGGCAACCCTTTTCATACCGTGTTTGGGCTAGTGTTGGACTAATTTTGAGAAGCAATTGGGCAGATTTTGTTAAAAAACTTGCCAACCATTTTCGTATTGTGTTTTTGTGCATGCAAGTCAGTTCAGAACCTTGATCTGTTCACACTGAAAACTTCATATTAGCCACATTTAAAACAATAATGTGAACAGCTCAGCTATACAAAAAAAAACAAATCTGAGCAAAAATTTGATTTGAGCACTAAGGCTCGCAGTGTGAACACAGCCTATGAATCAGCTTAAAAGACATAAAATCAGCTTTGTAGCATAAAAACCTGCATCTATTTAACATGGTATTTGCAGAGGTCACAAGTATGAATACATAAGTACATAATCTAAATTGAACATCTAAGAATGGCATAACAAAACACACCGGTGATCAGCCATTCAGAGATTTAGAAATAAACAAAATAACCCAGAGATCTGTCTATGATACTATAAGAAACCAGTGAAGCTGAAACATGGATGATATGTCTTCTAGTTGTTCTTTGGATCAGTGCCTCTGCAGTCTATTCTGAACAAGATGCAAAAAAATTATTGTTTTTAGAGAGCCTTTAAAAACAACACAGCAATAATCAATTCTGCTCCCAACAAAGTGTTCCTGCATTAACTTGGTATAAAACCAAGATTTTGAAGGTTAGATTCAGCATTCAAAATAAATTTAAAAGAAAGGTCTTTACACGTGTCATCTGCAACATAAATCAGTGCTACGAAGGCCTGTTCACACCAAGACAAATATTTTAATTGGAAAATTTTTAATTTGAATGAACAGCATTTAATGTATCTGTTTAAACTAATACAAACATTTGCATGTGTCAACTGGCCAACCTATAAGAGCTGCACTTTTAGTCATGTACCCATATGCGGTTACATAAAAATATGACTTAATGGCACACACAAACAGACTATTTTGCTAAGCAACAGTGAAGAGCAGAGGAAGAATGCGGGTTCAGCTCTCGTCTCTGTACTCTTCTATTTGGTGCAACATTTTGAACAATAAACCAAATACAAAAAGTCAGTATTTTTTACAGTTAATTTTTGGTAACTATTTTATTTTAAACAATACAATCAGATTTAGCTTGTTGCTTTAAATGTTGAATCTAAACTTTAAAATCTTTATGAGTCTTTGCTCATAAAGGGGTGTATTTTATAATTTATGACTTTTTGAAAACAGTTTTATACCAAGTTGATGCAGTGAACACTTTGTTGGAAGCAGAATTGATTATTGTTGTGTTATTTTTAAAAGCTCTCTAGAAAACAATAAATCTTCTGCATCTTGTTCAGAATGGACTGCAGACATATATCATCCCTGTTTCAGCTTCACTGGTTCCTTATAGTATCGTGGATAAATTTCCAGGTTATTTTGCTTGCTTCTAAATCTCTGAAAGGCTAAGCACCAGTGTTTGTGACACCATTCCTATATAAAATATAAAACAAACACAATCAGCTTTTGTAACTGATCATCACATTGTAAAATTCAACCTCAAATAGTTCTGTATATGATACAGCAGACAAGAATAGATTGGATAGTGTCTGGAACAAACACTTATCTATTTTCTGCCATGTTATAAATAGCTTGTATAATCACAGTATAAATGTATGACGCCTGACAGAGGCAAAGGCATGATAAATGACTAGCTGTCACTGTGTTCAGTTCATATAGCATATATCAAATGAACTCACTTTTAAAATGTGCTTTTCACTCCTGTAAATTTCAGGTACTGTAGTTGACTGTAGTTCTCTTTCATAACCAAATTATGCACAAGATAACCATGTTTAGTACTCCAAGACAATCATATTTCAGTTCCGTCTGAATGCACACATTTTGGCTATGTGAGCTATGTTCTGGTTTTTAGCTGTTTTATTCTGAAAGAAACTGTATATTAATATATAAAACACAATAATATTCCCATGACATACTGAAACTGCATTCCACTAAAATTCAATTAACATTTTCATAAGCATCTCTAATAATTCTTGTTCAGCCACTGCAGAGATGTTTAAACAAAGTGACAGTAAACTTTATCAGCGATGTGAATATTAGTTCCACAGCATTTAAAGAGCTCTTTCAGTACTCCTTGGTGTTCTCTGCTTCTCCTTTTCTCAACACTACTTCTTCATTTAGCTAAAACAGCAAACAAATAATGTACAGTCGTGGCCAAAAATTGAGAATGACACAAATATTAGTTTTCACAAAGTTTGCTGCTAAACTGCTTTTAGATCTTTGTTTCAGTTGTTTCTGTGATGTACTGAAATATAATTACAAGCACTTCATACATTTCAAAGGCTTTTATCCACAATTACATGACATTTATGCAAAGAGTCAGTATTTGCAGTGTTGGCCCTTCTTTTTCAGGACCTCTGCAATTCGACTGGGCATGCTCTCAATCAACTTGTGGGCCAAATCCTGACTGATAGCAACCCATTCTTTCATAATCACTTCTTGGAGTTTGTCAGAATTAGTGGGTTTTTGTTTGTCCACCCGCCTCTTGAGGATTGACCACAAGTTCTCAATGGGATTAAGATCTGGGGAGTTTCCAGGCCATGGACTCAAAATTTCAATGTTTTGGTCCCCGAGCCACTTAGTTATCACTTTTGCCTTATGGCACGGTGCTCCATCGTGCTGGAAAATGCATTGTTCTTCACCAAACTGTTGTTGGATTGTTGGAAGAAGTTGCTGTTGGAGGGTGTTTTGGTACCATTTTTTATTCATGGCTGTTTTTTTGGGCAAAATTGTGAGTGAGCCCACTCCCTTGGATGAGAAGCAACCCCACACATGAATGGTCTCAGGATACTTTACTGTTGGCATGACACAGGACTGATGGTAGCGCTCACCTTTTCTTCTCCGGACAAGCCTTTTTCCAGATTCCCCAAACAATCGGAAAGAGGCTTCATCGGAGAATATGACTTTGCCCCAGTCCTCAGCAGTCCATTCGCCATACTTTTTGCAGAAGATCAATCTGTCCCTGATGTTTTTTTGGAGAGAAGTGGCTTCTTTGCTGCCCTTCTTGACACCAGGCCATCTTCCAAAAGTCTTGGCCTCAGTGTGCGTGCAGATGCGCTCACACCTGCCTGCTGCCATTCCTGAGCAAGCTCTGCACTGGTGGCACTCCAATCCCGCAGCTGAATCCTCTTTAGGAGACAATCCTGGCGCTTGCTGGACTTTCTTGGACGCCCTGAAGCCTTCTTAATAAGAATTGAACCTCTTTCCTTGAAGTTCTTGATGATCCTATAAATTGTTGATTTAGGTGCAATCTTAGTAGCCACAATATCCTTGCCTGTGAAGCCATTTTTATGCAATGCAATGATGGCTGCACGCGTTTCTTTGCAGGTCACCATGGTTACCAATGGAAGAACAATGATTTCAAGCATCACCCTCCTTTTAACATGTCAAGTCTGCCATTCTAACCCAATCAGCCTGACATAATGATCTCCAGCCTTGTGCTCATCAACATTCTCACCTGAGTTAACCAGACGATTACTGAAATGATCTCACCAACCATGCATGTCACTTCTGCAGGCTGCGTTGTACTCTGTGAGATAAAGTGTCACTCTTTTCATAGCTTTTGAGACACTTGCATGGTATTTCTCCTGCTCTTTTCCCAGCAAAAATTTACTCATCACTAAATGAAAACTTAAAGTGAAGACCTGATTATTTCAGGAGCCTTGAAAAATAGCCTTAAACCTATACACCTTTTTTTTAGTAACTTTTAGGAGGGTGTACTTATTTTTGCAACACAACATTTTATCTCTTTGATAAGAAAATCGGTATAATATGTTGTGATAAATAGGTTATGTTACAGAACAAAAATCACCTGTGTAGTTAAAAATATAGGCTATAGATATGCATTTATTTTAGCCACTATCAGAGGCAAATTACCCAACAACCCAGTTTCAATTTTTTCCAAAAAAAAAGTAGAACGCAATGAAATCAATTAATTTTTTCCCAAATTCTGCATTTTCTCTTTGAATTAATTAAATTTTATTACTAAAAAATGTCTAATTAATTGAATGCATAAAACAAAACAAAAAATTAATTCTGTCTGTTTAATGTTTAATTTTTTTATGGTTTTATACAAATTTATTAATAAATACAGCAGTAATCAAATGAATACATAAAACCTTTAAATTATTATTGTTATTATTACTTTAAGAGGTAGAAGTAGATTCTACTGTACAACAATAATATATTTCTGTCATAATTTCTTCAAGATAAACTAAACATTTATTTTGTCATATTGTAGTGAAGACTTTAAAGTTACCTAAAGATAAACCTATGATAATATGAAGCACATTTTGCACTTTATTATTAAAATTTGCATAAAACATTTCCTTATCCTTATTTGGATATAAAGAACCTTAACAAGCATTCCAAAGAGTAATAAGATGAAAAATAGATTCCATTACTAGGTTAGTTTACTAAAAATTAGGTCACTATCACTAAATATATTTTGCTAAACACAACCAATCTGTACTGAAACATTTAAAGTAACTCTACCAGACTGACTGCAAGGTATTGTTCACTAAGCATTAAAGGCCCCTTTTGTTCATATCAACTTAAGCCTTGTTTAACAAATCAGATTTTTCAGATCTGAAAATCTTGTCTGTTTTACTGGCTGAAACATCACAGCTCTGGCACAAACCAATGCTTTCACAACCTCTAAACCTGCGCTGACATGCATCAGAGTTTTACCAGTTCAGACACGGGCACATATATTTCATGAATTACAGAGTAGCACAGCGTATCCTGCCAATGCAGCAATTCACCGGTTTCCTCCCCGAAACGTGTTCTGTGACAGTCGAAGACAGCAGGGAAAAAAATATTTAATATGCAAATAATAAAATATAACTAACCATATAATTGGCCATCGTTAGCATAAGAAAATGCATATAAATTTTTTTGTTTTTTTAAAGGGAAGAAAAAAATACTTTCAATATCTCTTGTAGGCTACAAGTTCATTTGTCACTTGGTAGAAGCAGGGAAATTATTCAGATCATTCAGACTGCATGACTGCTCTCATCCTCGAAAACCATGAAAAAATAATTTGAATCAGACTACATTAAATACAGTTTCACTTGCAATGAGAATAAACATGGTTTGTGTTCTGTGCTGTGAATTATTGTCTGATGAGAGCATGAATCTATCAAATCTCAAGCAACATTTAAAAAACGTATTACTGTCCACAGGAAAGTAGTAACGTCTTCAAAGCATCACAGCAAATCAACAAAAATCATAAATCACA
The DNA here is from genome assembly GCF_049309525.1 of Garra rufa. Classification (NCBI taxonomy): domain Eukaryota; kingdom Metazoa; phylum Chordata; class Actinopteri; order Cypriniformes; family Cyprinidae; genus Garra; species Garra rufa. Next base: position 15,792,017 of record NC_133382.1, read on the forward strand.
CTTGCTCTTTTTTATGCATTCAAAAAAAGATTATTTTCCATCAGGAATGTTATTTTGCATATTGTTGTTCCTACGGAGTTCATGATAATATCATCATTTCAAAGCCTTTTTTGACTTGATAAACAATTCTAGTGTTTGTGTTTGCAAATAAAACTAAGACAAAATACAACAACAACAAAAAAACATAAAAGCTTAAAGACAAACAACACTAAATCATTTCACATTTTAACTTAATACTACCAGTACCAACAGGTTAATCAATTGCTCATATTAATTTAGACACACTGGAACACCCAAAATGCTTCACAAACCCATGAAAGCTAATCTGCTTAGATAGAATTTTCCCAAACATTGTAAATTAGTTATAGTCAATGCAGATGCCCTTCTTTCACCTGCAAAAAAAATGCTGCAATGCCATCTTCTAGTCTTCATAACAAGCACAAGCATGTAGGCCCGTGCCTGACATCCACTGTAAACCACAGCTATTATAGTGTAAAGAATGTACACAAAGAATGTGCTTAAAGGAACAGTTCACCATTAATTTGTTATTTACTCACTCTCATGTCATTCTGTGAAACCCAAAAAGGGATGTGACATCCCAGGCAAAATGACAGTCTATGAATGGTGACTGAGACTGTCATTCCGCCTAACATCTCCTTTTCTGTTCCTCAGAAGAAAGTCATTATGAGGGTAAGTAAATAATGACAGAAGTTTCATTTGGGTGAAATTGTGCATGTGAAGACTACTTGGCTACTCTGCTGTACTTATTATACTTGAGTCATACATACCAGGCATTTCTCTCCCATAAAAATCCTTCACTAAAGAGCAAAGTCCACCTATTGGAAATGTTTTACAGTGTAAATACATAGAGCCAGCTTGAAATACCATTACAATATAATCAAATCTTAAGCACATAGCACACAGCATGCAGCTGTGCATTATTTGTTTATGTTAAAAGCATTGGTAAAAAATAAAACAAATCTAAAGTTCAAGACTTGATTAGACAGCCATGTAAATCTTTTTTTTATCCGTTATGATAACAAATGGTATCACTCTTGTAGAAACCGTTTCCTTTGTATGAAAACTTTGTAGAGAATACGTAAGTTTGCACATAATGTGGGTGTTTCTTAAAGTATTGACACTTTTTTGTTTTGATACCCCGTGAATTAGCGCAACATTAAGTTGAGGGAGTGTTTACACAAGGAGTGTCTAAGGAAAACGCACTACAAAACAAAATATTGTAAGTAACCCTATTTAGTTTAGTAGCATTCATAACGCCATGAACGAAAGTGAAGCGCTCAAAGCGAAATCTAAAAGATAAACAGGTCTTTTCTCGAAACGTACCTCAAACCGTCCCCACCCTTCTTGCTGTCAAACTGTCGCTGTAAAGTTCTGACGAGTTGTTGTCACTATCTGCTTAGTTTGAAAATGTTTGTCTTCATGCCGTAGTTTCTTTCCTTCAAGCGGTCGTTCCGGATTTCGAGTCTAGGCGCGCGGCTCTCCACGCCTACCTGCGCCAGGCCACGCTGACGCACCTCGTGCCCAACCAACCGCGCCTCAATACTACACCGCTGTGAACATGTGGGACAAACGCCCAGACGTAAGATAGATTCAGTTACTATTTAAATAACATGACAATATAGTCATGTTAGCAATTACATTAGTTTGCCGAAACGTCTCTTTATCAGTCTTTGAATTAGTAAAACACCGTCTGTCTCCTCTCTTCTGCATGTTGCAGCTTGATGCGCCTCCAGCGACGGATTCTGCAGGAATTCATGTCAGGTCAACACAACCACAGCACATAATATAACAACTGCTGGGATATTCAAATAAGCGTACATTTAAAAGTATTCGCATCTTTTTTATATAACTGGAAGCACATATGAGTTGAACAGTTTAATACAAAGAGAAGAGAGGATGTATAAATGTGTGGTATGTACAATTGAGTTCAAAAGTTTACACAGAATCTGCAAAATGTTAATTATTTTACCAAAATAAGATGGATCATATAAAATGCATGCTATTTTTTTTATATAGTACTGACCTGAATAAGATATTTCACATAAAAGACGTTTACACCCGGTTGAAAAAAAAAAAAAAACAGCATGTGCTGGTTGGTAGGTTTGATCCTGGTTTCAAACTGATCATTTGCTGATTTATGCTGGTCCTTAGCTGGTTTATGGTGGCCCTTGACCAGCTAAGGACCAACATAAACCAGCATCACAATCTACCTAACCAGCATATGCTGTTTTTTTCTTTAACAGGGCATATAGTCCACAAGGGAAAATAACAGTTGAATTTATAAAAAAATGAGCCTGTTTAAAAGTTTACATACACTTGTTTCCTAATACTGTGTTCTTGAATGATCCACAGCTGTTTTTTGTTTAGTGATAGTTGTTCATAAGTCCCTTGTTTGTCCTGAACAGTTAAACTGCCAGCTGTTCTTTAGAAAACCTTGAGGTCCCATAAGTTTTGGGTTTTCAGCATTTTTGATTCAGCATTTTTTATTTGATTTGATTGAAAAAATAAAGATTTTTGATTGTATTATTTTGAGATCCATCTTTTCACACTGAGGACAAGTAAGGGACTCATATGCAACTATTACAAGAGGTTCAAATGCTTACTTGATGCTCCAGAAGGAAAGGTGGTTCATTAAGAGCCAGGGGTGTAAACTTTTGAACAGAATGTGTAAAAAAAATATATATATATTTTGTCTAAAAATCATAATTTTCAATCATTTTTTTTTTCATTTAGTACTGCCGATCAGACGCTACAGAAGATATGTATATGTTTCCTAGAGGACAAAATAAGTTAAATTTACCCTGGTCTTCAAATTCTAAAAGTTATCATTTTGAAGCCTCAGTGAGCGTTTAAACCTTCTGTAATAATTGCATATGAATTCCTCAGTGTAAAAAGATGGATCTCAAAATCATAGTCATTAGTCATTTCTGATTAAACAGTGTTAATTTAAACAGATTAAACAGCATTTTGTGATTAAAATGACAATAGTGTAAATTACATTTTAAACATCTGACAATTGCATTTAAAACAATAACAGCATGATTGGGAATTACCCATTAAAAAGTGTGTTAACTTTAAATGTTCTCTTTTCCTAATACATCATATCTCATTTTATCTCACTGACACAGTTGTCTCTTTGGTAAAAGAAAAAAGCACACTAACTTTTGTAGCTAGAAAAAAAGGGTTGGCTGTGACGGAAATAACTTTGAGACAACTGAGGGATACTTGTAAATTAAAATAATATAGGCCTAATGCGCTGGCAAGTAATTGTTTTGGTATTGTTTAGATTAACATTTTATGATTAACATTTTAATATTTAAATAAAAGCAACTGACAAGTAAAAAAAAAAAATGAAGGCATAAAAAAGTTTACAAGTTTAGTGTGAATTTCATAACGCAGTAACAAAAAAAGCTCAAATCTGTTTGTTTTAATAACATCAACTCAAATATAAAATTGCCTGAAGTTGAAGAAACACATACATGTACATGCATGACTGATATAAAAGATATCATGTGAAAATATGAAAGAACAAGCTTGACTCATAAGCTGTCCGGAGAACTTTGTCAACACCTAGGCCCGGTTTCACAGACAGAGCATAAATTAAGCCAGGACTAGGCATTAGTTAAATGAAGACATTTAAGCAGCTTTTATAAAATTCTTGAGACATCTTGAGACAAAACAATAACACTGACATATTTTAAGATATGTTAGTGCCTTAATCCCCGTCTGTGAAACCAGGAAACGCCTTGTTAAATGTGCAATTTATTAATTTTGCCACATGATGGCGCCATATTCCAACATTTTCTTTTCCCTGTGTTTTGAGCTTTGTCTTTAACGCGCAAACAATATATAAATGTATAATTAACATATCTTTAGCTAAATATTGTAGCATCTAGATCACAATTTAAGTATTTGTCCTATATTTCAAATAAATGTTCCAGGTGTCTATATATCCACTGGGATAAAAAAAATTACAATGGTTAATTTTGCATTTCTTAGATTAACATTTAAAAATGTATATGGCAAATGGCAATGAACAAGTAGAACATTTTAAGCATTAAAGTTTTGTATAACCTCTTCATACCCTACTGCTCTTTGTGTGATGATGTCAGGTCATAAAGGTCATGTGGAGAGTCCTTTAGATGAAGAACTATGGTTCACTGCAGAAGAGAGACTCTTCTAAATGATGAGGTGAGTTCCTTTCATTATAGCAGCATAGTGGCCATAATACAGAAATATAGTCTGCACCAACCACTTAATGCTTCTGGCCTAGATTTAAAGCCAGAGCCTGTCATTTTAAGAGAGCCTTTGCCATTTTTCTGAGCAATATCCTTAATGGTCCACGGGTGTGCTGTCTGAGAATATTTACAGTGGTTCACACTCTGCTGGAGTTTCATGTATGCTCACAACATTTGACCACATGGTTTTAAAGTTCTATAGCTTTTCAGAAGCAAAGTTGTTAATGCTTCTTATTGTATTTAGTCATGTAAAACCACTTTCTCAGATCATATGCAAAACATTTCGATTTGTTAACTTTACTAAATGCTGGAAGTATTTATGTGGGGCTTAATTACATTATTTAATTTGCTGCAGTAGCTTTCAGTAACATAATATGATTTTCATTATAGTTATCACAGAATCCTGACAAAGTATCACAGTTTCCACAAAAATGTAAAGCAGCACAGCTGTCAACATTGATAATAATACATTTTAAGCATCAAATCAGCATATTAGAATTGTTTCTGAAGAATGAGGCGACATTGAAGGCTTTATATAATTGTTGCTAAAAAGTCAGCTTTGCTATCACAGGAATAAATTACATTTTTAAATATATAAAAAAATTGCATGTTTTTTTCTCACAGCATCACTGTTTTTACTTGTTTATATATATATATATATATATATATATATATATATATATATATATATATATATATATATATATATATAATCAGTACATTATCCATACAGTAATACACAGTATTTGCATATTTACTACCAGTCAAAAGTTTTTGAACTGTAAGATTTTTAATGTTTTTTTAAAGAAGTCTCTTCTGCTCATCAAACCTTACAGCAAAAACAGTTCAATTGTACTATTTAAATATATTTTAAAATGTAATTTATTCCTGTGAGCAAAGCATCAATACATTTTCAGTATCATTAATCCAGTCTTCAGTGTCACATGATCCTTCAGAAATCATTGTAATATGCTGTTTTGCAAGAAACTATTATTATTATCAATATTTAAAACAGTTAAGTACTTTTTTTGGATTCTTTGATGAATAGAAAACTTTAGCATTGATCTGAAATAAAAAGCTTTTGTGACATTATTAATGCTGTTCTTCTGAACTTCCTATTCATTAAAGAAACCTAAAAAAAATTCTACTCAGCTGTTTTCAACATAATAATAATAAAAAAAAAAATTTTGAGCAGCGAATCAGAATATTAGAATGATTTCTGAAGGATCATGTGACTGGAGTAATGATGCTAAAATATATATATATATATATTACATATTAATTATTTAACATATCAGTTATTTTAAATATTTCAAAATGTGCTTTGGATCAAATACAGACGTCTTTAAAAAAACATTAAAAATCTTACTGTTCAAAAACTTTTGACTGTTAGTTCATGTAAGGCCCATATAGTATACTGTATCTGTGCCTCATTTGGGTCACAACAAGACTACAGGATCTATTCGCAGATGTAGATATTACTCTTCTTTAGAATTGCTCATCTCTGAGAGACGCTTTTGTGTCCAGACATGCCTTCTATTTGCCATGACAACCCTATTTTAAAGGCCTAGAGTAATAAATACTGAGTTTACCAGTGAGAGAAGAAGAGACAGAGCGAAACACTACTGTGTGTATCACTTGCTATTTCTCTAATAATCAAATCCTCAGTTTATCCTCTAAGGCTCTCGATTAATACACTTGAAAGTATGGTAGATTCAGCCAGCCAGCTAATACTCTCAAATGAGAACGATCTGTTAGACCTGTTACAAGAAACCGCTGAGGAACTGAGAGTTTTACAACCAGTAAAAGCAAGAGAAGAAACAGGACCTGAGCAATCCTCTAATGGCCATAGGGATTCAGCTGGACTTCACACAAGACTTTTCCAGGTCCTCAAGACATTTTGTGAGCTTCACACCCAGAGAGTGTGTGTGCTGAGAGAGGTTCTTTGCGGCACAGCAAACACACTCACTGAGCGTAGGATGTACTCTAATTTGACACACACTCTCCCAGACACTAAGTCTCGAGAGACAACAGCTGATGTGGGTAAGTGCTTCATGAGAGGCTTGGGATCTTTGTAAAGGAGGTTGAGGAGTGTTTCCAAACTCTCTCTGTGTGTGTATGTGTGTCTTGCTTTGTCTCAAAGCTTTATTGGCATGACTGTGACTGAGTACTGCCATGCATCACATTACTATGTACTTACAGTTCAAAAGAATTTTTTTTTTATTATTTTACAACAATAAAAGGGATCATACAAAATGCATGTTATTTTTTAATTAGTACTGACCTGAGTAAGATATTTTATATTAACCCTTTCAGTGGTGAGTTTAAAATATTCTAGTGGACCCCCGAGAGTGAGTTTTTTTTAAGCGACCGTTATTTTAGAACGTTCGTCCTTATTGTTTCCATGGCGACGCGTCATGCTTGTCACGTGACACAACACAGACACAATAACACTGTATGACAGATAGATCGCTTTAATTTCGTTTTTCCTTTTTTTATCCAGAATACTCACACACTTGCTTACCATGCCATGAACTATCTAATATTCCGATTCACAAATATGTGTGAATTAGTATGATTTGTCGTTTAAAACCCTATGTAAATGATGTGGATCGTGATTTGAAACGTGAGATGGGCGCGGCCATGTTTGTTCGCGCTGCAGTTCAGAGAGTCCTGTCAGCCGCGTTTACATCACGTACATTCATCCGTTTCTCCCGAAATACATGCAAGTAAGTGGCTGGTGAACTAGAAGAGGAATAGAGTGAACCTTTTAGTTACTTTGCCTATGTGTATGTGATAGAAATAAAACACATCGGCAAATTATATTTGAATAGATGGTTATTTGCTGCTTCCATAGACCTATGTGTGTATTTTACAAACTCTTAATGTCTCGTTTTACTAGTACTTATGTGTATTTAAATGTCTGAAACCTAAAATAAGCGTTATGTGGTTAAAAACACTGCATAGTTGTGATTGTATGACAAGTGCAGAGCTCCGCTGTCTCTGGCTCAATGCCAGCCAGCGCGCCAAAGCGCAGTTTGAATTTATCAGCTGCGTGACGTCACCGAACGTTCTAATGCTGCCTTCATGTGCTATCGTAATTATGGTAAATACCAAAATCCGACATCTAAATTGCACATGAACACCCACTCACGTTGTAATTTCCACTGGAAAGCTCGAAATTTTTTATGATACCCGAGTTGCCGAGATGGGATCAACTTTGACCTTTCAACATGGCGGACAGAAACGGAACTATACTGAATGGTAAACATTCCATGATGTTAAAAGTAAAAAAAAACTTATATAGGCTATATAAAATATATATACTTATATAGGCTTATATAAAAACGTATATAGGCTAGCTAAAACAGACCCATTAGTTAGTATTGTCTTTAAAAAAAACTATACTATTCATGATCAATAAGATATACAGCCTATCATTTATCGTTTGCGTTTTGATGCATCCTTTTCTTCCTGTAGCAGATGTATTAGGGAGTTTATAACCGTTTTAAAACTTTTACCCAAATAGCATGTGAGGACAAATTCCGAGTCCGCCATGTTTCTCTTCACTACGACAACAAAAGCACCTGAACACGACACACTGCTAATTTCCACTTCACAAGTGGAAAGCATCATCTTTCCCATATCACATGAAGGCAGCATAAATCCCATATGTGGGACCGTACTCCCAGGGGCACAGAAATTAGAATCCCATATGTGGGACCGTACTGCTCAAAGGGTTAAACATGTTTACTTATAGTGCACAAGAGAAAACAATAATTGAATTTATAAAAATGACCCTGTTCATACAAGTTTACATACACTTGATTCTTAATACTGTGTTGTTACCTGAATGATCCACAGCTGTGTTTTTTGTTTAGTGACAGTTGTTCATGTCCCTTGTTTGTCCTGAACAGTTAAACTGCCTGCTGTTCTTCAGAAAAATCCTTCAGGTCCCACAAATTCCAGCATTTAGTGGACCCTTTCCAACAATGACTGTATGATTTTGAGATCCATCTTTTCACACTGAGGACAACTGGGGGACTCATATGCAACTATTACAGAAGTTTCACATGCTCACTGGTACTTCAGAAGGAAACACAATGCATTAAGGCATTAAGGGGTAAAAACTTTTGAACAGAATGGAAATGTGTACTATTTTCTTATTTTGCCTAAATACCCTTTTTCTTTTCATTTAGTACTGCCCTTCAGAAGCTACAGAAGATTACATGTTTCGCAAAAGACAACATAAGTTTCTAATTTACCCTGATCTTCAAATTCTAAAAGTTTTCACCCCCTGGCTCGTAATGCATGTTTTTTTCCTTTCTGGAGCATCAGTGAGCATTAGAACCTTGTGTAATAGTTAGAGTGAAAAGATGGATCTCAACATACAGTCGTAACAACACAGTATTAAGAATCAATGGGATGTAAACTTTTGAACCAGGTCATTTGTATAAATTCAACTATTATTTTCTCTCATGGACTATATGTAAACATCTTTAATGTGAAATATCTTATTCAGGTCAGTACTAAATAAACAATAACATGCATTTTGTATGATCCCTCTTTGGTCAAATAATTAACATTTTACAAATTCTGAAAGGGGGTGTAAACGTTTGACCTCAACTGTATGTAGTGCATAAAATAGTATAAATCTATAAAAATATTTAAAAAGGTGTGTAAAATATTTAAAATATATTAGCCTGTTTTATGCAAAGTGACAATTGTCAAATTTGAATCTATTTGAAAATACAAAAATCTTTAATATGCACTTTTGCATGACAATATATTGTGCATTTTTAGATGCTTCCTGTGGATCCCACTTTTTCCAAGACCATGTGACTGATGTCATTCTTAATGTCCTGGAAGATGTCCACATCATTGTAAACCAGTTTAGTGTCATGACCAGGAGGCTCGACACTGGTATTGCTTTTCTTACTGAAGTCAGTAAGGAGAGAGATGATCTTACCAGTACTGGATCTATGGATACTGCAGACCACATAAAACCAGAATCATGTGACATCAGTATTCCACTGGACCATCATCCTGAAAATGCACAGACTACAAGGCTTCTAAATGGTCCAGTGAAAAACTGTAATGTGCATATGGATGACAGAAACATGAAAGAAGAGAGCTCACACAAGGAAACAAAATTAGACTCAATCTATAAAACTACAGTGACTGACTCCAAGGAGTGTCTGAACATGAAAAATGAAGTGGAGGAAGAAAAAGACATAGAGGAAAGGCAGAAAAGCCCAGGAGAAGAGAATGAAAGATTGAAGTGTACATTGGTAACTGTTGGGTAAGATTATGTACTAGTACGGGGGAGTTGTGGGGTAATGATGTTTCAAAAATGCTTGTCTTCCAAGATGTTCATGTCTTTTTTTTCTTCAGTCGAAAAGAAATTAAGGTTTTTGAGAAAAAAATGTTCCAGAACTTTTCTCCATATAGTGGATTTCAAAGGTGGCCAACGGCTTAAAGATCTAAATTGCAGTTTAAATGCAGCTTCAAAGGGCTCTACATGATCCCAGCCAAAAAATGAGGGTCTTATCCAGTAAAACGATCTGTCATTTCAAAGAGCCCTTTGAAACTGCAATTTATACCTTCAACCCGTTAAAGTCCACTATATGGAGAAAAATCCCGGAATGTTTTCCTCAAAAACCTTAATTTCTTTTCGAGTGAAGAAAAAAAAGACATGAACATCTTAGATGAAATGGGGTAAGTAAATTATCAGGACATTTTTATACTGTAAGTGAACTAATGTTTTAACAACTGTATTTTTGTCACCTGCAGACTTGCAGACAGAACCAGATTCTCTGAGTCTCCCAGAGTCTGCTACATAACCGCCCCATCAGAAGTTGCAAAAGTCTTGACTTGTGAGGTGGTTGACGGTCTGAGTTCCCTCATGGTGTCTGGATCTGAGGAGCTGGTCAGCGCTGTTCTCCGCATACAAAACGCCAGCCATGTGAAATGTCCCTTTCCACTCACCGTAGCAGTGCCTTTCCAGACAAGTTACCGTGGAAACTACAGAGAGATCACAGTGAAAGTGGTGGATCCAGAACAAAGAGTTAGCTATGTCACACCTACATCTACTGAGGGTTTCTATGGAAGACAAAGGGTTTGTAATAAAGTTTATTTGGTTTTCTGTTTTTCATTCCTTACTTCTTTTGTTTTGTTTTTACAGAGATAATACCATATATATTTTGCAATGTAACTTTAATCTTCATTGTAGGTGCCCAACTACAGTGGCTTGCAAAAGTATTCATACCCCTTTCCCTTTTTTTCCAAATTTTGCTATGTTGCTGTCTTATGTTAAACTGCTTTACATTACTTTTTTCCCCACATCAATCTACACTCATACGTCATAATGGCAAAGCAAAACAGTTTTTTAACATTTTTGCAGATTTATTAAAAATAAAAACTTTGCATAAGTATTCATATCTGGGACAGTTGAAATTTAGCTTAAGAACATTTTTATTGCTTGTAGATGTTACTACACGTGGAATTAAGGGATTGTATGGGTATGATTTGGAAAGGCACACACATCTTAATAAAAGGTCTAATAGCTGAAAGTGCATATCAAAGCAAAAACCAAGCCCTGAAGTCAAAAGAACTGCCTCCAGAGCTCAGAGACAGGATTGCATCAAGGCACAGATCTGGGGAAAAGCTCAGAAAAAAAACTGCTGCATTAAAGGTTCACAGAGGCATGTAGTTTCCGTTACCCTTAATGGAAGAAGTTTGGAACAACCACAACTCTTCCTAGAGCTTTGATTGAGAAGGAGAAGGGCTTTGGTTAGACTGGTGACCATGAACCTGATGGTCTTTCTAGTTGAGCTCCATGATTATATGTGGAGATATGAGAAACCTACAGAAGGACAAACTGCAGTAACTGCATCACTGCGACACTCCACCAATTTGGGCTTTATGGCAGTGTGGCAAGACTCAATCCTCACATGAAAGCACCCAAAGGACTGTCAGAAACAAGTTAGAAACAAGATTCTGTGGTCTGATGAACCTCAATTTCAAGAATCATGTTTGAAGGAAACCAGGCACTGCTCATTACCTGCAGGCTAATATCTTAAAAGTAAAGTGTGCTGGTAGCAGCTTCATGCTGTGGGGATGTTTTTCAGCGGTAGGTACTGAAGGACTTGTCAGAATAGAGGGAAAGCTCAGCACAGCAAAATATTGAGATGGAAATGGAAACCCAGTCCGGAGCATTCAGAACCTCAGACTGGGCTGAAGGTTCACCTTCCAACAGGGCAATGACCCGCAGCACAGAGCAAGAGTGGCTTATAGACAGCTCTGTCAATAGCCTTGAGTGGACCAGCCAGAGCCTGGGATTGAACCCAGTTTAATATTTCTGGAGAAACCTGAAAATGTGCATCTGTCTCCATGTAAGCTAACAGAGCTTCAGAGATAAAAGGTTGAGGGGAAATGCCAAATGCTGATGTGCAAAACTTGTTGCATCATACCCAAAAAGACTTGAGGCTGTAAAAGTGCTTCTGCTAAATACTGAGTTAAGTGTATGAATACTTATGCAATGTACTTATTTCAGGTTTTTAATTTTTTTATACATTTACGAAGTGACAATTCTGTTTTTGCTTTCACATTATGGTGTATGGAGTGTAGATTGATGTGGAGAAAAAAGTAATTTAAAGCAGTTTATCATTAGGCAGCAACTTTAATCATGAAAAAATTAAGGGGTCACAAGGCACTGTATAGCGTATATGATATTTGTTAAAGTATGATGGCACTGTGTATTTTTTTTTTGTCTTTTCCACAGGGTTCATTTGCAGTGGCGCGGGTGTACTCTTTGGGTGTGTTTGCGGTTCTGTCCCGTTTGAGGACGGAGAGTTTCACAGTTCCTAAATCAGGACTGTCTCTTAAACTTAGTGTGGACTCCAGAATATGTCTTGACTACTTGACTGGATCCTTTACTGCTCCAGTTGTCGCTCAAGTGATGGTACATTCAGATTTTTTTTTTCAATCAAGGCTGCATTACAGCCATTTGTGATGACTTACGAGTAAACCAAATCTTAATGCAAGTCAGTTTTCACAAAAAATAATCAGTTTTGTGAGACAAAGAGTCTGCTTGGACACATTGTCATGTAGCTTCATAAAATTATGTATTAATAAGTACATATAAAATTATGTACATTTCATAAAACATAAATGTTTATAAAATGTAATTTTGTCTCCTTAGGTACAGCCAGTGGGATGCCTTCATTTTATCCTCTCTGAAATCCAAAAATGATTCCTACCATGCTGCTGTCACCTCAACCCCCTTACTTTACCTAAGCCATCCATCAACCCTTAAACTCAGACGACCTATGACACTTATCCTGCCCTGTCCTCCTATTTCTGACAAGAGGAGAGCTGGAGAAGAGACTGACAGACCCACTCATGTATCAAGCACTTTCTTACCTCAGCAGATAAAGTAAATTCACATTCTGAACTGAAGAGAAAAATATATTGAAACTAATGAAATAAATAAATAATAAATATATAATAATAAATAAAATATTTTTCTTTTTTTCTGATATAGGGTTGATTGTGTCTCAGTAAAGATTCATAACGAGTCTAAAGAGCAGCTGGCTCTGTTGGGCTGGACAGAGAACCGTTGGAAGATTCTGGATAAAGTCAGTGTAAAGAACCTACAGAACAGCTTGGTCTGTTTTGAGCTAACAGAGAGCTGTGAAAGGTGCAGTGTGACCAAATCAAGAGAAGTAAAGTCAAAAAGTAAAAACTTTTTGGAAAAAAATAATAATTCTCTTTCCCTTCCTCTGTTCTTAGGTTAATCGTTTTTCGCCTTCAGTCCACTGTAAAATCTTCCTACCTGATTTCATTAATTGAAGAACTGGAAGAAGCTATAAAGATCTTCCCAGTGACTGTTGTACTCCATCACGAGCGTCTAGACCCCAGCAGTGTGGTTGTGGCCACCCTACCCAGCAGAGATGTGAGCTGGGCACTGTGTGAACTCCAGGCCTTGGGTTACTGTGGCCCTCCAGAGCCCTCGTCTGAACTCTCCATAAAAGAGGGAGAACAGCTGCAGCTCCAGTTTAGTGGAAATATAACCTGCAAAGGTACATAAAAAATTAAATAGATGTATTTATTGCTTAAAATCATGTGTACAATCTTAGAGTATTCACTATATGTGCTGTACTTGTTTCTGTGTCTGTTGGAGACCCAACAGGTAATAAACAGCCAGAGTCACACATAATCACATTCCACAACCAAAGAAGGACCTGGCTGTATTTGAAATTAAAAGAAGTGGACCCCTTCGGCAACTACAGCTCTCTTCACTACAAAGGTGTAATCAGTTTATTCAAGGTAGCCAAAGATCAGCTGGTCTGGAATGGTGACAGGGCAACCGTGTCTAAGGACTGTCCTCTGGAAGAGCCTGTCTGCCAGCTGCCGCTCACTCTGCCCAAGGTAAAAAAAAAAAAAAAGAGTTGAGTCCTTAAATAGAAAGAAAGCAATTTATAGATCAAAAAATATTTATTTGAGAAGCAAAAAAGAATTGTTTTTTGAATAGTGTAAAAAAAATGTGCTCATTTTTTTTCCAATTGGCTCAAATTTTTTCTAGTTTTAACGGGTTAGTTCACCCAAAAATTCTGTCATTAATTACTCACCCTCATGTTGTTCCAAACCCGTAGGCACTTTGTTCATCTTCTGAATACAAATGAAGATAGTTTTTGTGAAATTAAGAGCTTTCTGACCCTGCATAGACAGTAATGCAACTGAAACAGCCCAGAAAGGTAGTAAAGACATTGTTAAAATAGTCCTATATTGTCATACTGTATATACAGCATGAGGGTGAGTAATTAATGAAAGAATTTTCATTTTTGGGTGAACTATCCCTTTAACTATAAACTTAGTTCTAAGTATAAACTAAAAAAATTAACTATATACATTTAATTTGAATACAATTTTCAGGAAACGAAATGCAATATATTATCATCTGTAATAAAAAAATAATAATTTGTTGCTCTTTGTAAGTCAGAATTATTGTTTTTTGTTACTTAGAGTCCAAGAATATTCTTTCAGCCTATGAGTGTGAAGGTAATACAGGACAGTCCAACAGGTATGTGAAATCAACTGCACCTACATTTTCAAAAATATACAGTTGCAACTGAAATTATTCAACCCCTCCAGAAAAATATAAGCTTTACTGAAGATCCAGGATCCAGGTGTTGCATCTACAACAGTTTACTGGCATATTAAAAGTGATATGGCAATATATAATGTTTTTAAAGTTAGGATTTTCTAATAATACAGCTACGTCATAATTATTCAACCCCTATTCAACATTGCTGTTTTAAGTCACTTATTTTATGGTAGGGAACAAAATTGTCTTAAAACACAATTAAGCCTTTAGAAACTCTAATTAAAAAACAGAATTAGCTTGGGCTGTTACGCATATTTAGCCCATGCATGTGCTGAAGTTGAGTAGCAAATATAGCAAAAGCTCTCACAAAAACTAGAGAGAAGAAATAATTGTATAACTTTAGAAAGGCTATATGAAGATTACCAAGACATTAAAAGTTCTGAGAGACACAGCTGGCAGCATAATTCCTTAGTTTGAAGTGTGTTGTACCAGAAAACCTTTTAAGGGTGTTGAATAAAAAGAGCACAATACTATAAAATGTTTGATCAGAGCAACTGAGAAAAACCTACAATGTACAGACAAAGACTTGCAAGATGACCTGACGAAAGAATGCAGAGTATAAGATGAACACTAGACAAATATGGCCTTCATGTTGAAGAATCTTGCTGAATATCACTCTTGACCAAGAAGAAAATCCCTGTAGTAGCAAGTGGAAAACACGACCGTTTGAAGAACATCGTGGATTCTTTAAAATATCAGGCCATTTTGAAGAGTATCTCTGGTGCAATGACTGAAGCTGATGATCAATGAACTTTCCTGCAGGACAATCATCTCAAAGTGTACATCCAAATCTACTTATGCTTTGTTCAGAGATCAGTCATAGAATGTTCTTTAGAGGCCTGTTCAGTCTCCAGGTTTAATTCTCACTGAAAATATTTTGTTGCATTTAAAGAAAGCAGTTAAAGCAGTTAAAGATTATCAGTAATCTGAAAGCTTTTTCAGGTGAGTAATGGGCCAAGATTGCAGTAGAGAGGTGACAGAAGCTTCTAAGCACTTACAGGTAGCATTTATTGGTGGTTTTAAAGAATAAAAGGTTCTGCACCAAATTTTACTTTTGGGGTTGAATAATATTGAACATGAACGTTTACAGCCAGTTTGATTTATTTTCAGTATTCTTCAACTTACGTTCTCAGAATTACTTAAATGTGTTTTAATAAACTTTCTCTTATAGTGTACAGATGCCTTTGTTGAATTGTTTTCACAAAATTTAGTTCTATGCAGCAAAGAGATCAAGTATGTTGAATAATTTTGATATATACATATATATATTAGTGGTGGGCCGTTATCGGCGTTAACGTGCTGCGTTAACGTGAAACTCTTATCGCGCGATAAAAAAAATATCGCCGTTAATCTATTCTCAAATTTGGGTTGGGAGCTTGGTCTAAACTACGCAAGCTATGATGACTTTCACCTTGATAGTTTAACGCGGATGAATATGGTCGCGCGTTTAAGTCTCCTCCGCCAAAACACAGACGGGATCGAGTCGTCCTCCATTCATAAAAACCGAATCTACTATAGCGAAATGCCACGTAAATTCGTCGTTTTTTTTTATTCATAAATCAAATGTTGGTCTGTCACTTAATTCAAATCGCGATATGGACTAGTGTATGTGAAAACTGAAATGCAAAAAGACCGTTTTAATATGAATCCGATATGTTCCGTTTGCCTAGCTGTATGTATGCATTGCGGAGACGCGCTTTTACTACACGCATACTGAAACACACGTGACGCTCCCGCTAATTTTTGGCATTTTCATCTCACATGAACAGATAAACTCAATCGCCCAAACTGCTGTGAGTGTTACTTCTACCGTTTCATTTGAGAAAACTAGCATCATATCATACTGTATGACACAGAAACTTCACGGCAACCTGTCAAAATAAAAGTACGGTGTAACATGTAATGGGCTGGGTAGGTGTTGACGTTAAAAAAAAACACAATCTAATAGGGAGACAAAATAATTTCATTGTTTGTTAGTTAGTTAGTTTACACAAGTACATCTAATTGAACAATTTATTTCCATCAACAAATTATCATAGAACAGCTTTATGAGCTTTATGATCCATTCTCAAAGACTTTAAGTCATTATTTGGGTAGCACACATATTCTGAATGCCTTCATCAGAATTCAAATTAGCCATTTTAATCTAGATTAATCTAGATTAATTCCAAGATTTAATCTAGATTAATCTAGATTAAAAAAATTAATCTATGCCCACCCCTAATATATATATATATATATATATATATATATATATATATGTGACCCTGGACCACAAAACCAGTCTTAAGTCGCTGGGGTATGTTTGTAGCAATAGCCAAAAATACATTGCATGGGTCAAAATTATTGATTTTTCTTTTATGCCAAAAATCATTAGGAAACTAAGTAAAGATAATGTTCCATGAAGATTTTTTGTAAAATTCCTACTGTAAATGTATCAAAATGTAATTTTTGATTAGTAATATGCATTGTTAAGAACCCAATTTGGACAACTTTAAAGGTGATTTTCTCAGGATTTTGATTTTTTTTGCACCCTCAGATTCCAGATTTTCAAATAGATGTATCTCGGCCAAATATTGTCCTATCCTAACAAACCATACATCAATAGAAAGCTTATTTACTGAGCTTTTATATAATATATACATCTCAGTTTTGTAAAATTTAACCTTATGACTGGTTTTGTGGTCCAGGGTCACATATATATATATATATATATACACTGTGCAATCCAGCCTCCAAATTTTCCATCCATTTTGGCCTGTTTTGTCGTTTACTAAGATCATTCTCAAATCTTTTCCCGATTTATAACTAAAAACTAAAAATTCTGTCATTAATTAAAAGCTTTCTGACCCTGCATACACAGCAACACAACTGACACATTCAAGGCCTAGAAAGGTAGTAAGAATATCATTAAAATCTTAATTTGTCATGGAAGAAGAATTTGTTGAATAAAGTCGTTATTTTTGAGTGCACTCTCAGGCCTGGGTTGCGTCAGGAAGGACATCCGGCGTAAAACATGTGCCAAATCGGCTGTGCAGATCACTCCACTGTGGCGACCCCTGATTAGAAGGGAGTAAGCCAAGAGAGAAAGAAGAAGAAACTCGTTATTTTTGCCTTCTTTGTGTACAAAAAGTGGTCTCATTGCTTTGTAAAATTAAGGTTGAACCACTAATGTCACATGGACTATTTTAATGATGTCCTTACTACCTTTCTTGGCATTGAACATGGTAGCTGCGTTGCTGTCTATGCAGGGTCAGAAAGCTCTCTGTTTTCTTAAAAAATATCTTAATTTGTGTTTACTCATTTGGAACGACATGACGGTGAGTAATTAATGACAGAAGTTTCATTTTTGGGTGAACTATCCCTTTAAAAATGACAGAATGAGTGATGAGGCTATGGAGATGTGTTGTGTACCTGTGAATACAAACACACACACACTAACAGTCTTTGTCTTCCAGAGCCTCTCTCAGATGAGCTGTTATCATGGCTCTGTGATGAGCTCAATGAGGATGATGCAGCTCTTCTCATTATGTCTCTCCATCTCCGGCGCTCCACTGTCCAGATCGCTCGACTCCGTGCACCACACAGTCTCTCACAACAGGCCTTTCACATTCTGACAGCATGGAGGCGGGGCCTCCCTTCCTCGACTCTAAAATGCCCCATGCTGGCCCGCTGCTTGTCCCGCGTAGGAAGGCCTGACCTTGCCAGAGAGCTACTGCTTAGGGAAGCTGCAGATGACAAAATGGAGGAGAGAAAACCAAGAGAAACATAAAAACCAGGCAATCAGCAGACATGTGACAACAGTAGTAGACAACAGTACACTAAGGAATGATATATTTGGTGAAATGTTCATATACTATCATAAAAGAGTTGTCCATAGAACAACAAAGATCACCACAAATAAACAAAAATAATAATAAATACAATTATTGTATTTCCTTTAACCCAAAATCACTAGGATAATGAGTAAAGATCATGCTCCATGAAGATTATTTGTAAATGTCCTACTGTAAATATAGTGAAATGCAATTTTCGATTAGTAATATGCATTGCGAAGAACTTCATTTGGACAACATTAAAGGTGATTTTCTCAATATTTAGATTTTTTTGCACAACCTCAGATTCCAGATTTTCAAATAGTTGTATCTCAGCCAAATACTGTTCTATCAAACCATACACCAGTGGAAATCTTATATATTCAGCTTGCACCAATGGAAAGCTTATACAGTGCCCTAATATTGGCACCCTTGGTAAATATGAGCAAAAGTGGATGTGAAAATAAATCTGCATAATTTATCCTTTTGATCCTTCATTTAAAAAAATCACAAAATTCTAACCTGTCATTGAAGTAAAACAATAGAACCTAGGGGTGAAATCTCATTATGAAATAAATGTTTTTCTCTAGTTCACGTTGGCCACTATTATTGGCACCCAATTATTGCAACATCCTTTTCCCAATATAACACTTCTGAGTTTTCTCCAACAAGGTCTAATGAGTTTGGAGAACACCTGACAAGAGATCAGAGACCATTCCTTCATACAGAATCTCTCTCTTCCCAGCTTCATGCTGGTGCTTCTTCTCTTCAGTTTCTATACAGGGTTCAGGTCAGGGAGCTGGGATGGATATGGTAGAAGCTTCATTCTGTGATCAGTGACACAATTTTGTGTTGATTTTGATGTTTGTTTTGGATCATCGTCCTGCTGGAAGATGCAACCATGGCCCATTATAGGATTTCTAACAGAGGCAGTCAGGTTTTGATTTTTTATCTGCTGGTATTTGATAGAATCCATGAAGCCATGTATCTAAACAAGATGTCCAGGTCATCTGGCAGAAAAATAGGTCCACAACATTAAAAGACCCAGCAGTATTTTTAACCGTGGGCATGGGGTACTTTTTTTTTTTTTTTATCCCTGTCTGCACCAAAACCATCTGGAGGGTGCTATTTTTTAGTTTCATCATAGAAGCCAGTGCTGTTTGAAGTTTTAATCACGTCTGACAATTAAATATGCTGGAGTTTGTTTTTGGGTGAGCCAGGAGAGTTTTTTCTTGAAACCCTCTGGAACAACATGTGGTGATGTAGGGGCTGTTTGATCATTTTATTTTAGGCTTTCTCTGCAATTCTCCAACTGTGATCCTTGGAGAGTCTTTGGCCACTCAAACTCTCCTCCTTATCGTGCATTAGGATGATATAGACACACATCCTCTTCTAGGCAGATTTGTAACATCTTTAGTTGATTGGATCTTCTTAATTATTGCCCTGATGGTGGGAATGGGGATTTTTAATGCTTTAGCTCTTTTCTCACGGCCACGTTCTATTTTGTGAAGCTCAGCAAACTTGTTCTGCACATCAGAACTACATTCTTTGGTTTTACTTCTTGTGATGGATGATTAAGAGAATTTGGATTTGTGTTCCTCATATTTAAAAACCTGTGGAACAGAAAAAGGTTAGAATTTAGTGAATTTTTCAAATGAAAGATCTAAAGGATAAACAATGCAGATTTATTTTCAGTCACCTTTGCTCATATTTACTAAGGGTGCCAAAATTAGTGGAGGGCACTGTATATTCAGCTTATATATTGGCCTAGGTCACAAATATATACTTTTTTCAGGTTTAAACAGGAGGATTACGATCGATTAATGGTCAGTGGTGGCACTGTAGTGGGTTTGTCAATTATTGTTTGATCAAAAACTGATTTTGTAATATTATGAGAACATGTGCCTCAAACTAAAATATGAAGTTCATTTAAGCTTAGCTAAATGTTTAGTTGTCTCCACAATTCAAAAGGCTGCATTTGTTTGATCAGAAATACAGTAAAGCCAATACTAATATTAAATCGTGTTAGTTTAACTATTTACTGTTTGACTATATTTTAAAATATAATGTATTCCTGTGATGACAACGCTACATTTTTAGCAACCATTATTTTAGTCTTTAGTCTCAAATGATCCTTCAGAAATCTTAACTGTTACTTTAGAACAATGGTGAATAGAAGTATTAATTTCTTTCAAAAGTCTAACTGACCACAACTTTTTAAACATAGTGTATTAAGTACATTTAAAATGCAATAAGATTTTTATTACAGAACAGGCGTACTTAATACTACAATAAATTGATCCAATCCTAATCCACCAAAAGATCCTCGAAGACCTCTGTTCCACAAAGATATATGGAATGTGACCAGCAGATGGCACTGACATGTCAATAAAAATTGCAGCTTTGAAATAATGTTGAAGAACTGCTGTATACTGCCACGCAGTGAAGTGGAAGCCCAGTGATAGATTTGCAGAAAAAAAAATGGTGGAAGGGCCTAGCATACAATCAGGGCCGGTGTTATGCCAAATTCTGACCCCCGCCAGATTACTACCCCCCTAGTATTGGTAGGTTTAGGGTTAGGTGTGGGGGAGGGGTTAGGATTAGTGGTGGGGTTAGGATTAGGCAATCAGGTAGCGATTTCAACGAGAGGGGGTAATAATTTGGCAGGGGTCGAAAATGGGCACAACACCGGCCCTGTACATCTGGGGGCTCTAAGCAGGATAATTTTGGGGTCCTTCCTTACAATGAATAGTGAAGTAGGCTATTGTCATCGCAAACCAGCAAATGTATACAATCTAACCCATTTTGCATATTTTATCTGTACCTGCTTATTATTTATCTGACTGCTTATTAAGTACGCTCACTGAAACAGTAAAAGTAAAGCTTGCAGATTTGCTACTTTTACTTAAATAGGATATTATCTTAATGATTTGTAAATTTTAAAATGACACTAACCGTTTTTGTCCATTAGGTGGCTTCAAAAATGTAGTATCAAACAATCTTCAATAAAGTTGTTGCATCTACAGGTGTTGCTGGAATCTTGACCTTTTGAACTGCTTTTTCCTTTTCCAGGTTCTACAAAAGATTCTAGGTTGAGATTTGTATTTATTGTTTTATAAATTCCAACAACAAAACACTGCAACATAACTTAAGTGAACAATCATTAGCCAAAAGTGTAAGTGCAATGCTTGGTAATAAAATATATACTTAATCTAATAAAAACTCTAATAATACTCTTTTCATACATTCAGAACACACTCAAAGCCCAAAAACAATAAACAAAGTAATTAACAGCATATAAAATGCAAAGAATTATACATACGTAAATAAAATCAATAAGCAAATAATATAAGTAAAAATAAATATACCCTAAAGTACCCTGAACAACTCAAACGTTCACTTCACCCCATCTCCTTTTAGATGCAAAGTCTTCTATAATGTCATCATAGGAAATCTTGCTTCCAACTTGGTGGCTGACACTGATGACTGACAGACCACTAAGGCATTCTTGTGCCATGGAGGACCTTAGGTAAGTTTTGATCAACTTCAGCTTTGAAAAACTCCTTTCTGCTGTTGCTAGTGTCACTGGTAGTGTGCACGCTATTCTCAGTGCCACCCAAAGGTTTGGATAAAGCACAGTCAGCTCTTTTTGGTTCAAATTCAAATGCTGTCATGTTTGCCTTTGGTAAGTGTGGAAGGCTCTGGATTTCTGTGGTCAGTTCTTGCCAGTCAAGGTCAGTCTCCTCCCCATCAGTCAGTGTGTTGCCAAGTAGCTCACAGTGCTCTTTGAGAGCCTTGTCATCCATGTCAGTGAATCTGAGCAGAACACCAAATTTATCATTTATGTTCTTTAGTGATGTGAAACGATCTTCCAGTGATTGGATGGCAGTGTCAACAACAGCATTAAAGAATGCTACTTCTATTCTCTTTGCTGCATCATTCACAGTCTCATATCCTGCCTCATAGCTAAAATGCCTTTTTGAGATTTGAATCCTTTTCTGCGCCAGCACTGCCTCCACATTCATGTTCTCACATAGTTCTCTTGCTTTTGAGAGGGCATCAGAGAATCCTGTGTGCCTGTACTTTAACAGAGATTCTTTTGTTTTGTCAATAAGACTGACAGCAACATCAAGTTGCAAGCTTGGAGATTGCAGGAGTTTACTTTTAATGTTGATTTTGGACAGGATTTTAAACCAGACCACTGTACAAATTTGAAATCTGAATGATCCTATTTCTTCCGCCAATGATTGAGCCTCAATTATTGTGGCAGCATCATTTGTTTTGTTTCTGACTTCAACCAAGGCCTCTCTGACTTTGTCTGTTTGGTACCGTAGAGGCTCAATGCTGTTCAATCTACTCTCCCATCTAGTCTCACTCCATGACCTGAGCGTAATCTGGACATGCTGCTAAAGAATGGCCCACCTCTGAGGAGCAGCAGAGAACAAGTTGTAAAGCTTCTGAACTATGCCAAAGAAGCTAATGGCATCTACTGACTGCTTTGCAGAATCTGCAACCATTAAATTTAGGGTGTGTGATCCACATGGAACATAAAGAGCACGGGTATTTCTTTCAAGCAGCCTGGCCTGCATCCCTTTATGTTTCCCCTTCATATTTGACCCATTATCATAGGACTGACCCCTGCACTCTTTAAAACAGATGCCCAGCTCCTCCAGCTTGTTCAAAATCAATGAAGACAGGCCAAGGCCAGTGGACTCTGGAGCAGGTAGGAAACCCAGAAAGTGCTCTTTAATCTCTGGGGGTGTTGATGTGGTGACAATTCTGACAACAACCAACATTTGTTCCTGGTGACTGATGTCTGGGGTACAGTCTGAAATAATAGCAGAATACTGCTTAATTTCTGTCACCATGGTCCTACGTATTTTCCCACTAATACAAGCAATGAGTTCATTTTGAATTGTTTTCCCCAAGTAGGTAGTGTGATTTTCACCAAGGCTGATGCGTCTGATGTGGTCATTTAAAACTGGATCATACTTTGCAAGAAGTTCTACCTCTTTCAAAAAATGGCCATTGTTCGGATTGTTGATGGTGTCTGCTGATCCTCTGAGAGCAAGGTTTCTTTCAGCCAATGATTGAATGATGCTGCACTGTAAAACCCGACAAGTTACGGTAACTCAAACCGTTTTAGGAAACTGATTGCCTTAAACCATTTAAGTTTGGTAAAACCCAAAATTGAGTACTATAAACTCAAATACATTGAGTTTAATTAACTTATTCTTTTTAACATTAGCTTAGGCAATTATTTGAGTTAACTCAACTTTAAAAATGTAAGTTTATTCCACTCAGTCAGTTTGAATTCAGGTAACAAATCCAACTAAGTCTTATCAACTTTTTGCTACTTGAATGGTTTGAGGAAACCGATTGCCTTAGATGGTTTAAGTTCATCAAACTCAAAGCAATAAAGTTACATAAGACGTACCAAAAACACTTGTAATAATGACAGAACAGGTGGGTTTTCTTAAGTATTTATTGAAATACAACAAATGTTTTAAAGCATAAATAAAAATAATTGATCTGTTTAGTTAAAAAAATAACATTTACGCTATCTTATCAGACTTTTCACCAAATAAGCAAAGACAGCAAAAACAAGGAAATGTTTAACAAAATCCCTTTTTAAAATACTAATTATAATTGATGATATTAAAAATAATAACAATAAATGATATGAAACACAGTGGATCAATTTTAAAATAAAATTAAAAAAAAAAAAAGGTTTTTCTTAAATTTTGTATAGAAAGTACTGTTAATCTTAAGTATGTATACTATAAGGGAATACATTAGTGCAAAAAAAAAACCCGTACACTGAGCCAAGACTTGGCAGACATCATCTTCAGATACAATCAAAACATCCAAGTCAAAATTATTTATACAATGCTTTTTACAATACAAGTTGTGTCAAAGCAACTTTACATTACTGCAGTGACCATTTGATCTGGATACAGACTAGACCTGGTGGCTACAGCAACCTCAGAATAAGAAAGAAACAGACTAATATTAACATAGACACAAAAGTTCCATGTTGCCACAAAGTCAGATTGGAGAGGACTCATCTGGTTCTCGTGGTCTTGCGTCGATGGCCGTCTAGGTGATGAGGTCTTCAATGATGATCTGTCTCTGGGGCTCATCTAGTTGACGTGGTCTCTGCTGTCATTCCATTGGGTTTAAGAATAATGTTCCCTCTTCCTCCTTAACAGTGATGGTGACAGCTGCCATCTGCACCTGATCAGGCTCCCGTTTTCTAAATGCAGTAAAAGTTTTGTTAGTGTACGTCACCAAATATCATCATATCTAAACAAATCAGACATATTTACATTTTCATAAATTACAATAAAGGTGTGAAGGATCGGGAAAGTGTTTATTCAATAAGGTATGTACACAATTTAAAACAAAAAACCTGTAGTACTTTAATTTTCACATCACAACTTCCAGAGTTGTTTATCAGCAGGATTTTCAGATGTGAATATCAGCTAAATGTTTTAGAGATTTAATTTAATTTACATAAACTCATTTTACTAATTTACTATTTAATTTGACAATCTAAGGTTCTTTATTACAGAACAGAGAGAAAAAGTGATAGTTCACCCAAAAATGAGAATTACTTACTCTAATGTTGTTCCAAGCCCGTATTCCAATTTAAACCCTGTGGCTCGTGACGATACATTGAGGTTTGAGACACAAAACTATCGGTCTGTACAAAAAACTGAACAGTATTTATATTATTATTTACCTTTGATCGATCGCAACGTTCTACTGTCCTCACAACAGCCGGCGCGTGATGCGTCAACGTGATCTGCCATAGTAGATGCATGCACGGCGGTCTGTCATGCGTACACATCACTCATTGTTTACGTAGTGCATAGTGGCTACTCAAAATGATAATGACTTGTGCTTATCCTGATTCTGGCAATTGATTAAAAACTAAAAGATTACGTTTTCTTGTGCAAACCCATCTGGGAGTGTTGACTTTTCACCGACTACAATCGCCAGAGCACGTTGACGCACCATGCACAGGTTGTTGTGAACACGCTCCATACAGGGGAGAGTTCCAGTGGATCAGAGGTAAATAATGATATAAATACTATTAAGTTTCTTGCACAAGACAGACTGTTTTGTGTCTCAAGATCTCAATTTATCACCACGGGCCGCAGGGTTTAATTGGGTTTTGTCTGTGTATGTTTTTTTTCCCCTCAAAGATTTGGTAACTATTGACTGCCATTATATGACTGATAGACTGCAATGGTTTGAGTTAAACATTTTTGTTTGAACTATCCCTTTAAGGTATTTTTAATGATATCTGAGAACTTTCTGAGCCTCCATAGACAGCTACGCAACTGGAATGTTCCTAGACCTATAAAATATCTTTTTTTCATCTGTATTAATTAAGTATATAACTATAACTATAATCACAACTTAAAAGACTTCACTGGTATTCTTCTGAAGCAACACAAAATAAAAAAGACTGACAGAATGACAGCCAACCTGAAATTTAAGATGTCATTCACTCTACCAATACAGACTGAATCAAAATGGTAGCACACTACAAACATTACTGGTCCTTAGATGTCATGATGTTATTCTTGTGGGATGCTAGTTGAGGTTTGCCATTTTTCATCTGTGCTGTGTATTCACCATTGATCATTGTTTAGGTCTAAATTTCAAATCTAATATTCACATAAAATTACAGTATTGCTTCAGAAGAGCAGAGATTGAATTTGTGTTTCTGGTAAGGACACAATTGCAATTGCATTAATTGCAATTCATCAAAAAATAAAAACTGAAGAACTTTACTTTTTATAACGTGACAAATTACATCTTGTAATTTCGTAATAAACACTAAAGCCCATCAATTTGTATATATCCTAAAGCCCATCATATAAATATAATGTGAATTCTACTTACTTCATTTTAGGCTTTTACTGCAGCAGCTTGTTGCCAATGACATCACACCACCCCTAGCTGGCTTTGCTCTGAAAAGATTGATGTAAAAAACATGACAATTTGTTAGTATGAATTTTAAATAAGACAACATGAGGAGAAAATAACAGTCTAAAATGTTAACTAACTTAATTTTAACAAAACAGAGTATAAACGCTCCTCACCGGGCTTGGGCGAGTATAGTAACGTTAAACAGCGTCAGCGTCACATGGATATTCTAGATGAAACTGACAAAGCAAATAATAAATAACGATTATCAAAAAGTTTAAACATTTTTGAAAATAGGGAATGTGTGTTTGCTTTACCTTGCTTCAGAGCTGTGGCGCGAGTGACGGTTAAAGATGTGGAAGATAGTTAACGTTAGTCTGTCAGCCGCCTCTCCAGTTTAAAAATAAAAATTGCTGGACTCGTTTGTGTCCGACTGTGAGAAACCACAAAACATATTTATTAATTTATCACTGACAAACCGTTGTGTATAACACTGCATATTTAACACCTCCTGTTGATAACTTTGATGTAATGACGCCATAGCTGCTTGATCTTTGCTAGACAACGTTATACACAATAAAGTTGACAATAAAACACAAGTCGTTCGAAAGTGCTTAAAACAGCAATAAAGAAGTTTGAAAAGCTTAACTTGCCTGATATTTTCCAGGACTACGTCGCAATCCATCCTACTGTGATCCCGTGACATGAGTGAGAGGATGAGCATGAGCAGACGTGATTGACTGAAAAAATGCGCGCGGTTTTTGAAAAAACCCGGAAAATATTTTGCCTCCAGTAAAAGTAATTATTTTAAAATTATAAATCTAAATCTAAATGAAATAGATGTATGTATTTATTATATTATCGTTATTATTATAGTTTATTATTATGGTTGTTTAATTATTATTAAAAGTAATATATTACCATTTAGTTAGGCTATTTATCTAGTAATGAAAGATCTAATAATCTAGAACCCTATATTATACAAACGTGACTTCTCAAAAAACTATATTAGAAATCATGGATTAAGCTTATATTTATTTTAAATATTTTGTGATCGATCATAGACATAGAGTGTATGGCAATAATAGATTGAATTAATTTCTAGTAACTTATTTAAAATGAGTTCTGCTTAACCTAATTCGCGTTTGAGTTTACATCACTAATATGTATTGAGTTTAAATAACTTTTAGAAATTTTTGAGTTAAATTAACTCATTTCATTTAACGAATTCCACTGTTAGGTTTTACAGTGTGATCAAACGTTTGAGTACCTCTCTCCACCGATTCTGCTCTGCTTACAAGAGAGCTATCACAGTGTGGTCAATTGTTTTTCCTGCTTTAAGTCGACGCTCTAAATCCTTCCATGCTAACAAATGTTTTCATGTGACTTTAATATTGCACTGATATTGACCCAGTCATTCTGACCTTCTGTGGCAAGCTTTGATGACTTTTTCGAAAACAGCTTGCAGCAAAAGCAGAACACTGCATTGCTCTGCTTTGAGTATGTTAACCATTCATGTTTAACTTTCTCACCATTTGCAAGGTTGTGAAACATATGATGCTAGTGAAAGCTTCTGTGCAAATGGGACTTTGGGAATTCGAAGTCTCTGTCTACCATTGCAGGACCTCTATAAACTAAGTCATTCCGTACTTGGTCAGACAGTTTTGATGGCCACTGTGCAGGATCAGTTGGTGGTGGAGCAGAAGTCCAAGTGACCGAAGAGGTTGGTTGGTTTGGACCAGCAGTTGCAGTAAGAGCTGTGGGGTAAGATTAGTTGGGAAATGTTCAGATACTTGTGTACAAAATTTAGATTTAACAACAGATGTAGAAACACATTGTGGCAATAAAGGAAAGAAAAAAGGAAAGGGGTGACATGAGGCCAAGTATGGTGACCCATACTAGGAATTTGTGCTCTGCATTTAACCCATCCAAGTGCACACACACAGTAGTGAAAACACACACACACACACACACACACACACACACACACACACACACACACACACACACACACACACACACACACCGTGAACACACACCTGGAGCAGTGGGCAGCCATTGCTGCGGCGCCCGGGGAGTAGTTGGGGGTTTGGTGCCTTGCTCAAGGGACTCACCTCAGTCGTGGTATGGAAGGTGGAGAGAGCGCTGGTGATTCACTCCCCCCACCGACAATCCCTGCCGGACCTGAGACTCGAACCTGCAACCTTTGGGTTACAAGTCCGACTCTCTAACCATGGCTGCCCCAAAGTAAACAAAACTTACCTACTGTATTACTGGAATCAGCAGGGATGACCACTGGTAGGGATGAAGATGTTGTATTACCCTTAGCATGGCACAATAATGATGGGCCTAGCGTGAAATAAAAACATCAGCATTACTGTGATTCGTTGTTTTCTTTGTTTTTAAGTGTGTTAGCAATTACAGTATCATTATACCTACATCATACACAAGATCAAACTTTTTATAAACAAATAAATATAAATTTAACACTGGCAATAGTTAACTTACCAGCAACATCATCCATTGTCATATGCTCTACTGAATCAGCAGTAGAGTCACCTCCTCCAGCTGTAGAGAATCAGATTATAATGTAATCATAGTGCAGAGTAGATTAAACAAATTAATCTTAAATTAATCTTAAATTAGCTATGTTGAAGTTACACACAAAACAATTCAAAGGAAGACAGTGGGAAATATTTACTTGTGTCATCTCTGGTGTCAGCCTCCTGAGATGTTTGTCCACAACCGCCGCCACCACCAAAATATTTAAGAATGGCACCTCCAGATGTTTTTTTTTTTGTTTTTTTTTTTTTTACAATTTGTGTGTACAGAAAATAGTGTTAAGAAATTAAAATAATTCCATTATTTACTTAATGGTTTGTTTAACTCTTATATTTCATATTTTATTCATATTTTAAACCTTCACAGCATGGAGCGAGAGCTTTTCAACTTTTATAAGTACATTTCTAACTAAAGTTTTACTACAAATCCATTTTGCATTCAGATGTTTTGTACTGATCCTTAATTAATGTTTCTTTAGGTTTAACAGGACTTATATTAAGGGCTTACATTAAATTTTAAGACATAACTTTTATAAACGTGCCATAGAAAAAACATTACCAGCGTGCCTATTGAGACAAAACAATGGTACTGACTTAATTTATGATATGCCAGTGCAAGACTGGAACTATAGCTTAAAGGATAACTATTGCCAAAATGCAACATGGGATGTTTTTTTTTTACTGTAAACGATACAAACTTATATCTAAAAGCATAATTACGACAAACGAGCCGTTTTTGAGATTGACCGTGATTTCGTTTTGTGGTCAGTGGCCGGTGAATGGGAGTACTAAGGGCATAAATTTGAGCGTATCAAAATCGATATTTTTACAACACTAAGAAGGCTCGACACACCATGAAACTTTGCTCGAAGTATCGCCTGGGTCTCTACACATGAACTCGAGCATTGAGAACATTGTTTGTGTACACAGAGTTTACTAAAAAGAATGGTTTTGAACAACTCACTTACACTGTTTGGGTTTCCGCTCGCGGCCGTCTTGACAGTCAAGAAGTGTCGATCTCCGAGTGCGAGGATGGATAGCTCCTAAAGCATATTTCCATATAAATGCACGGCTAATTCGTTGTTTTGTCGCAAGTGAAAAACAATATTAACCTTCTAGTTGTAAAAAGAGCCTCATATAAGCCTAATATTTCGTCCTATGGAGTCCATTCATTCGCACTCGGAGATCGACACTTCTTGACTGTCAAGACGGCTGCGAGCGGAAACCCAAAAAGTGTAAGTGAGTTGTTCAAAACCTTTCTTTTTAGTAAACTCTGTGTACACAAACAATGTTCTCAATGCTCGAGTTCATGTGTAGAGACCCAGGCGATACTTCGAGCAAAGTTTCATGGTGTGTCGAGCCTTCTTAGTGTTGTAAAAATATCGATTTTGATACGCTCAAATTTATGCCCTTAGTACTCCCATTCACCGGCCACTGACCACAAAACAAAATCACGGCCATTCTCAAAAACGGCTCGTTTGTCGTAATTATGCTTTTAGATATATGTTTGTCTCGTTTACAGTAAAAAAAACAGCCCAGGTTGCATGTTGGCAATAGTTATCCTTTAAGCCTTGTCTGAAAAACTGGGCAATATAAAAAGATAAAATATTTCATATTAGTATACAATCCTTATTAATATTTAATTGCCTATTTTCAATAAAGACCAGGTTAGTCTTTAACCTCAACATGACGTTACCACTTAAAAATCACCTTACTAAAACCTTGAGCTTGTCTCTTCTCATCATCATTCTTCTTTTTTTTCTTTTTTCTGCACCTGAAGGGTAGATTCGTTTCATTTTCGCGGTTCTAATTTACAAAATAAAGAAAAATCCAGGAAGGGGTAGGTGGCGGGAGCGATTAGGCAGGTAATGATGTAAAGGCCATGTATATTATTTACAGCAGAGCGCTTTGCAACGTAATGACTCAAGCCACTAGTGGTGTGAGGGGGCCCCCTAGCGGCGGCGGGGCCCTAAGCAGCCGCTTAGTTTGCCTATAGGGAGGGCCGGCTCTGCATATAATTATCAAACAAAAAAGGCATGTGGGGTAGAACAAGATGTTCAAAAGACAAATGAGTAATGCTGCAATCAGTCTGATGACACACCTCCCGCTCGCTCCCGCTCCACAAACTAATAATAAAACATTACAAATGACTGAACCAAGGAGGGAGAACTGGGGAAATATTGCTCACTCACCCCTAAGAAACTGTAACAGTTTTTCAGTGGTGATTCAGTCCATCCTTAATCTACTGGGTTTTGCAGGAGTAATCATTTCTCAGGAAGTGAGGTAGATAATGATTGTTATTATGCCACTAGTGTGTTTGAGAGATGGTTTAAAGAAGAAAAGAAAACACAAAATATCTCACTAGTCATTTTGACACTAGTATTGGATGTGTCTTCTTTTTGAAAGCATCTCTAGTGTACATGTGGAACTTCCAGTCTCATCCACATCCATCTTTTTAGGTGTATTTTTAGCTGAACAAAACAACTCGTGTTGTCAGGATTTGGTAAGTGAGGACCCAAACGCAGAATGAACAGTTTGACAGTTTATTGACTGGACAGGGCAAACAAGAGGAAGGGCAGACAGTCGCACACACGGGCCTGGGAACACACGACTAGGGAAGACAGGCAGGATGTGGATGGAGAGGCAGGTGCAACCCCGAAGAGAGTCCGGGCGGCCGGGAGCAGCAACCAGGGGGAACTCAGGAGGCCGAGCAGGAACAAACACACAATAGACAAGACGACAAAGACAGGCACACAAAAGAAAAGCTTCAAAAACTAAGACGGGGAAGAGCTAGGTAAAACAATAAGGTAATAATGGACTAGAAAAATCAAAACAACAACAAAAGGGAAAAAATAGAATTAAAACAAAAGAACTAGGTAAAACAAAATAAAGATATCAAAAAGACTAGAGAAAACAAATCAAAAGAATAAAAGTAAATAAATGTAAACTAGAATTTAAACAAGAGACCAGAAGAGCTAGGTAAAACAAAAATAAAGATATCAAAAAGACTAGAGAAATCAAATCAAAAGAATGACAAAGGAAATAATTGAAAACTAGAATTTAAACAAAAGACCAGAATAGCTAGGTAAAACAAAAATAAAGATTATCAAAAAGACTAGAACGGGAAAGGCAAAAACTAGGGCTCAGAAGAAAAAAAAACTAAAACTAGACTAAAGGGGAAAAAACACTGAGAGTTATCTTGGACTGGACCGAAAAATCTCAAAGATTAGAATACACAAACTCACAAAACAAACCAGCAAAGACAAGAGGGAAAGAGCACAATATAAAGGGAGGAAATGACATGAGGATCAGGTGAGTACAATTAGACAAACGAGAAGAACAGGTGACGACACTCAAACAAACGAGGACTAAACAAGAGGGCGTGGAAAAGGGAAACAAGGAGGTGGGGCAACAGGAGCACATGGCAGACATAAACAAAGACACAGCCATGTGCTGACACACAATACAAACAAGGAAACATTAAACAAAGACAAGACAGACAGGGCTGTCAGGGCAGGATCATGACACGTGTTGCTGCTTAAAAAATAAATTTGTGTGATGTACCATGTTATTGTAATATAATATCTAAATTATGAGCACACTCGTTTGTAGTTTTACTGTTTACTGGACAATGTTATTAATCTCTTTATAATGAACGGGAAGTCTCACCCAGGCTTACTTCCCTTTGAAGAAAAAGGTGGATAATGTTACTGTTTATATATATATATTCCCAGCAAATGTTTTACTTTAGTATTCTATTATACTTTTAATAACGTGTACTTGATGGATTTTAACAAGAGGTTTAGCATAGCCTACATGTTGTCTATTTTTCTTGAGAAGTGGGACAAAACGGTGCAAAATCAATCAAACAAACAAAACCTTATACTCAGACAAATGAACTACATTTATGTATCTTATATGTAATAAGCTACTGAGCTATGTTTTGATACAAACTGCCAACTTTTCTCTTTTTTTAACAAAATGTGCGTTTTAACTTGGACCATATAATTTTAACTTTATCTTTAAAGGAACACTCCACTTTTTTTGGAAATAGACTCATTCTCCAACTCCCCCCGAGTTAATAAGTTGAGTTTTACCGTTTTGAAATCCATTCAGCCATTCTCTTGTTCTGGCAATATCACTTTTAGCATAGGTTAGCATAGATCATTGAATCCTATGAGACCAATATAGCATTGCGTTCAAAAATGACCAACGAGTTTCTGTATTTGTCCTATTTAAAACTTGACTCTTCTGTAGTTATATGTACTTTGTGTACTAAGACCGGCGGAAAATGTAAAGCTGCAATTTTCTAGGCCGATAAGATCACTGCGCCTGCTTCGGCCATGTTACGGCAGCAAACTTCCTTGAATATTATGCCGTAATGGAAGTGTAGTTCCTAATCTTTTTGGCCTAGAAAATCACATCTTTACATTTTACGCCGGTATTAGTACACAATATAGCTACAGAAGAGTCAAGTTTTAAATAGGACAAATATCGAAACTCGTTGGTCATTTTTAAACGCGATGCTATATTGATCTCATAGGATTCAATAATCTATGCTAAGCTATGCTAAAAGTGATATCGCCTGAACAGGAGAACGGCTGAATAGATTTCAAAACGGTAAAACTCACCTTATTAACTCGGGGGAAGTTGGAGAATGAGTCTATTTCCAGAAAAAAAAAAGTGGAGTGTTCCTTTAACAGCATTCTAGATGTTTTTAACATTTCAAAACACATTATCATGTAGTAGTAACATCTGTCGTCATGAAGTCGTTTGAAAAACTGGTTCTGGCTTATCTGAAGGACATGGCCGGACCCTTACTGGACCCCCTGCAGTTTGCTTATCGAGCAAACAGGTCTGTAGATGATGCAGTGAACATTGGCTTGCACTTCATCCTGCAGCATCTAGACAGACCAAGGACTTATGTGAGGATCCTGTTTGTGGACTTCAGTTCGGCCTTCAACACCATCATTCCTTCACTCCTCCACACCAAACTAAACCAACTTTCTGTTCCTAGCCCTATTTGTCAATGGATTACCAGCTTTCTGACAGATAGGCAACAGCTGGTGAGAATGGGGAAATTCATGTCAAGCAGCTGAACCACCAACACTGGCGCTCCTCAGGGTTGTGTTCTCTCCCCACTGCTCTTCTCCCTCTACACCAACGACTGCACCTCTAAAGACACCTCTGTCAAGCTCCTGAAGTTTACAGAAGACACCACGCTTATCGGCCTCATTCGGGACGGTTAAAATGTTCCTCCCATTGTGCAATAAAAATGTGTGGAATAATCTGGCCCTAACACATCCCTGCATTTCATTCTGTCATCTATAGCACAACTGTACATACCACCTATTTATTTGTCTATTTTTTTTTTACAAATTATTATTTTTTTTTAATCTTTATTTTGTCTATTTATGTTTACATATGTGTATTTTTCTTATTCTCTTATTTTTATTGTCTGTGCATTGTTGTCTCTGTGTACTGGAATCTAATAACACTGAAACAAATTCCTTGTATGCGCAAACATACTTAGCAATAAAGCTCTTTCTGATTCTGATTCTGATTCTGCTTCAGGAGAATTTAATGATCTAAATATTTCAAAAATTTCCTCAGAAATTGCAAGATGTTGTTGACATATCATGGTTGTGACACCACATGTTAAAATATTCTAAACATATCAAATTTAGCAGAGCCTGTCTGACACTCATGCTCTCTGCAGAAGAGGACTGTGGCAAGGGGGTCCTTTAGATTGACAGCTGTCCATGATATTCTCTGATTTTATTACATTTTATACTACGGCCGTTGAATGCTTGAATCTGATTGGCTGACGAACGTTCTAATGGTGTGCATTATTTTCAGGGAAACACACAGCAAACGTAGTTCCAGGCAGCTTTTGACCGCATTACATGTCTATATCACTTTGCCACACGATTTCAGTTATTTAAAAGGTCCTTACAGCCTAAAACAGCAAAATAACCAAAACCCACAATGACACAGTAAACAACAGGATAAAAACGACAGATTATTTCCATGTTTTTGCCACAAAATTACTTTTTATTATGTAAAGAACGAACTCTATTTCTCTCACTCTCTCTCCCTCACAGACGCACACACATACAGTTTGCACACACGTTAGCATGCTAATGTTGTCAGCGCTGATTTGACTATTAACTAAACTAAATGACAGTTCCCACAAGCGAGGTAACAACAGCGTGGTCTTGAAGAAAATGATTTTAAAGTTTCACTATTAGTAGAGACAACGCTGCCGTTCACTTTTGAGAAATGCACAGACTCAGAGAGGTAACTCACAAGCTTTTTATCTCTCTCCCTCTCTCTTGCCGTCGGTCTGCCTAAACTTCATTATTAACTGCATTAGTTTGCTATCAAACGCTCAAATGTCGTTGCTAGGTCTAAAATGACATTTTGGAATTAGTAACGAATGTATTGGATGAGCTGCGTAAGAAATTAATCCACCTCACAAAAGCGTTTTAAGGACAAAAACGGGACGAATGTCTTGAAATATATCATCTGATCAATGCCTTGAGGTGTTGTAGAATTCTTGGTGGTGATGTGGCCCGTCATCAATTATTCCTTACTTAATTAATGTCCGAAGGTGTTGACAAAAAGTGAGGGCACAACTTCGAAACCTTATTAAACACGCATGTGTCACTGAAAAACAACCTTTCTTTTGAGATATTATTAAATGTTTTTCTTCATTTTATTTTCATTAAAACTTTTTCAATCTATTTTATAGAATATGATTGAATAAACCCTTCTCTGTGGACACACTGTTTTAGATGTAGTGAGAAGACGGTAAGTGTCATAGATTTCATAACAATGATAAAATTAAATTGAAGGGGATAATTTTGTTAAATACATTCTATTATTAATCCCCATAACATTTACAATTGAAAACATTTTTATTTTTAAAACTAATAGCAGTTATAATTGCTGGACATGTTTTTTCCCATGTCTCAATCACTGTGCTATTAAAAAACATAATGGCATTTTAGGCTTTTCAAAGCTGAACTATGATTACGTCATATTCATATTTTTTTGTGACTCAAGTATTATTGTATGGTATGTAGGCCTAGTATTTGATTAATTAAATGGCAGGTTTCTACATGTTTGGAGAGTAATGAATCCCGCCTGCTGCGTATTGCAGTTACCAAATGTGGGTTACTTAATACAGCCTGTCTTCAAACTATTATTCACCAGACATTGACAGCAGCCAGCCCAATTTTACAGTTGTGGCTAAAAGGAATACAGCTCTGACCGGAAACTAACAATGAAATTAATTTTTCTACCTATTAGATTGTGTTTTATTAATGCCCACACCTATGGAATGCCAAGGCTGAGAATTATAAATAAATGTACAAAGAAAAGTAAAAAAAAAAAGAAAAAGAAAATAAATAATTTATTATTGGATTTCCTTTCCTTTATGTTTTTTTTTTTTTCATTTTTATTTGTATTTATTAATGCATTTATTTATTTTCACTTTTATTTATTTTCACATTTATGCATTTGGCAAGAACCATATTGCATATGCCCTACTATATTGCAGCAAATCAAAGTAGTTAGTTAGAGTGCTGCATTTCAGCCCTGGCCGATGGGCTTGACTTTTTTTTTACACCTCTAGGACTGGGCTTCTCCTTATTTTTATATTTTAGACATCCATCAATTATGGTAAAGAAAAAACTGCCGCGCTAATGGAAACAACACAAGACTTTCGCTTTCGAGACCGGCTTGGACAGAATTTAGTGTCCTTCAGCGCAGCTGGAAGAGATCCACGTTCAAGTGCGTATGCTGCAACTTACCACAAAGATAAATAAATAACAATGAATGTGTTGTCACGAATTGTCAAGGGAGGACCCAAATGCAGAATGAGCAAAAATGACAGTTTATTGTACGGACAGGGTAAACAAGAGGATGACAGCAGACACGGGCCTGGGAACACACACGACAGAGGAATCCGGGGAGGTCAAGAGACTCAGGAGGCCGGGCAGGAACGGACAAACACAAATGACAAGACAAAAAGACAGGCACACAAAAAAATAAGCTTAAACTAAGACAGGGGGGGGGGGAGAGCTAGGTAAAACCAAAAGAAAGACTATCAAAAAGACTAGAAAAAAAAAACTCAAATCAGAAGGATAACAAAAGAAATAAACAAAAAGCTAGAATATAAAACAAAAAGACCAGGAGGAGCTAGGTAAGAAATAAAGATAATAAAAAAAAAAAAAAAAAAAAAAAAAAAAAAAAAAAAAAGGCTAGAAAGACAAATCTAGAAAGAAAACAAAAGACAGGATGATCTTGGTAAAAACAACAAATAGAGATTATCAAAAAGACCAGAAAGATAAAATCTAAAAGGATAACAAAGAAATAAAATTACTTCTAAGGGAACAAGGAAGGGAGAAGGGGAAAAATTAAGGCAAAAAACTGAAACTAGTTAAACGGGGAAAAACACTGACGCCAATCTACAGCTGGACTGAAAAAAAATCTCAAAGTTCAAAACTCACAAAAACCTCACAAAACAAACCAGCAAAGACAAGAGGGAAAAAGCACAATATAAAGGGAGGAAATGACATGAGGATCAGGTGAGTACAATTAGACAAACGAGGACCAGACGAGAAAAACAGGTGACAACACTCAGACCAACTAGGACTAAACAAGGGGGCGTGGAAAAGGGAAACAAGGAGGTGGGGCAACAGGAACACATGGCAGACATAAACAAAGACACAGCCATGTGCTGACACACAAGACAAACAAGGAAACATTAAACAAAGACAAGACAGACAAGGCTGTCAGGGCAGGATCATGACATGTGTTTGGGGGAAAGAGTAAGGACATATTTGAATTATTTATTAATAAACTAGTGTATTCTGAGTCAGTTTAGC
This sequence comes from Garra rufa, assembly GCF_049309525.1. Classification (NCBI taxonomy): domain Eukaryota; kingdom Metazoa; phylum Chordata; class Actinopteri; order Cypriniformes; family Cyprinidae; genus Garra; species Garra rufa. The sequence goes on from NC_133382.1 coordinate 15,829,655, forward strand.
AAAGATCCTGACTTGCAATTTCCTTTTTGAATTACGAATTACATAATGAAAGAGTTTTTGTTTTCTATTTGTTTTATTTCGTTAAGTAATAATTTATATAGATATATTTATCATGTCTGTGAGGCAAGTATTAATTTTTGTGAAGCACTCATTTTCAAGAACAAGACAGCAGAAAGCGCATCATGTTTGTTTTCTTTATTTTATACGTTTTGTTGAGTGCACACAAATAAAAGTACACCCTTTACAGTTATGAATGATGTATTACTCTTACCTTTGTGAGCAAAAATTATGGATAATTTTAAATCGCTTCCACTTAAAAAAATGCAAGTGATCACCATGTCCTGCAAAGCGGCTTTAGCTTCCACTCTCTGCACAATCTATTTATCTAGGTTTAACGTTTAACCTAACATTGTTTTATACTTGAACTGTTTTATATCTATAGATTTTAGGCAAGTCGTGATGATTTAAGAAGGCAAATTGATCAAACAGACTATGATCAGTCTTGCACTGGGCGCTGTTCGTTATAAAAAAACAACTTATATTTAACAAACCAAAAAAATGCTTCAAAGGTTTTTCTAAGTTAAAACTGAACTATTTTAATTTTGAAATCAATGTCAGTGATAGACCGGCTCCAGAATTAAATCACTGATTCTGTCCAATACATTACTTTGATATCACTGTGTCAGTCACCAACATTTCAAGAATGAATCCTGCATAAATATGCAGATGTAATTCCCAAAACATAGCAGCGTGTATGTGTCCGAAAAAAGAAAGTTTCATACAAATTCTGAATGGATTGTAGCCTGGAAAGTGCAAAGCGCACTCCCTTTATTATCATTAAAAGCATTACTAATCTTAGTTCATAGAGATCTCACAAAGTTCCGTTATAATCAATAAAGCTCTTTGAACTACACAATGAATCTGTTATTTACATCTGCATCCGAGTTTCCTGAGGTAAAACACGGCCTCCTCATTACCCTCATTACGGACAAAGATATGTAGAAATAAATAAATGTCAAAATTAAAAGTGTAGATATAAACAAATGTAGAAAAAAATAAATACGTAAATACACTAATGTTCAAAAGTTTGGGGTCAGTAAGACTTGTAATAGTCTTTAAAGAAGTCTCTTATGCTCATCAAGGCTGCATTTATTTGATTAAAAACAGTAATATTGCAAAATGTTTTTACAATATAAAAAAATGTTTTTTATTTTAACATACTTTAAAATAGAATTTATTCCTGTGATGAAAAGCTGAATTTTTATCCGCTGTTACTCCAGTCTTAAGTGTCACATGATCCTTCAGAAATCATTCATGCTGATTTATTATTAGAATGATCAATGTTGAATAATATCAACAGTTGTGCTGCCAAATATTTTTTTGAACCTGTGATTTTTTTTTTTCAGGATTCTTTCATGAATAACAAGTTTTAAAAGTATGTGTTTATTCAAAATATAATTTTTTTATAACATTGTAAATTATTTATTAATAACTTTTAATAAACTTTTAATTATTAACTTAATACATCCTTGGTGAATAAAAGTATTCATTTCTTAAAAAAGAAAAAAGAAAAAAAAAGAAACAATAAAAATGTACTGACCCCAAACTTTTGAACGGTAGTGTAAATGTGAAAACAAAAAAAAGCAGAAATAAATGTATATATAAATAAAAAGAAAAAATACATAAGGAAATACAATTATAAATATTTATTTTAGTTTTTTTTATATTTACTTTGAACATTTATTTATTTATATTTGCTTTTTTACATTTCCTTGTACATTATATATTTATTTATTTCTAATTATAAAATAACCTTTTGTTGGAGAAATGATCCAAAGTGAAAGGAGTCAGCTTCCCGCAATACAAAGTCTATGGAGAGCGTTGGATTCCCATCCCCCCGCCCGCCTTCCCCTCAGTGTGGGCGTGGCCTAAATGCGCTCTGTTCCTATTGGCGAGCAGCCGGTCCAATTTTACCAATCGGATAAATGGAGGTCAGCCTAATTTTAACGCTTCCTTGACGACGTTGATGAATTCATCCGTACAGCAGCAGCGCACCACGCCGACAGCCACGTGAATCTGAGGGTGTTGCTGAAGCTGCTGGACGTCACCAACAGCCTGCCTCTGAGGCACGTGTAACTGTGCATGGCTCATTCAGCACCATGTTTTTCAATCGAGTTGTGCAAAACATGTAAAAACAGTAGTGTTGGAAAGCCCCACTGATTTTGCAGTTTGCTTCAAAGAATCAATTCAGCGATTCCTAAAGGTTTTCGCGTCGTCCCTGAAACCCAGGAACCCGAAAACCGTTCTAAAACGATTCAGTGAAACTAGGCAGTCACATAGTGCTGTTTTAACTGCATGTGATCTAGTTCCTTCTGCTGCATCCATGATTCATTTGCAGTTACACAGAACAATACTAAACTATTTTTTTTTTACATTTAATAAAATGTTGATTAATAACGTGAGAACTCCTTATAAAGAAGAATTACCTAGAATTAAAATACTCAAGAAAACATTGCAACGCCATCAAAAATACAACAAAGGGGGAAGAAATCCTACAGGAAAGAATTAAGAGGGCCATATCACATCTGATTCACCCAGTCCTTAATATGTGGTTTGTTTTTTATATGAATCTACATCAATCCAAAAAAGAATACGATGTACTATCCACAACACGCCCGCCCTCTTATGTATTACAACAACAGGCGCGCTGCAACGTGACAGCAGATGAACGTGTGTCGAGCGCCCTTGGCATTAGCCAATCAACGAACACTTGGATGTGGATGGGCGGGGTTATCCAATAGAATTCGTGGTTTGTTGCGAGCACAGCCAATGGAATTCCTCGACGCATTAGGTTTGTACACAGATTGCAAAGCACGTGTATTCGTGTGTGTCTAGAGTCATGGGGAAACAAATCTCTATCACACAATAGCAGCAACCCAATGTTAGTGGACCGAATACGCATCAACGTCGTTTTTATATTCCACCGAGATCATAACTTCAGGAATACATTGTAATCTCTTCCATTATATGAAAATAGAGGAATTTATCCTTTCGTTAAGGAGAACACGGAACAGTGAGATCTACAAGGTAAGGCCAGCAATGAGGTTATACGTAGCATGTTTCTTCTGTCTTAACTGAACCTTTTGTTTTACCGACGGTCCGTTAAGTTTAATTTCTATTTACATGTTTACAACAGTAGATTTGTCCAACAGAAGTTGCTCATTTAAACAAAAGCTGGTTTATAAGCGCTAATCGAATAGCCATTGAACGTTGCACAATAAGCCACATGATTAAGCTGGTGTCTATGCAAACATCCATCATACCTTATGTTCGTATTTTTTATGTAAAATGGTAATTTATCTTATTTAATTTCCATTTTTTGCTTTAAGTTAGTACGCATTCTCGATGACGCAGTTTGTGCATGAAACTGTGATGCATGCACCAAATACGTGGGCTTTGGCTTGCGAGAACTGCGTTAGACTCCCCTAAATCCATGTTAAATGAAAGATGGAAGTTGATAGTCTATTGGTATTTTTATGAGAAATGGAAAGGAAATAGTGTGAAAAGGGAGGCAAACTTCCTGTAATCATGTAATCTTTACATAAGAGTGTTTGAAGTATCGTGATCTGTCATCTCTGGCACTGTTTTATGTTATAAGTTCATTATGCCACTTCAGCTAAAACATCACAGCGTCATTGATGTGTAAGTTAAAATGTAGGACAATGTATCTTTTTAAATAAATCACAGGTCATGGCATACATTTATTGGATAAACCAGTTAAATATTTTGATAATGCTGTTTAATGTATAGTTCTATGTTTCAGAATTTGTTTACTGTTTAAATTTTGTTGAAAAGTAATAGGCTGTGTAATGTTGATGTTGGTTGATATACAGACACTGACTTCTAAAAATTAACCTAGAGAAATACTGGAGTTAAATGTGTGACAACTTGCCCCACTCTCCTATATATCATCATATATGTGATCCTGAACCACAAAACCAGTCAATAAAAAATCTCAAATCTGAGGGTGCAAAAAAAATCTAAATATTAAGAAAATCACCTTTAAAGTTGTGAAAAGTTCTTAGCTATGCATATTACTAATAAAAAATTAAGTTTTGTTATTTATGGTAGGAAATATCGTCATGGAAGATGATCTACTTAATATCCTAATCATTTTTGGCATAAAAATCAATAATTTGACCCATACAATGTATTTTTGGCTATTGCTATAAATATATCTGTGCTACTTAAGACTGGATTTTTGGTCCAGGGTCATATTTAAAGAATATTGTTATGGATAAGATGGTTAAGTGGTTAAGCTTTCACAATTAACCGCCTGAAACTAACCAAGCAGGGAGGCTTTATAATATTTTCTAAATGTGAATAATCAGCTGCAGAGTACTATCTAATGATAACTTCACTTTATTACTATAAGTGGTCTGGGGGTTCAGTCTGTTCAGCCAAATAAATACTCCTTTGAGTGCTCTAATTTTGCAAATCGCTTTGTGCCAAATTAGATTGTCATTTCACAGGCTATTGATAGCCATCCTTCTGGTTTTTACTTGTCTTATACTGTAATATACTTTTCAGTTGTATGATATGTGCTTTGGAGTAAAACTAATTTGACATTCTGTACTCCAGATGGAATTTTTAATGTTAAGGGGTCGACTAATATTCACAATCTTCAGACAGAAAATGATTCAATTTAGAAGACATTTTAAAAAAGACTTAGTGCCTTGTCATTGTTGTTGTATTTTGCAGACTCCTAGGGGTTCATGAAGGAACTGCAGGCCCTGTAAAATTGTGATAGGAATGTTAGTGCCAAAATAGATTAAGTGTGCATGTGAGTGTGCACGCCTTTCAGTTTTGAAAAGAAAAAAAAAACTGATCTAGTGGCAATCTAAGCTTCAAGCTGGCATCACCGTCACACTAAATTAAACATGCAGAATTACAATAAGAGTTTGGATATGATAAAGGATGATGTCATCCTCCAGGGATTCTGTTTGGAATAAATAATACTGTACTCCACTTCCCCAGTTTGTATTCTTTGTATTGGACCAGGAGGTCAATCTGTGATGTTTGGTCCCTGTATTGGTCAAATGTCCTTTTGCTCTATTTGCAAAGCAGAGTTCACCAAGTTTTGAACGGTGGCATATGAAAACCTGTTTATTTCAGTGTTTTCAGTGCAGGTGTTAATGGACCAAGACTAATGAGTTTTTTATTCTAGTCAACTAGAACAATTCTAGATAAACCTGTCTTTAAATGACATGTAAAAAACGAAACAGACAGTTCATGTTGTAAATGTTTACCAGGCGGTCTATTCCTGTCTAAGTGTGTAGCCCTTGGCCAAAATATGCTGCAATGTGACCAGGCTTCATGTTGTTAGTTGAAAGTCTGTTAGTCATGTGAGACTAGTTGATAGTTTGGTGAAAAAAATGTGTGATGCATCTTAGTTAAGTAATATAATACTAATAAAGTGTTGGATAAGGTTAGTTTCGGTTCACATTGGAGTAACTTAGGCCTAATTACATGATAGTTCTTTTCCTTCTGATTCTTTAGAAATTAAAAGTGATGCATAATTAGTTTCCCCATTCCAGTTTAATGGGTAGTGACAACTATGTTGTTTGTAGTTTAATTTTCAGTCTGCAAACTGACTGTTGATTGAGTCTATCAGTAAAACGCAGTGGGAAAATCCACCTCCACATTACTCCGCACAAGCACTCTGTCAAAGCACCATATGAAACCCTATGCTTATGACCTTGTTTTTAAATAAGTAAGTCCCTGGCTTTGGATAACTTGGGTTGTGCACTTTTACAGGACTGCTTGCTGTGTGAACTCTGCCATTTTTCAAACATGCATTACTGTAAAACAAGGGTCTCCAACCCTGCTCCTGAAGAGCTACCTTCCAGCAACCCTGTATTAACACTCCTGTCTATAATGATCAAGTAGCCCTGATCACCTGATTAGCTTGTTAAGGTGTGTTTGGTTAGGGTTGGAGCTGAAATCTGTAGCATGGTGGCTCTCTTAGACCAGGGTTTGAAAAGAAACTTTTCTTATCCACCTTATTTTTAAGAGTGGGTGCGGCCATTTCTATGTTTTATGGGTCTGGCTTCCTTCTCATCCGTGTTCAGCTATTTTTAGCTGTACAAAACAGCTTGTTTTGCTGATTGATATTGCAAACTAATGTGTCCATCCATATTATTTTAATGTATAGTTGATGAATATGTTGGATTTAAGGGGATTTTTTTTAACGCATACATGTTCAGATGTTGAATTCACAGTCGTCGTTGTTGTTTTTTTTTTCTCTCTTTATCTTCCCCATAAAAATTAATGGATAACTATTGTACCTGAATTTGTTATCTTTTTATTTAAAGGACATTGAGAATTACAATAACAACTTTCGAACAATAATAAAAGAATGGTATGCTTTATGCTGAAAATGGCCATTATTGGGTCAATGTCTATACATGGTGGTTACAGTCCTGGCTTAATACTCTGGCAGTGTTTTCTGCTTTACTTAATTTTTATTATAAAGGCTGTTTATTTTATTATGGTTGGGATTTTGTTGGCGTTTATGTAGGTTACATCGTTACGCCAGTAGGTGGAGATAAGTGACTGTCTGAAAATCATTAAAACATTCATTCAACTGATTCTTTAAAGACAGATTCTTTCAGAATTGAAACAAATAACTTATTTAATGCTTAATTAAACTAAAAGGAACCTGCTTACTATTTATTTTTAGTACAAAAATACAGCAAAAACTGTAAAATTGTAAAATATTTTTACTATATAAAATAGCTATTTTCTATTTGAATATATTTTGAAATAAAATGTATTTCTGTGATCGAAGGTACATTTTCAGCATCACTATTCTACAGTCTTCAGTGTCACATGATTCTTTAGAAATCATTCTAATATGCTGATTCACTGTTCAAGACTTTTTGTAGTTTATATATTTATACATAGTCTTTTTTTCATCAAAGAAAGTTGTTTTTAACATAATAATAATTTTGAGCTGCGCATCAGAATATGGGAATGATTTTTGGGGGATCATGTGACTGAAGTAATGATTTTAAAAATTCAACTTCGAAATCACATAAATTACGTCTTAAAATATATTCGAATAGAAAAGTTATTTTAAATAGTAAAAATATTTCAGAATTTTACTGTTTTTGCTGTACTTTGGATCAAATAAATGCAGGCTTGGTGAGCGGAAGAGATATTAAAAGTCTATTATAAGACTATAGGCTACTATATATGCCATATGAGTAAGTCAATCAATCTTTTACTCATCCATTCGTTCAAAATCACCGATTCCTTCAAAAAAATCCCGTTTTAGCTGGTCAACAACGGATTAAAACTAAAATGATATTAATTATATAAAATGCGTAATATTAAATTATGTCTTATTGACTCCTTGCACGTAGTCGTGCTGTTGTTCTAGATTTCAACTTGATTAGAATGATTACAAAGAACTTGCAGATAACATACCAATAAAAGCTGTGAGGAAGTTGTTCCCATCAGCGGTGTCCAATGAGTGAAGCGCTCAGCTTGAAGGAATGGGCAGACACGTGTGCTTTGTATTTACCCCGCACGAGGCGGAGGCGAGTCTGACGGGCAGCGGATCAAGACTAGGAGGCGAGATGCTTTGGAGACATCAGCAGTGTCGCTCAGTAGAAAATATTGAAGGAATAGATGGTGAACTGTTTGTATATCATGTGGACTGAGAGCGTCTTGTTAAAATGGAACCAGTCTGTCAGTCTTCTCTTCAAACTTTAATCCGCGCACGTCCGCATTTGCGTCACTCGAACCCAGCGGGAAAGTTTGCTCATGTGGGAAATGGAACTTGTGACGCATCTCGTTTGGAGATTGCATTGGGGATGTTACTTTTTTAACATTTCTGTGCGTTTTCCTCCTTTTCCTTCTTTTTTGGATGTTTTAATCAAGTTATTGTTCTATAATAGACAGCTTTTTAATAAAGAGGTGAATTATGCCACGGTAACGATATAAAATAAACCTCGCGACAATGGTGAGTTTGTAATATTAACATCGCAATTATTTCACACTAATAGATAATGGGAAGATAAATAGTTTAAAAAAATATTATTATCATCATGTTTTGGGTTTTTTAGAGCTTTTTGGTATTTATTAGAAAACGCCAGTGAGGGAGGAAAGGACATAATTAAAAAAAAAAAAATACCATTATCCACTGATTTTCATTCAGTTGCATTCTTAATTGTGTATTTTCTTACTGCTCCTTATATATTTTCTAATGTCTTCAACCTCCACTACACAAAAGATCCAGAAGAGTGAATTTTCTAGGTCTAAAATCAAATCTTACAATTATTTGGTGGTTAATTTTATGGTATATATGTGTGATGCAGCTCAGAACATGGACAAGTATAAATGGATGCAGAACAGGTGTCATAAGTGCAAATGTGCATGCTGGAGAACGCCCACACACAAAATCATTTCAAATAAACAACCCCGATCTGGCCCACAAGAGCAAAACAACATGTCGTAATAAAAGCAGCATCGGTTCTGAGCATTTTACATGTTTTTGTTAGTATTTTGTTCATTGTTCATTGTGTGTGATGAACAGATCCTCTTACCTTATTATAGTTATTTATTTAATTGCCCCATTAATAGAAAGTGTAGATCAGTTTCAAACGCAAATTGTGCAGTTATTACAGAAACAGATGTTTCACTTGAAACCTGATAATTTGAACTTTTGGCAATTAACAATTGGTAATGACTTGGATTGTTAATTGCAAGACAAATGCCTTTAAACACCTTTACTCATGTAGTGCAGTTGGATTGGCTTGTTGAACATTCAAGCTAAAAGGTTCATGCTGATCAAAGCTTTATAGACTTAGAATACTCTTAATCTATCTGGCAAACCATCCATTTAAGTCAGTTATAAATAGTTCAGTAACAGTTTCTTGCATCAAAGAAGTCTTTAACAAACAGTGTCTATAAAGTCTAACAAAGTGTTATGATTTATGATTTCCCTCTGGAAGCAACTGAAATGTTCACTACAAATATGAAAAGTATTAATAAACATGGCTTTGGTTTATTTGACATGTGCCAAGTTAAAATGGGTCAATGCAGTTTACTGGGTTTTGGTATCTTTAACTATAAGTGGGATATTTAGGTTTCAATCCAGTACCAAGTACCACATTTACTCTACATGCATTATCACTTTTAGTACCTGCAGCGACTATCACTCTTGTGTATTTATAATTTGTAACACAGTTAATATGCCTTAGAATAACTGATTGGCTTACAATTGGTTTCTTCCTACGTGTTCAATTTTGCTTGCGTAGAGGAGCTATTTGCAGTAAATGCTCATTCACAGTTGCATTGCTAAATGTGTAGGTCTAAACTCAGTAGCTCCACAAATGGCATCAGATCACTGGGATAACATTAACAATCCCAGAGAGGAAGTACAAAAAAGTCTGACAAAACACAGGTGACACTGAATATAAATATAAACTCACTTCAATGCTTATTTGTCTTCTGGGATTAAGTGTTCACTCGGAAATAACCTTAAGGTACATGCGTTGCAGTGTTTTCCTCTTTTTTTTTTCTCACTTTGAATACCCCAGAAAATAAAAAAAAATTTAAACACTTAGTATCAGGTATAAATATAGCCCAATACAGCACTCTTGAATAAAGGATCTTTGTTGCCATCAATGGTTCCATGAAGAACTTTTCAAATGTAGGAAAGGTTCTTCATAGTCGAAAAGGGTTTTTTTGTTTTTCAAAATGGTTCTTTTAAGAACTGTTTACTGAAAGGTTCTTTGGGGAAAAGTGCAGAAATGCACTTAGGAACTTTTATTTTTTTAAGATTTAAGGCTGCATTTATTTGATCAAAATATTGTAAAATGTTTTTAAAAATGATTTTTCAGCACCATGACTCTAGTCTTCAGTGTCACATGGTCCTTCAGAAATCATTCAAATATGCAGATTTGGTGCTCAAGAAAAAACATAATATGTGTTTGCTGTCACGTTTGATCTTTGCTGACTAAAATGTTTTTTGAGCATTCTTTGATGAATGCATTTATTAAAGAATCTGACTTTGAAAGGTACTGTAGTTTAAGAGGTTCAGCCTTTTTTCTATGAAAGTTGCTAATTTCTGGTGACTAGAGACCCAGAGCTTTATGCAAATGAACAGCAACACAATGCGTCATGTACCAATGAGATTGCAGACAACAGTCTGCTCTAGGATCCCATTAAATACGCACATTGGAACACCTATTAGAAACCAGCTTGGTGACCCTAATCACTGTCAGTGTGAGCTTGAGGTCAGAAGCCCTGTAGTTGGCAAATGCAACTACAAAAACAAGCTTGCATGGTTAAAAGTGGAGAAAGTAGAGAGTGGATGTGTGGTTTTACATGGTTACCAAGGAGACTGGAAAAAGCCTCTGTAGTGGCCAACTGGGAGTGTGAAAAATCTGAGCTCTCACATCCAGCATCCCTTTGAGTCTGTGCAAAATTGCTGATAACTTACAGTTTACCTTGCTGAAAAACAAGAACATGTTTGAGCAGCACTTCCTGTTAAACAACAGGCTGTTCTTCAATAATTTTATCCATTAGCTTTTATGGGGCTGCCTAATGCAAGATAACCAGCTCAGTATGTCTTGTTGTACATGCGTATGTTTCAGAGTGAAGCTCACCTATTCTTTTGTTTGTTTGTTTTTCCTGGCAGCTGTCCTTCAAGAAGAATTTGAGTGTCACAGAGGGCAACGACAAGGATACACAATAGCCAGACCCCAACAAGAAGCCTAATTTCCCAGCGGCTGTTTTTTACACTTTTCTTTTTCACACTGTCACACTCCATCTGCCTCCCTGGCAGCAGCCAAGTCTGTTTCGTAACAGCCAGTCGTGTCTGTTTTTTTGGAGCTGAACAACAAGCTTCTGTGGACAGAAAAATATTTTACACTAGCACTTCTTGAGTTGAGGCTCCAGAGGAGCTGAGACAAAGAACAGGGTGGTAAAACACCAGATATACTATAATTTTTGCTAACGGAACGAATCTATGAAGAATATTTGCAGCAAAATGATTTCCCACTGTAGTTCAAGCAGTCCAACATAGAGAACTTTTTCAACTCTTTGCAATTGTCAGGTGAATCTTATCACCTTGACAACCGCTTATTTTTACAGTATTATTATGAGTGATGACAACTCAGACTCTGCCCCCAGCAATGATACAGATGGAGGAGCAGGAGGGGTTGAGAAAAAGACAGGGCTTGTAAACAGATCCCGTGGCATGAGTGAGAGTTCTCCCCCATCAAATGAGGAAAATAGCGGGTCAGGATCATCTCCAGGAGGGGTATCTGATCCCAAAAGATCCACAGGTAACAACCGAGGAACAAATTCCGATGATACGGATGGACTATCAAGTGGAAATGACTCTGGGGAGAGAGAAAGCGAAGGAGGGATGGAGAGAGGGAATGGATCCAGAGGCAGACAGTCCAACAGAAGTTATCAGAGTTCCTCCAGTCAGAATGGAAAAGACTCAGGCATGTGTCTGGAGACTACGGAGAGCAACAAGAGGTGGGAGAGAAAATGGTCTCAGAGCAGATGTTTGCAAAAATGATTTGTTCATTACTGTTCAGTAATTCATGATTGAATGTCTAAATTCCAACTCTTGTTTTTGATCCCTTTTTCTCTCAGCTCAAACTCTCACAGCCTCTCTCCACCCAGCAGCTCTCTGGCTTATAGCCTGTTGAGCGCCAGCTCTGAACAAGACCCGCCATCCACCAGCGGCTGCAGCGATCAGTCTGCTCGCCTCCAGACCCAGAAAGAGCTGATGAGAGCCCTGAATGAGCTGAAGATCCGTCTGCCACCAGAGAGAAAGATGAAGGGGCGCTCCAGCACTCTTAATGCCCTTAAATACGCCCTTAGCTGTGTTAGACAAGTCAGAGGTAAGTTTCAGTGTATATTGGTTAAAGAATTAAAAAAAAAAAAATCACTAGTTTTTGGGTCCAATGATGTTAATGTTTTCACTTTGAATCCTGCAGCCAATCAGGAGTATTATCACCAGTGGAATGTTGAGGAGTGTCATGGCTGTAGTCTGGATCTCTCCACCTTCACTGTTGAAGAGCTGGACAATATCACCTCTGAATACACGCTCAAAAATACAGTACGTTGACTCACACACAAACTAATTTCTCTCATTTAGTAATGCAATATTTTATATTATGGCATGAAAACTAGTTCACATCAAACCAGTTTCTGGCTTCCTAATTCTGTCAGCAACAAAGATGAGACATGAGTTACAGATATGTCATAATAGTCTAGATGACAAAATCATGTTGACCCAAATTCAGTCAGATGATCTCGCCCTGTTTCTATGGCTTTCATTTTTCTGAACACTTTTCTCCTTGTTATGCTCCCATTGGTTCTTACCTTGTACCTGTTCAGACATGGCAAAAATTGTCCTAACATTTCAAATATAGGAAAAGGACACTGGTGTGAGGAGATGATGAAACTGACAGGAGTCAGTCAATGAATCTGTACTTTTATTAACCAAAATACTTCTTAAATAAACAATACTACTTAGTGACTTTTCTTAAATGACACTATCCCTAATGGCATTTTACTGAGTACAGTATTTGTTAGAAGTTACAAAAGTCTCTCTTTCTCTTACGCAGGACACATTCTCCATGGCGGTTTCGTTCCTGACGGGGAAGGTTGTGTACATCTCCCCACAAGGTTCATCGCTTCTGCGCAGTAAGCCAGAGAAGCTCCATGGAGTTTTGTTTTCTGAGCTTTTGGCGCCCCAGGATGTGAGCACCTTCTACAGCAGCACAGCGCCATGCAGACTACCTTCTTGGGCTTCTTGCATCGGCTCCGGTATGTTTGTACTTGGTGTATTTTGGTTGTGTTATGGCATATACACTAATGACAACCAGAAAGGTCAAAAATACTTATGATCTGAAAGCAATAGTACACCAAAAAATTAAAATTCTCTGATCATTTACTCACCCTTTTGGCATTCCAAACCCAAACCATGAACGGTTTAATCCAAGAATACAGGTTTTATTTGAAAATCTCTTGATGAACAAGAAGTATCATAGGTTCAGAACGACTTCAGGTGAATTCAGGTTAATTGGTGCATTTTTTTTCTCATTTATCTCAGTGGCAAAAAGTGATCCAGTTTACCTGGATTCACCCTACATTTTGCTACCATCATAAGTAATCTGTTGACCAGAACCAAGACCAGTTATGGCCATGCAATACAATTAAAGTCTTTAACAACTTGAATCTCTCTCTTTTCACTAGTCTCTCCACCCGCGGACTGCACCCAAGAGAAGTCCATGTTTTGTCGCATTAGTGGCGACATCTCAACCAGTGGTGATGTGAAGTACTACCCATTCAGACTAACCCCCTACCTGCTCACGCTCCGAGACTCTGACGCAGCTTATCCTCAACCCTGCTGTCTCCTCATCGCAGAGAGAGTGCACGCGGGTTATGAAGGTACATTTCTTGTTTAAAAGTATGTCGTTTTTTCAGAATGATTTGAACAGAATGAAAAAATGAAATGTTTTGGTCTTTCTCTCCATCTCTCATTCAGCCCCTCGCATTCCTGCGGATAAGAGGGTATTCACCACCAGTCACACCCCCAGCTGTCTCTTTCAGGAGGTGGATGAGCGGGCGGTTCCTCTGTTAGGGTACCTGCCTCAGGACCTGGTGGGAACCCCAGTCATGCTATACATCCACCCAGACGACAGGCCCATCATGGTGGCTATCCATAAGAAGAGTGAGTCATTCTCCCATCCTCTCTCTAACTTTCTTAGAGTCTGTTTTCTTTCTTTGATGAAAGCAGTATGAAACAAAAATTTAATTTTACTTTTTTTTTTCTCTTGCAGTTCTCCAGTTTGCAGGGCAGCCGTTTGATCACTCGCCCTTGCGGATGTGCACACATAATGGAGAGTATGTGACTATAGACACCTCGTGGTCCTCCTTCATTAACCCCTGGAGCAGGAAAGTGGCCTTCATTGTTGGCCGCCACAAAGTCAGAACGTAAGAACCAGAGTTTTACGCATTATTTTACGCAAATTTTAAATAACTGTTTTCTATTTTAATATATTTAAAAAATATCTTCAGTTAGTTCAATGATCTTTGACAGGTGTGGCAAAAAGTTATATTTATACTATAAATATACACAACTAGCTCCATCTTAAGCGTTCACCTCGATTTTCTACTCTTTCACACTTCTAGACATGTGCACAGCACAAACACACAGGCATACACACGTAATTCTTCAATCACATACCACCCACACACCAGTATGTAATGTGTCCACACTCACAAGCACATGCTCTGTCATGTGGACACAGACAGATTTTTCATCAGTTCATCAGTTTTTTTCAAGGACCATTTTTTTTTCTCCCAACATGCAATGACTCAGTGCTTCTGCACACACATACTGTATGCTTCATACAGTTATTTAGTTTATGAAAAGGTGAAGCAGAGGCTAATGACCATGTACAATTAAATGACAGTAATTGTGAGTTTATAAATTCAACTATTATTTTCTCTTGAGGACTATATGTGAATGTCTTTTATGTGAAATGTTTTATTTAGTACTGACCTCAATAAGATATGACATGCATTTTGTATGATTCCTCCTATTTTGCTAAAATAATTAACATTTTGCAAGGTGTGTGTAAACTTTTGTCCTCAACTGTAGTTCACTTTATCTCTTGATTCTTTCCTTCCAGGTCTCCACTAAATGAAGACGTCTTTACCCTGCCTAGGGGTCTGGAGGAGCGGACACTGTCCCCAGATATCGTTCAGCTCAGTGAGCAGATTCACAGGCTTCTGGTGCAGCCCGTCCACAGCGGCAGCTCTCAGGGCTATGGCAGCCTTGCCAGCAATGGATCCCACGAGCACCGGCCCAGTGCTGCCTCCTCATCAGACAGCAGTGGACCGGGTCCGGAGCACCCCTCACAGCTTCACAAACCTGTGAGTGTTTAAAGACGCAGTCCTTAAACCCCAGTATATTGCACATGAAACAGTTTTAAAGCCCCTCATTTCAGCAGAGATCACTCTTGAGAAATTTTCTCTTGAACTTAAACAGTATAAAGTATTGATGGGCTTGTTAGGACTATTAATGTAAACAAAAGGCATGCCAAGAATGGCTAGTAAACACTTAAATTAACTTTTTTCAAACAGATGACCTTCCAGCAAATCTGCAAAGATGTTCACATGGTAAAGACCAGCGGACAGCAGGTTTTCATTGAATCCCGCAACCGACCTCCTCCTAAAAAGCATTCCATTGCAGGTACACAAGCACTCAAGTATATTAATAGTTATTTTAAGGACACAGCCTTCAGTTGCTGTTACATTTTTTTTTTTCAAGTTTGTTAGTCTCAAGATGTTCTCTGTCTGATAAACAGGTGCTTTGCAAGCAGTACAACCAGGCAGCAGTCTCTGTCCTAGTATTGCTGCACCCTCAAAGAGCTCCGCACCCTCCATGATCGTGCGGAAAGAGCCGCCCACCACCTACTCGTATCAGCAAATCAACTCCTTGGATAGCATCGTGAGGTTTGTGTTTCAGATTAATTCACTGAAGATACAATGAAGTCTGTCACTGATAATAACGATTTTTATTGTATAGTGAGCATCTCTAATCCAAATGGCACACAGTGGACTCATGGCTTTATTTGGTTCATCAGGTATCTGGAAAGCTGTAACATCCCAAGTACGGTGAAGAGGAAGTGTGGCTCTTCCTCCTGCACTGCCTCCTCCACCTCTGATGATGACAAACAGCAGGACGCTCCTGGCAATAAAGGTGGACACTGCAATGATAAACTAATGCAACACTGTACTAATTCAATGCAGTTAAATGTCAACAGTCTATTACAATACAACTACCATTGCAATTTTACTTATTGATACCAGTTTTGATACAACAACAAAACTGTGCCAGTTTTGAGCACACACTATTAACATAAAAGATTTATATGAATATTGACACGATTCATAATTCTAAGCCAAACAATTGCTAATTTGCTAATACTGATTGAATTCAAAATAAATACAGTTAATGCATTGTACACCAACAGTGATTATGCAAATGGTAGTGTTTACCACTAAATTTGGCTGCTGGCATTTTGAAATATACAGTACCGTTCAAACGTTTGGGGTCAGTAATAATAGATTTTTTTTTTTTTAAAGAAAGAAAAAAGGAATGAATACTTTCATTCACCATAAATCAAATGGGACAGTAAACATCATTATTATTTTTTAAATGAATACTTCTGTTAAACAAGGATCAAAGTCAGTTTCCACAAAAGAATTATGTTTTCAACATTGGTAGTAATAAGAAAAGTTTACTTTACAACTGAAAATGTAGCTTTGACATCACCTGATGACTTTTTCAAAAATATTAAAATAGCAAACATTTATTTTAAATTGTAATAATATTCCACGGTATTCACAAAAATTCCTTTCAGAAATATAAAAAAGAGAGAAAAAAAACCGTACTCGACCCTAAACCTTTGAGCAGTAGTGTATATAGACAACACTACTGAAAATATGCTGTGTATTAACTTGTGTTGTGGTAGTCAAAACTGGTCTTAAGACCATTTTTTGAAGGTCTTGGTCTTGTCACGGTCTCGATTGCATTTGTGCTCGGTCTTGTCTTGGTCTCAGACAAAAAAGAACTTTCTGGATTTTGTTTGAAGACCGGACAAGACCACAACTGCAGAGATATTACTGCATTGCTGGTGAATTGTCTGATTTATTTGTTAAGATCCATAATATGATGATGCAAACGTCTTGCTTCAAATGCAATCCATAACTTGTTTCTAATTTAAATTCTTTTGATACTGCTGTGCCCAGCCCAGTAAAATTCCACCAGAATTAATACAAATAGCCAAAAAATGAAAAATGGCAGAACTGTTGTGTTTCTGAGCAACACACAGTGGTGATTTGTTACTGAATGAATCAGTTGTTTTGAATGAATCAGCTGAATAAATGATTCTGATACACTCATGTGATTTGCTGCCACCTAACTTGCTGGCGGTTTTAGTTTGATATTCATATTCATTTAATTTTGACATCATAATTCTATATTCAAAATGTTATTTTTAAAAGATTAATCTCAACAACATTCATGCAGTTGTGATTGTACCAGTCTCCTCTGCAGTGCAAAGATGAATTCTGTTGTTAGTAAGAGCTCTGTAAGAGCTTTTTCACACTTGAAATAGTTAACCCTGGGTAAATAAAATCTTGAGATATATTGCTCCACGTTTCACACCGCTTATACTTTACCCAGGGTTGAAAGTTAATCCTGAAAAGACTGTTCAGTAATTGTGGATCTTTCAGATGAATTTCAGAAGTTATGGTTTGGTTCTTGAATCGGTCTTATCTTGTCATGGTCTTGTCTTGGTCTCATTACACTCTGGTCTTGGTCTCGGTTTAGGTGGTCTTGACTACTACGCTAGTATTAACAGATACTTTACCTGCAGGTCCATCTGTGTCTCTGGTAGAGGAGAGTGCGTTGTTACCCCCACTGGCCATGCACAGTAAAGCTGAAAGTGTAGCCTCGGTCACCTCTCAGTGCAGTTTCAGCAGCACCATCGTCCATGTGGGGGACAAGAAACCTCCTGAGTCAGGTGGGCAAGTGTATGTGTATATCAGAGGAACATGAGGACACCAAAGACCCATAATACAACAAAGCAATCACAGCAGTCAACTGTCTTTTTTTTTTTTGTGGCTAATTTTGAGATCCTGGTTTCTTTATCTCATCCCCTCTTCTTGTTTTACCTCGCTCCCACAGATATCGTAATGGAGGAAGCAACTCCGATTGCTGCTCCTCATGCCATTCAACCACAAGCTCCTCTCACAGCCCTACCCTTTCTGCCTCCTAGCCCTGCTCCTGATAGGGATGCAGGGAGAAGAGGAGGTCCAGGAGGAGCCGAAAGGTTGGGTCTCACAAAAGAGGTCCTGTCAGCTCACACACAGCAAGAGGAGCAGAACTTTCTGTGTCGCTTCAGAGACTTGAGCAAACTCAGGGTGTTTGACTCAAACTCAGCTGTGCGCCGACGAGCAACTGGACCTCTAGCAAGAGGTGAGTGTGTGCAGAAAAGAAAAAACAGACACAGCACATGCGGTGTTACACAAAATTATTCTTCATGTATACCAGCAGTCAAAAGTCTCTTATGCCCACCAAAGCTGCATTTATTTGATCAAAAAAGGTTATTGCAACTTTTTATCTCACAATTCTGTTTTTTTTTTTCCTCTCAGAATTGCAATATATAAACTACCAACTGTGAGTTATAAAGTCAGAATTGTGAGATATAAACCCACATTTATGAGAAATAAAATTAGAATTGTGAAATAAAAACAAATACGTTTGTATACAGTTTGCAACTTTTAATTTTGACCTTTGTCTCGTAATTGCGAGTTTTCTGACTTTTTTTGCAAGGAAAAACAAATGCGTTTGTATAAAAACAGTTTGTATCTTGCAATTTTGACTTTTCTTGAAATTGCGAGTTTATTTTGCGATTCTGACTTTTTTTGCCAGACATGAAGTCAGAATTGTGAGATAACTTGTTTGTATAAAAACAGTTTGTATCTTGCAATTTGGACTTTTTTCACGTAATTGTAAATTTTCCTCACTTTTTTGCGAGAAATTAAGTCACAATTGCAAGATAAAAGCAAATGCGTTTGAATAAAAACAGTTTTTATCTTGCAATTCTGACTTTTTGTGAGAAATGAAGTCAAAATTGTGAGATGAAAAAAATGCGTTCGTATAAAAACCATCTCACAGTTATGACTCTTTTTTTTTTTTTGTAATTGCTAGTTAATCTTGCAATTCTGACTTTTTTTCCACACAATTCTGAATTTATCACGGCTTTTTCTCGGAATTGTGACATAAAAACAACTGCAGGTTATAAAGTCCAATTTTGAGTTGAGTTTATATCTCACAATTCTGAGAAAAAAGTTAGAATTGTGTTGCGATAAAAAGTCACAATTACCTTTTTTTATTTTTTTATTTAGCGGCGGAAGCCAATTAAACAATTATTTAATAACCGTAATGATATTTTACAACATTACTGTTTTTACTGTTTTGTGATCAAATAAATGCAGCCTTGGTGAGCAACAGAGACTTCTTTCAAACCATAGAAGATTCTATTTATTCCTAACTTTTGACTGATTATGTGTCTCTCTTTCTTGATTTTAGGTGTGCGCTGCTCTCGTGATTACCCAGCAGCTGGTAGTAGCGGGCGTAGACGTGGTCGAGGAGGCAAAAGACTGAAGCACCAAGAATCTTCAGAGCAAACAGGGTCTTGTAGCCCAGTTGGCCCACCAAGAGGGGTTCCCTCTCTGGACAGGCCCTCTAACTGCTCCATACCCATGGGTCCTGCACCCAGTTCCTCCTCCTGGCCCACCTCAGGGTCACAAACTAGCATTCCCTCTGTCCCGTACCCACCCGGCGTCCTTCCTTTATATCCTGTCTATCCCCCTCTCTCCCATCAAATCTCAGACCCCAGCATACAAACGGCGCTACGTTTCCCCCTTCAGAACTCACAGATGGCACCTCCCATGGTCCATCCGATGATGGCGTTTGTGTTACCCAACTACATGTTCCCACAGCCCAACATGGGCATGCCTCAGCCCTTCTTCAGCCCAAACTCAGCTTTTCCGTTTCCCATTGCCAACACAGCCTCCCTTGCGCCCTGTCAGGTCCCGACCCCAGTACCACGCGCCCACTCTCGCTCCAGCACCCCTCATTCATACAGCCAAAGAGAGGCAGGGGCAGAGAGAGAAGGAGCAGAGTCTCCGCTCTTTCAGTCCAGATGCTCCTCACCCTTAAACCTGCTGCAGCTCGAGGAGTCACCAAGCAATCGGTTTGAGGTTGCATCAGGGCAACAGACCACATCTCCTTTGGTGGGACAAGGGGGTGGCACAGGAGGACAACCCTCCTCCATTCAGAGAGGTTCAGCGGTGGATTCAAAAGAGAATGAAAATGTAAGAAAATGGACTGTTGGATTAATTTGCATGCTTATTATTTAAAAAGATTTTATATGTCAGTATTTGATATCAATACCAGTGAAATTTTGCACAATTAGCATAATATGGTAAAATAGGAAATTAGTGCTCTGTATAATTTTTTCAATTGTGAATTGAAATATGAGATGTGTTTTTGACAGCCTTTGTGAGATTCATCCTACAAAAGAGTAGTTTTACCATTCATGAAAAGAATTCCTATTCAGAACACATAGCATCCATCAGAGAGCATTCTCAATAATCAGATGTGAAGATTCTGATGTAATTTAATCATGTCCTTTAGTAACGGTCTGTGTTGTAATGTCCTTTGCAGGGTGAAACAAATGAGTCCAATCAAGACGCCATGTCCACCTCCAGTGATCTGCTAGACCTGCTGTTACAGGAGGACTCTCGCTCGGGCACTGGTTCGGCTGCCTCAGGCTCTGGATTATCAGGCACAGGCTCTTCTGGGTCAGGCTCAGGGTCTTCTGGATCAGGGTCCAATGGTTGCAGCTCTTCCGGAAGTGGAACTAGTAAGTGCTTAATAATGGGACTAATTCAGCAATTGTTACTTGTTAAGAAGTGTTACTTAAATTAAATTACTTAATTTTTGTTTACTTTAACAGGAAGCAGTCAGAGCAGCAATACAAGCAAGTACTTTGGCAGTGTAGACTCATCAGAGAACAGCCATTCGCGCAAACAGACGGCAGGGGGTGATGGAGAGGCACAGTTCATCAAATGTGTCTTACAAGACCCCATCTGGCTCCTCATGGCCAACACAGATGAAAAGACTATGATGACCTACCAGCTGCCCACCCGGTTAGTGTCAACACTCTGCAGTTTTCACTACATCACTAGGGTTGGGAATCAAGTGCCTGTTACATTTAAAATGAATCAGTTACATTTACAGTTGAAGTCAAAAGTTTGCATACACCTTGCAGTCTGCAAAATGTTATTTTTACTAAAAATCCTTCAGGTCCCACAGTTTCTTTGGTTTTTGTGTGTTTGAACTCTTTCCAACAATGATTGTTTGATTTTCAGATCCATTTTTTTAAACTGAGGACAACTGAGGGACTCGTATGCAACTATTACAGAAGGTTCAAACGCTCACTGATGGTTCAGAAAGAACCATAATGCATTAAGAGATGGGGGTGAAAACTTTTAGAATTTAAAGATGAGGGTAAATTTAACTTATTCTGTCTTCTGAAAAACATGTAAGTATCTTCTGAACGGCAGTACTAAATGAAAGGTTGTAAGGAAAATGTACACACCTTCATTCTGTTCAAAAGTTTTCACCCTCAGCTCTCAATGCATCGTGTTTCCTTCTGTTGCATATTAGTCCCTTAGTTGTCCTCGGTGTGAAAAGATGAATCTCAAAATCATAGTCATTATTGGAAGGGGTTCAAATACACACAAATGCTGTAAAACCAAAGAATTTGTGGTACCTGAAGGATTTTTCTGTCATTTATTACTCACCCTCATGTCGTTCCAAACCCGTAAGACTTTGATTCATCTTCGGAACACAAATTAAGATATTTTTGACGAAATCCAAGAGCTTTTGACCCTGCATAGACAGCAAAAAAACTACCACGTTTAAGGTCTAGAAGAGTAGTAAGGACATTGTTAAAATAGTCCATGTGACATCAATAACGAAAATAATGACTTCATCTGATTTAAATTTTTTGTGCACTATCCCTTTAATACATCACATTATGACACAAATGTAGCACATCACATGCATAGAAAAAGAAACGCATTCCCATGCTAACATCCCATAAACACCCCATAAACTCACTACACACCCACTGTAAAAGACTGATGAAAGTTGCAATTATGGTAGTTAACTAACCAAGTAAATGTGTTTTGTAACAGAGACAGAGATTCTGTGTTGAAAGAGGACCGTGCTGCTCTGAGAGCCATGCAGAAACAGCAGCCTCGCTTCACTGAGGAGCAGAAGAAAGAGCTGAGTCAGGTTCACCCTTGGATCCGCACTGGCCGCCTGCCTCGTGCTATCAACATTTCTGTAAGTTTAAATCTCTCAGATAATAACTTCCACAATACACCACTGAGCATTCAGTTGTGATTGTTTTATTTATATGCAATGTGTCTCTCAGGCTTGCGTGGGCTGTAAACCCTCTCCTTCAGTCCCCTCAACAACCCCCTTCGATGTGGAGATCCACGAAATGGAGTTCTGCAGTGTTTTAGAGGTGGCAGAAGAGGGCGCCACTGCTGAGAAACACACCCAAGCTGACACGGCCATGGAGAAGAGCGAGGCCGAGGGAGAATCCGAGTCATGCAAAGACCCGGAGGTTGAGAACGATGAGACTATTATGACTTCACAAATCAATGACCAAGAAATGATAATCGAAGAACAAGAAGCAACCTCACAGATCGAGGAGGAAATGGGTGCCTCACTTACGCAGATGACACACTAAAGACACTGATTCTGATGACAACCTTTGTGTACACATTAAATTATCCAATTGTATTTATTTCTATAAATAAATGCTAATTAGCCGGGAAGTCTGACAGATGATGAATGTAAAGCAGACCTGCTTCGTTGAAAGACTGTGATATCACAAATTTGAACTATTTTGGTTACTGCAAAGATCTGTTAACAGCTGGGATTTGCCAGCGAATAAAGGGTATGTAGCTTTAGACCACTCTAGATTTGACTTTGAGATGCCACTTGTTCAATTCCAGTTCTAACGACCTGCAGAAACCCATTTTGTGAAACAACTATTTCAAATGTTGTTAAATGGGTTGAGGTCTCTTCACACCAAGGACGATAACTATAATGGCAGCTATAACATTTTAGTAATCAATTCTGTGAGAATTAGGAAATTCACACCACAGCTTAAACATTGGAATCACTTTCAAAAAAACACCTCAACATTATTGCCTATTGGTGTGGATATTAATATACAGTTGAGGTCAAATGTTTACAAAATGGTAATTATTTTACTAAAATAAGAGGGAGCATACAAAATGCATGTTTTTGTTTGTTTAGTACTGACCTGAGTAAGATATTTTGCATAAAAGATGTTTACATATAGTCCACAAGAGAAAATAATAGTTAAATTTATAAAAACTAGCCTATTCTGTATATAATTGTTAGTTGTTCATGAGTTGTTTGTCCTGAACAGTTAAACCGCCCACTGTTCTTCAGAAAAATCCTTTAGGTCCCACAAATTATTTGGTATTTTATGTGAAATATC
The DNA here is from genome assembly GCF_049309525.1 of Garra rufa. Lineage (NCBI taxonomy): Eukaryota > Metazoa > Chordata > Actinopteri > Cypriniformes > Cyprinidae > Garra > Garra rufa. The sequence continues at coordinate 15,852,883 of NC_133382.1, forward strand.
TTATTCAGGTCAGTACTACATAAAATAGCATTTGAAGGATCCCTCTTAATTTGGTAAATTAATTCACATTTAGCAGATTCTGCAAGGTGTAACTGGTTATAGTTATGGTCAGTTGTATGAACGGACCTTCAAACTCCGTGGTGTTGAGTTGATTTAGATGTTGTAAGATGTGCACTTTGACAGGAGAACAGATTCACTGCCTTTGAGGACAGTCTAACTGTTTCTCAACTTGTGCTTTTTGACATTTCCCAAAAGTTCTGGAAATGTTACTGTCATTTTCTTACAGGTATATAAAAAGTACGATTTTTTGACCAAATTTACATACAAAACGTTTTTGTTTTGTTTTGTTTTGGACTATTCTGTATATTTTTTATACATTATTGGTGCAAAATTGTTAAAGCTTAGATGAATTATGTGAAATGCATTGCGACTCCACTGAGAGAGTCATTGGTCTGCTACAGTTCACTTTCACCATGTAGATGTCACTACAGCCGTGAATTTTTAAAGAGTATTTGTAGCTCAAAGCATCTTGTTGTAGAGGTCACAGCTAGAAAAAGCTGCCACCTGATGCTGGGTCAAAAAAGTGGAGGCTTTTAAAGAGGAATGAGTTTTAAATGGATAGTTCACCCACAAAAAAATGTTCCACAGAAGAAATAAAGTTTGTAAAAAACAGTTTTGGGTGAACTAACCCTTTAATGAATGAGGTGAAAAATAGTGTTGGCAATCAGATGTACACATTTTCCTCTCGTTTTACCTCTGTCAGTTTCAGTCATGTGCTCTTTGACTTCAAGTTGTCTTGAAACAGTTTGTAAGTATTTTGTGTATTTCTTTGTATATAAAAATGAATAAAAGAATATGGTTCACACTCTTGTGGTCTGCATACATTCCATGAATCAAGTTAAAACAGAGAATTATAAGAATAAACACTGTATGTGATTGAAAAGCACGCTGTATGTCTTGGACATAGAAGAGGGAATTAAAATAAGCAGTTTTCATACCAAACCACAGGCTTTTAGTAGTCAAGAATGTCCAGTGAGCTATAAAAACACACAATGAGGTTTTTCCAGTCACAAACAAAAGCCCACACAGACACAAATTACAAACACATTCAAATAAGTGTGATGCTCACTCACAGAATGCCGATGATTGTTGTAAAGAGCTAAATGAGGGAGATAAAATGGAATTTTATGTTAAAGGGATTTAATAACATGTTTGGTTATGCCAGTGCCCTAGTAGGAAAGCTTGGCTTGACTTGCATTCTTTCCCTGCACCGCAATGTAAAGACAGGCCTAACGAGAGAAAGATCTGCAGTATATAAAAGCAAAGAGAACTGAACGTTTCACTAGTTGTGTTTTTCTCCACATATTTGAACTTTTCAATATATTTGAGCATTCAACAAATAAGGAAAACATTTACCCTTCAAATACAACTTAGTGATGAATAGGCATATCTCAACAAAACCAGACAAAGAGCTGTGGAAAGTGGTAATAGAGCATTGTTTTTTTTTTTTTTTTAGTTTTAAATGTTTGTCTCTCTCTGATTTCAAAGCGGTGGAGTTTGGGATGCATAATTCGAACCCCTTCTCACTTTTCTCTGCCTTCTGAATCCCTCTTTCAATCCTCCTCCTGTCGTCCTCCACGCCCTTAAAGTCGCCCCGTCCTCGGTTCCCTCACTGACTTGTTTTCTGTGCCTCTTTGAGAAGAAGGATGTGGAGTGGTTTGTGCATGTGGCATTTGGGGCTTCTGTTTTTGGGGTTAAGATGGGTGCATGGACAAAGCCAGACCAACTTCACAAGGTAAGTGCGTGAAGGTTTGTGTGTTTCTATATATGTGTGTGTGTGTGTGTGTGTGTGTGTGTGTGTGTGTGTGTGTGTGTGTGTGTGTGTGTGAGAGAGAGAGAAAGAGTGAGTGAATGCAAGCATTCAGCGGGAGATGTTAACATAAACCTTCCATATAGCAGCAGGATTAGAGCTGGAAATAAAACACAAATACAGTTTGAGGAAACATTGATTACAATGTTTCTCTGCAACCCTCAATTAGACAGGAAACAGACTTAATGTCCTGAAAAGTGTTGGTCAGATGTAATTATTGTATTTTTCAAGTCAGGATAAGTTCAATTCAGGATAATTTTTGTGTTTTTCTAGGTCACCTTTTATTTTAAGGTCCAAATTTAGCTATTAACACACCATTAACTATGACTTTTGCCTCATTAACTTTAATTTGCTGCTTTTTTAATAGTAAGGTAGTTGTTAAGTTTAGGACTGGGCAGGATTAGAGAAGTAGAATGTGGTTATGCAATATATGTAATAAACAGCCAATATTTCAATAATAGGCATGCTAATAGGCAACTAGTTAATAGTGAGAATTGATCCCTATACTAAAGTGTTGCTATTTTTTGCTAGTATTATTCCTATAGTGATTATAGTGATAATATTCATACTTACTTTATATTGTTTAGTGATTAAATTGTGCAATTAACTACTGCATAAAAATCTAACTTTTACAGAGATCTGTTTAAATTGATTCCTCAAATGTAATGTAAACCAAAGGGCAGTTTATTTTTTTTAGTCGCACATTTTCCTTACACAGCTATCATCATGATATGATCTTATATAATGTGATTCTGGGCCATTTCAAGCAGAGACTTGTTTTACAGTATCAACAGAAATGCCCCAACAAGACTGTTGTAGTGTTTTTATTACTTTGTGTTGTTTAGCTCAGACTGTACAATGTTTATGAGAGGCCACAAAAAACACATTTGTTTTTTAGTCTTATTAATGGTTAAATTCATGCATTATTCTGTAACCAGCCAATAAAAGCAACACCTGTTTAATTAAGCGATAGCTTTGATCAGTGCTGAAAAACCAGCTGCTTTTGTGTCAGAAGGCTTGATGTATTTCTAAATATGCAAGGTTTTGTTTTCTGATATTATGTGAATTTCATTTTTCACTCTGTTCCTGAGTCTAAAAATGGTCACTTATGTATGTTGTGATGAAAATGATGTGAGGGATAATGGCAGTGTCAGCTTGTGTACTGAATGTGACTGGATATTTGCTGACAGACCTACTCAACACTAGGAAAACCTTTATAAAAAACACATCTAAATGAGCTCAGTGGTTCTTTCTGTAACTTCACATCTGAGTCTGGCTGTTCATTTGGCTGTGGTTTGTTTATTTCCTACTAATAAGACAAAGCTACTATTAAAACATTCCAAGTACTACAAATGTGGGAACAGGATCCAAAAATAACCCACTGAAGAAAGTAAATAAAGGATCTGCACACTAAACAGAGGATTTTAACATTGTTTATGTGTTTGTTTATGCATTGTGTTCAAAAACTAAATGAAATTTATATGTGATTTATCACAGTTTACAGGCATATTACACTACCATTTGAAAGTTTTAGATCTTTTATCATGATTTAAGCAATTCCTAGCCTACTTTTATTCAAGAATTACAATATAACTTAATTTATTTAGAAAATGCACAAGTCCTGAAAAGTAGACAAAATGTATTTGCCATTCATTTATTCTGGAAAATTATCAAATATTGCATATCTGTGAGTGGCAAAAATATGTGAATCTCTAGGATTGGCTGTTATTTTGAAGGTGAAATTAGAGTCAATCCGTTCAGAGGTGTTTTCAAACAGTGGTGTGAGTATCAGGCAAGGTCGCAAATTAACGAGGATTTGTGGCAAAAAAAATGCCATGAAAATGAGCTAACATTCCCCATAATTTCGAGACAAAGGAGCAAAAAGTGCCGCTGCACAATTAAACATTGTATTACGGCTGTTGCGATTAAAATTAAATATAAAAATTCGCGAAATTACATTTAGATTCGCTCACACTACATCATATTGCTTTTGCCTGTTTTGTGCAGCGTTGAGACTTATAACCAATCAAACGCGTTTCTGTTCCCTGCTGAAAAAACCGTATTGAGTTTCCGTATGGAGTCCATTCATTCGCATTCGGAGATCGACACTTCTTGACTGGCAAGATGGCTGCGAGCGGAAACCCAAACAGTGTAAGTGAGTTGTTCAAAACCTTTCTTTTTAGTAAACTCTGTGTACACAAACAATGTTCTCAATGCTCCAGTTCATGTGTAGAGACCCAGACGATACTTCGAGCAAAGTTTCATGGTGTGTCGAGCCTTCTTAGTGTTGTAAAAATATCGATTTTGATACGCTCAAATGTATGCCCCTAGTACTCCCATTCACCGGCCACTGACCACAAAACGAAATCACGGTCAATCTCAAAAACGGCTCGTTTGTCGTAATTATGCTTTTAGATATATGTTTGTCTCATTTACAGTAAAAAAAAAAAAAAACAGCCCAGGTTGCATTTTGGCAATAGTTATCCTTTAAGGCGAGACACTGCAGGGTAAAAAATTAACTAATAGTTATCACCTTACTTACCCAGCTGATTGATTACTTTGATGATTGTAAACTTTTATTGTATTACAAGTTTTCTAAAATGTTAGGTTTACATATGCAAATCAGGCATTAATTAATGAAATGTGTGCTCATTTGCATACATTTCTAGTACAAAAATCTAAACACTGGATGAAGTCAGTTTTACATATTAGAGGCTAAATTTTTTACAGAGGGAATTTTGGGAATCACATTTCGTCACAACATAATTCAGAAAAAACAGGACAGGAAACACTATTTTTTTTGACACTAATACACATTTTTGGGGGAATAAACTATGAACAAATCCCTCTGTAAAAACCTTCAGGATATAGAAAAGAATTAAAATGTAAGTTTTGTGTGTGTTACTGAAGTGGAGATTTATGGCTCAGTGTAGAAGAAAAAAAATTATTTTGAGAAAACGGCCTTTAAAAATATGCATTGTCATTGAAATCTATTGACACAAATAGATAAAGTGCTATAAAAAAAAACACTTTTGTTTTTTGGATGTTTTCTTTCTACTAGTCTGAAAAAACACTTTATGAAAAAAACAAAAAGCCCAAAATCTCAGACTTGAGGTGCATAAAAAAAACTGTTTTTGCCTGCTGTTTCTCCCCTTAATGGAAAAGGTCATTTCTGACCCTGCTATGAGGTGTCAGTGTGTCTTGTTTTATTTAAAGAATGTTTGAAAGAATATCTTTGTGGAAGTGAATCATGGCACAAACAAATGAGATCTCTGAGGACCTCAGAAAAAGAGTTACTGTTGCTCAGAAGGCTGGAACAGTTACAAAACCATCTCTAAAGAGTTTGGACTCCACAAATCCACAGTCAGACAGATTGTGTACAAATGGAGGAAATCTAAGACCACTGTTACACTCGCCAGAAGTGGCTGACCAACAAAGATCACTCTAAAGCAAGACATGTAATAGTCCATAAGGTTGCAAAGGATCCCAGGGTAAACTTTAAGCAACTAAAGGCCTTTCTCACATTGGCTACTGTTAATGTTCATGAGTATATCATCAGGACAACACTGAACAACCATGGTGTGCATGGCAGAGTTGGAAGTAGAAAGCCACTGCTGTCCAAAAAGAACATTGTTGATCCTGTGGACACGCCAGAGGGCTATTGGAGAAATGTTTTGTGGACAGAAGATGAGGCCAAAATATAACTTTTTGGTTTAAATGAGAAGTATTATGTTTCAAGAAAGAAAAACATGGCATTCCTGCTAAAGAACCTTAACCATCTGTGAAACATAGTGGTTGTACTATCATGGTTTGGGCCAGTTTGGCTGCATCCAGGCCAGGACGGATTGCCACAATTTATGGAACAACCAATTTTGATAAAACCAGCGCACTCTAAACATCAGTCCAAGAACTGCATCTCAAAAGAAAATGGGTAATACAGCAATGCCATGACCCCAGCACACAAGTTATTCTACCAAAGAATGTTTAAAGAACAGAGTTCATGTTTTGGAATGGATGAGTCAAAGTCCAGACCCTAATCTAACTGAAATGTTGTGCAAAGACCTGAAGCAAGCAGTTTATAGAAGGAAACCCAAAACATCACAGAGTTGAAATAGTTCTGTACTGAGGAGGAATGAGCTGAAATTACTACAAGCGGTTGTGCAGGACTGATCAGCAGTTTCAGGAAAGGTTTAGCTGCAGTTATTGCTTAGTTTCAGTCCCACTAAATACTGAAAGCAAAGATTTACATACTTCTGCCACTCGCTGATATGTAACACTGGATAATTTTTCTCAGTAAATAAATGACGAAGTATATATTTTTGTCTCTTTTGTTTAATTGGGTTCCTTTTGTCTACTTTCAAAATTTTTGTGAAAAATCGGATGATCTTTTAGGTTCATATTTATGCAGAAATACATAAAATTCTAAAGGGTTCACAAACTATATATATATACACATACAGTCAAGCCCGAAATTATTCATACCACTGGTAAATTCTGACTTAAAGTTACTTTTATTCAACCATTCAACCAGCAGGAAATGACACAGGCTTCTCCCAAAAGATAATAAGACGATGTACAAGAGGCATTATTGTGGGGAAAAAAAATTCTCAGCTTTTATTTACATTTGAACAAAAAGTGTCATGTCCAAAATTATTCATACCCTTTGCAAACTGTCACAGTCTATGGGGAAATCCAAAGTTCTATACCATTCCAAATAGTCCAAGCTGTTCTAAAGCATCCTAATGACCCTGATTCATTGGGAACAGCTGTTTTAATCAACTCAACAGGTAAAAAAAAAAAAAAAAGGTCTCTGCTGTTGGTTTGTGGACAGTCATGGCTAAGACAAAGGACCTCACTCAGGACCTGCGGCTGCGCATTGTGGCTACTCACAAGTCAGGAAAGGGCTATAAGACCATATCTAAATGTTTTGAAGTTCCAGTGGCTACAGTGCAAAGTAAAAAATACAAGACGTTCTGCACTGTGAAAAATCTCAGAGGACGTGGTCGGAAGCCAAAAGTGACACCTGTGCTGGCCAGGAGGATAGTGAGAGAGGTAAAAATAAAATCCAAGGATCACCACCAAGGCCATCCTGATGAATCTTGGCTCTGCTGGTGGCAACATCTCAAGACAGACAGTCCAACGGACACTGCACACCGCTGGGTTCCACGAATACATACCAAGGAGGACACCGCTTCTCCAGATAAGGCACACAAAAGCCCGCTTGGCCTTTGCAAATGCTCATCTGGACAAAGAAGAAAACTTCTGGTCTTCTGTTTTATGGTCAGATGAAACAAAAATTTAATTGTTTGGCCACAATGATGTAGCCTTCATTTGGCGTAAAAAAGCATAAGAACACCATCCCCACTGTCAAACATGGTGGTGGGAACCTAATGTTTTGGGGGTGTTTTTCAGCCGGTAGACCAGGGAACCTAATCACAGTAAACGGCACCATGAAAAAGGAGCAATACATCAAAATTCTCAACAATAACATCAGGCAGTCTGCCGAGAAACTTGGCCTTGGGCACCAGTGGACATTTGAGCACGACAATGACCCAAAACACACAGCAAAAGTGGTGAAGAAATGGTTAGCAGACAAAAACATTAACGTTTTGCAGTGTCCCAGTCAGAGTCCTGACTTAAATCCAATTGAGAATCTATGGAAGGAGCTAAAGATCAGGGTAATGGCAAGGAGACCCTCCAACCTGAAAGAGTTGAAGCTCATCGTTAAAGATGAATGGGCAAAAATACCAGTGGAGACATGCAAAAAGCTGGTCAGCAATTATAGGAAGCATTTGATTGCTGTAATAGCCAATTAAGGCTATTGTACATCGTCTTATTATCTTCTGGGAGACATCTGTGTCATTTCTAATAAAAAAACTTGCTGGTTGAATAAAAGTAACTTTAAGTCAGAATTTGCCATATATATACATACACTATCTATGTCTACTGTAACCTTCTCATTTATTCCTTCCTATTCCTCCTCCATGCTCTCCAGGCCCATATTCCTGTGTGGTGGTCATTTGACGACAGACTCAGGGTTTGTGGCTAGTGAGGGTTTCCCCTCTCATTACAAACCAAACTCCAAATGCACCTGGTACATCACAGTAAGTCCATCACTTTCCAATTCTTTTGCTTTTCACTGTTTCAAAACTTACACTATCATCACATCTCCTCTCCCATCAGGTTCCAGAAGGTAATGTTGTGATGATCCAGTTCAGGATCTTTGATCTAGAGGCGGATCCCACCTGCCGCTACGACTATGTGGATGTCTATAATGGACACTCGTACACAGTGCAGAAACTGGGCCGCTTCTGTGGGACTTTCCGACCCGGAGCCCTCATCTCCACTTCTAACACCATGATGCTGGAGATGGGGTCTGATAGCAGCACAGGAGGAAGAGGATTTCTGGCTTATTTCAGTGGAGGGAAACCACATGTTGACGGTAGGGTGACTTTTTTACAGTTCTGCCTTTGATAACACAGTCCAGATAATGTTTTTAGTGTCAGGCTAAATTTATGACATGAAATGGTTAAAGGAACAAATATTTTCTTTCTAATTCCCTTTCACCTACTCCCTACAGAGAATCAGTTCTGTGGTGGCAGACTGACGAAGCCTCAGGGTTCAGTGAAGACACCGAACTGGCCAGAATCTGATTACCCAGCAGGCATCAGCTGCTCTTGGCACATATCTGTGGAGCCCAACATGGTCAGCCTGCAAAGATCAATTCACAGCTCCTTTTCTCTTTTGCATTTGTCTACTCTCAATCTGTTGAGTCATTAGCAACCGTTAAATCATCCGAACGCTAATTATATTTAGGTTTGCTAGAGCCGTCCTGCTATGAGATTCTGTGCATGTGGATGAATTTCAGCCCTAGTGTGTGTTTATGATGATAGCATAAACAGTATATATGAAAGACCTCTTTCAGAGAAAGTGGGCAAGGTGGGACATGGAAAAAAAGAGAGTGAGAGACCAGCATGAAAAGTGCATGAAAGAACCTTTATACCTGTTTCAGAAAATTAGCTTTTTTACTTACGTAACTACATATTAAAGTGTGTATGTTTGCATCTGTACATACCCAGGTGATTGAGGTTAAGTTTGAGAAGCTGGACTTGGAATTAGACACATACTGTCGATATGACTACGTGGCCCTGTTCAACGGGGGCGAGACTGACGACTCTCGACGTATTGGCAAATTCTGCGGAGACATGGTTCCAGAGTGAGTGCAAACACAATGCACCAGATATCTTTCAGATCTATTCATACACTATGACATTTAACAAGTCCTTCAAACATCATTTCTAAGGACAAGAGATTTTGTAGTTAATCTACACAGGAAAAGGATGTTGTTAATTTCTGCAAGGTCAGTCGTCCTGGGGGAAGCTTAGTGAAAGAATGTGCTTCCCAATTAGGAAATACTTTCACTTTACACACTTATCCGTTTCAAAAATATGACCTTTGTGCTTTGGAAGGTCGGTGAAGTGCTGATAATGTTGGATGTTAAAGGAACACTCCACTTTTTTTGGAAATGGGCTAATTCTCCAACTCCCCCTGAGTTAATAAGTTGTTTTTACCGTTTTGAAATCCATTCAGCCATTCTCCTGTTTAAAACTTGACTCTTCAAAGCAAACTTCCTTGACTATTACACTGGAATGGGAGTGTAGTTCCTAATCTTATCGGCCTAGAAAATTGCAGCTTTACATTTTCCGCTGGTCACAATATAACTACAGAAGAGTCAGGTTTTAAATAGGACAAATATTGAAACTCGTTGGTCATTTTTGAATGTGATGCTATTGGTCTAATAGGAATCAATGTTCTATGCTAAGCTATGCTAAAAGTGATATCGCCAGAACAGGAAAACAGCTGAATGGATTTCAAAACGGTAAAACTCAACTTATTAACTCGGGGGGAGTTGGAGAATGAGCCTATTTCCAAAAAAGTGGAGTGTTCCTTTAACTCTAAAGATGCACTCTTTAATATTTTCTTCTTAAACCAAATAGCAAAGAGTGATTGGTCTAAATAAGAAAACATATTTCTTCGTAGTAAGCATAAACAGTGTTAGATGCAATTTATACTTGCATTATGTGAATAGTGGTAGATGCTGTATATTGTATCACATTATAAAACAATATATAATATAATATTTGGTATATTTATAAAAACCAATAGATATTGCCTCATTAGGACCTTACTTGTTCCTATCCCTAAAGCCCACAAATACCATAACACTTAAATGATTTAAATCATGTTCACCCAACAAAAATGTAAATTTTTTTATAAAATCTATTTTATTTTACAAGGAGCTTGTTGCCTCAGACCACACCTATTATTGGACATTTTCTATGGGGTTCCATTTGTGCCAAAAATTAGTTGAGTTTGTACTATACATTTGTCTTTGTCTACAGTCATTGCCTACTTGTTCAGGTGAATCAGTATACATTAATGTGTATGTTGTCTGTTGATGTCCTCTTAATATGTTGTCTTTATTGTCATTTTGTTGTTATTTTTACTATCGTATTATTCTGTCGTCTTTAATGTCATCTTATTCTGTTGCCCTTAATGTCATTTGTGACCCTGGACCATAAAACCAAATCAAGATTTATACATCATCTTAAAACTAAATAAATAAGCTTTCCATTGATGTATGGTTATGGTTGAAAATATGGTGAGGGTGCAAAAAAATCTAAATATTAAAAAAAAAAAAACATCGCTTTTAAAGTTGTGCAAATGAAGTCCTTAGCAATGGATTTAGCATATTACTAATCAAAAATTAAGTTTTGATTTATTTGAGGTAGGAAATGTACAAAATATCTTCATGTAACATGATCTTTACTTAATATCCTAATGATTTTTGGCATAGAAGAAAAATGGATAATTTTGACCCATACAATGTATTGTTGGATATTGCTACAAATATACAGATGCTACTTAAGACTAGTTTTGTGGTCCAGGGTCACATTTGATTCTGTCGTCCCTACTGTAAGACAGAATAAGATGACATTACGGATGACAGAATGACCACAGTAAAGATGACAGCACCAACAATAAGGATAACAGTAAAAATGGCAGAGGAAAAACGGCAAGATGACAAAACCAGTCATATCTTTTAAATTGAGATTTATACATCATCTGAAAGCTGAATAAATAAGCTTTCTATTAATGGTTATAGTTGAAAATGTGGAATCTGAGGGTGCATAAAATCTAAATATTGAAATAAAATTGCCTTTAAAGTTGTCTAAATGAAGTCCTTAGCCATGCATATTACTAATCAAAATTTACAAAATATCTTAATGGTACATGATCTTTACTTCATATCCTAATGATATTTGACATAAAAGAAAAATCGATACTTTTGACCCATACAATGTATTTTTGGATATTGTTACAAATATACCCATGCTACTTTATACCCATGCTAAGACCTTAACAAGCAGGTATGCAAATAGACAAAGATAAATGTATATTACAAAGCACAAAGCAGTCGACTCATTTTTGGCATAAATGGAACCCCATAATTTTCACTCACATATTACATAAATCAGTGGTTCTCAATCCTTGTCCTGGGGGACCCCTGCTCTGCACATTTTGCATGTCTCCCTTATTTAACAAACCTAACTGAAATCATCAGCTCAGTTCAGTTTATGTATCTCTCTCCTACACTGTCAGAAAAAATGTGCAAAATTTGTACCTTCAGGGGTACAAAGGCTTGTCACTGGGGCAGTACCCTCAAGGGTACACCCGTTGTACCCTTTCACATGGGTACATATCTGTACCCTTGCAGTATGTACCTTACAAAGGCAAATATGTACCTTTGCTGACTAAATTGTACCATTTAGTGCTATGGTACCATAATGTACTTTTAAAAAAGGTACAAATTTGTCTTTTTTAAGGGTACTGCCCCAGTGACAAGCCTTTTGTACCTTATGGTGGCAAATCTGTACTACATACAACACATTAAAAAGGCCAGGATGCTGTTTATCACATTTATTAAACATTCAAAACATTACATTCTCACATTTTTCACAGGATGAATGTTTTAAACTCTATCACAATGTCATAACAGGATGCATATTGCAAAATTTTACTTAAAAAAATAAATAGAAATTTCATACTCAAAACTGTTCTTATAAAGCAAAACATTTTTTCCAACAGTACACATTTCATTAATTGATTATACCCTAACATTTTATCACAAAATAAGCTCTACCTCAATGTGTTTTAAAAGAATGCAAATATTGAGCAATTATTTTTTCCAAAAACAATTGTTTATACTATTTCTAACTTTTTTTAAACATTTTATAAAATTGGAAATATCAAGAATATTAAGCATAATATTAAATTTTTCATAATCAATACATCCCATTAAGTAAATTTTTCTACTGCATTCTACATTTTCTAAAAAATGTTTTAAACATTAAGAATAAAAAACAACCCTTTTCCAACAGTACACATTTCATATTGTAACTTTATATGCGTAAATTCTTTTTATCACAAACCCATTTTTACCAAACGCAGTACTACACTAATACACAGTACTAATTGGAACTTTTTAAACATTCTTGAGGATCACAAACTACTTATTTATCATAAGCAGAGTACACGGCAAGGGCCTGAAAGTCCATCTCTTGCCCTGGTTTTATAACACTTCATTCAAAGTCAACTTTTACTGCGTATGCATGGAACTGTGAATCATACAACACTGGTATTAAAAAAAACTTTCCACATTATATATATACACTGTTGACATTTAAAATGTATAGGATTTAAATCACTTTTGAAACACTGAATGTCGAAATCTTCACCCTTGTGTATCAGTATATTTGGCATTTTAACACAGGATATTAATTATTCGGGTGATAGATATTGGAAGGGGCTTGCCACCCACCTCAGTTATCTTTGCTATGGCATGCTGCCAGAAAGTCAGTGAATTCTTCATGTAGGGTGGACAAGCCAAGTTGAAAACAATAGTAAGCACTGAAGGCTGGGCATTATAGTGATCCTTTCTTCAACTCCTAGTTCCTTGCACAACTCCACACCATCCACTTTGAAAAGTTGTACCCTCTTGGAGAAAGCCATTTTCCAGTCAGTTTCTGCCAACTGTAAGGTTGGGTATGGAGTATCAGCATCACACTGAGAAGAAAAGAAAACATCAAAAATCTATCAGTAAAACAATGCAATGTGCTGTTTTAAATGTTTTAAGACAAATAATGTGAAAATTTTGCCATAAACTACCTTGTAACCAATCAAGGTCTAGAGTTACATTCGAGCAATTTTAAGGCATGAAGATTTTTTTTCACACAAAGAAAAAACATTTAAATATCATTTATAAATATCATTTAAAAAAGCTTAATAGATAATCAATAAATAGATAATCACAAAACCACTATGTTTATGTAAATACCTAGATCTTCTGCAAGCATCTTTTCTCTTGCTTCTTGTAGACTTCGTCCAACGGAGCATTTCTTTGAACAAGCTGAAGCACCTTGGGCACAATACTGGTAAAGCCATCCCTGAAGTGCCGGCTTAAACTGCAGGCGATGAATGCATTCGGTCAGCTTCATCACACAACTGAAAATTTACAAAAAGATAAAGTTAATCATTTAAATTAACTAAAAATACTTCAAAACAATCAAATCAGACATTTTAATATTCTTTCATTGCCATTTCCCTTTAGTAATATACAAATATTTCTAAGATTGAATGCACAAATATTTGTTTACCTGAAGATTTAGAAAATTACAATGTTTCTACAAATTTGTTTTAACTGTAAATTATCATTATAGCATACTGTTTATTTATATCGACATTCAACATTCATTTTAAGCCAATAACTGATTTAGAATCTGTGATATCACTGACCCCTGAGGATGTTCATCTCTCTTATCTTCCCTGGCTCAAATTTGTAATTTTGTTAATATTTTAATTAATTTCAATATTTATTAACATAATGATAAAAGCCAAAATATTAAATGTAATAAATGTATTTTGACTGAGTAAAATCTACTGACTTCAGCAATCTACTACTACTACATTGCTATCGGTGACAGTTTAAAAATGGGAGAATTCCTTGTTTTTGCCCGAAGTTTTCAAGCCGGGAACAGAAAAAGAATTAAAGATACCTTATTAGTCTTTCAAATTTTCTTTCTTATAGCATTAATTCAGCCAAAAAGTTTAGTTTGGTCATTAATTATTCATCTTCATGTCATTCCAAACCAGTAAGACTTCATCTTCGGAACACAATTTAAAATAATTTTGATGAAACTAACTCTAACTCTCCCAACTTTCCTTGTGTGTGCTGACTGGCCACCCTGCTTTTTAAAATATTGGCATCAGGCATTAAAAAAATCAATACGGTTAACCGTTAAACATAGGACAAATATAATACACAAAACTCAGTGTTATACTTACATTTCTGTAGTTGAAGTTTGTTGATAGGCTTCTGCTGGCACTGGTACTAGTGTTACTGTTACCACCTCCATCTTGTGTACAAATTTGTTAAATCCACCTTATTTTCTAAAAGGAAAAAAATGCATAGTCTGTGTGAGCTTGAGGTTTTAACAGCAACAATAAAATCTCTTTTTTTCAATGGACATTCATCAGTATAAAAACATTGCTTTAATTTAGAAAAATACAGAATAAGTTAGTACTTATACACTTCCAGAAAAAGGTACAATACTGTCACTGGAACAGTACCCTAAGGTACAAAAGCTAAAAGGTACCAAAATGTACACTTAACGAACTAACAGAGAACTATACTTTTTTTAACTGAGAGTGTATTATTAAAAGCCAAATTATTTAAATTTGCATCTCACAGACTAGAAACGTATTTCTCGAGTTTTGATAAATAATGGTAACTTAAACCAATTTTACTTGCTGTCCTTGGAAGGGCTCGATACCGACGCCTCAATACGACAACAAATAATTAGGACTCTCCTGGATTTACGTTTATAACGTTAGTTAAATATGTACCAAACAAAACTGATATAAATCAACATGGATAATAATCGTAAGGTATATAATTCCAGAAAGACTAGGAGAGGCGTTAAAATAAAAGGCGTTCGCTCGTGTCCGGAAGGAAACACGGGTAAGTTAACGTTAACGTAACGTTAAGATTAGAGTAGTAAGAACATTTTGGTAAACTGAATTTATTAATCTATGGTACACAAACGCGATAGACCTGAGCTGTTTCTATGGCCGTTTCACCGCTGTTTTGTCAGCGTCTCATGCCATCTCTAGGTGGAGTATGAGTTAAGCGAAAAATTATATCTTAATTTCCGGCTAAATGATAAAAAATTATTGTAATAATAACAATAAGCTTAAAATGTAATGGCAATGCGTTGGTTTTGTCAGGTCAGTTCCCTTCCGAAGGGAACTCTCACTGCGTCCTCTAGAGGGCGCTTTTGGGGAACGCTGCAGCGTGCCTCGAGTCTGAAGAATGCATAGAAAAACTACATGAAATGGCCGGCGCCAGCGTATGACGTCACCGCGGCGCGTCAGTCGCTGCCGTTGCGTCACTACCGGGCGACCATAACATAAAGAGGCGCCCGTGCAACACAATACATCTTCGCTGTCTTCAGCTTTCCCGGTTTGGATGTGCATGGGAAGAAACGGTAAGAATCCTTTCTTTGAACTACTATCATGGCAAGCACTAGCAAGTCGTTTAAACGGTGTGTTCATCCGTGTCCGCGTTATTTGACACCTGATGACACACATGATCTTTGCGATATTCTGTTTGGGCTAAGAGCACACACGCGATGTCCTTGAGGGGGCATTGTGTATACATTATGAGCGCTTCTCTATGAAGAAGCTCCGGTCTCGTCTGTCTCTCTTTCTGAGGAAAGATGAGCGTCCACTTGCCCCTCGCGGTTCGGGTCCTGCCGTTGCCGAGGCACGGAGGAAACTGAGCTCGTGGGGCTCGCAAGTGGAACTGGCTGACGATCTTGAGAGGGGTCTCTCTCTCTCGCCAGCCGGAGACGACGACAGGCTCCTAGCTGATGATGGTGCGTTATCGCTGACGTCATCAGATCCAGGAGCAAGTGCTCTTTTGGGTTCCACCCAAGAAGAGCAGGAAATGCTAGAGATGGATGAAGACGCTGAGGCTGAATCCTCTCTACCTTCCTGCCCTGCATACGAAGAGCTGCCAGAGGTTATGGACCGCACCACGGCCAGGCTTGTCCTACTGTGGAAGCGGGCTAGAAAGATAGCGCCGCGGGGTCGCCTTGACGAGCGATATCTTTTCAGGCCATAACCATCCAGCTCTGGTGAGTCTCCCATTCCTTCCCGATCTTCATACTGAAATCGAGAGGGTCTGGAAAAAGCCGTACGCGGCGCGCATTCATAGTTCGTCCATTGCGAACTATGCTAGTATCGAGGGTTTGCGCGACCACGGCTATGAGAGGACGCCCCTTGTGGAAGAGATGCTATCTCTCCACAGGGCGGGCTTTCTCTCTCAAGACTCCCTCTCTGCCTTCTCCGGCCCTGCTGAACGGCAGAGCGTATGCAGCAGCAGGTCAGGCGGTGGGTGCACTGCACACCATGGCAGTGCTCCAAGCCTACCCAGCCGATCTGCTGAAAAATCCTTTATCCCTCGAAGGTCCAGGTATTAGCCCGAACACCACAGGGGTCCTGCTCCGCCTCCTTCTGAGGAACGGAGGTAGGTGCAGAAGGCTAGTGTTGCATCCCGCGCTCCTCCCCCGCCTGCGAGCAGGTCTAGGAGGCGACGCGGATCGAGAGGTGACAGACAGGATTTCAGGGAAGTCATCCAAGCGAGACAAAATTCTCGCAGGGGTCAGAGTAATACCTCTCCTTCCCTCGGTCCAGTCGGGTCGCCATATTAATTCCCCTGTCTCCATTTAAGCTTCCTGCACTCCCCGGACCCATGATGTCCTTTGGGGGTTCTACCTGTATAGAACCCTAATTTTCGGACGGTCTGGAATCAGGCGGTCTCTGAAAAAAAAAAAAAAAACCCCGCCTCTTTCTATGAAACAGGATGCTTTTAAATGGGTGAGTATGATCCATTTTTTACGTGAAGGAACTTCATACTGTCTCAGACCTGTGTATGTTTTTCTCTATTCACAGAAGAAATACGACGAGTCTACGGCAGACGCCCCCTCTGATCCTATGGATTAAGGTTACGGCAGTGTTTGCCCTCTCCACTCCACAGGCTGTGCGGTAAATCAACCCTTACAGCATATATTACACATAGGACCTCTGTCCTCTTCAAGGTAAGCTCCCTAAGTTTTTCTTAGGTTTGCCCTTGGTATGCTTATGCTGTCCTTTGCAGGCCTAGTGTAGACTTATGTCCTGTTGAGACAGGAGCATAACTCCCTAGTTACGCCCCCCTTATGGCTGGATAGGCGTGTTGCCTGCAGGGTTTGGGTTGCGTGTTGTGTTTTTCCCTCAGAAAAGGAATGTGGAAACATCTCAACGGAGCACCCCTCCCTTCCGGTTGTATGGTGGTGTCCGTCTACACAACACTCGTTCCAGCACAATCGGGCTTCTCCCTTCAGTGGTTAAACGAGCAAAAGGAAATTTTTCCTTTCTCCCTAGGTAAGCATCTTAAGATATTTATATTTAAGATTGCACTAGTATGTTTAACTCTGTTGCAGACGGCCTGCGTGCGAGGATCCGCTTCGTGTCCTCTCCTAAATACGGTTTCTATGGAAACTGAGTGTCTACACCTGTTGAGACAGGTGTTCACTTACATAGGAGTACCAGCAGTCCGGAGTGCTCGCTGCGGACTCGGAGCAGGTTTGGTTGCTCCCTTTTCTGCGGAAAAGGCTTTTTATTTGAGCACCACCTGGTGACACGCTTTCCAGCTGGGGTCTTGATTCTCGGTGTGCGCTCCCCTTTCTGAGGAAAGGGGTTTTTATCTGAGCGCTACTTTGAGACTCTCTCCAAGTCGCCTCATTCTAAGCCTGAGGGCTGAAGCAGCACTTGATGTAGGATCTACACCCAGGCTGTCGAATGTCTCCCCTACAGAGGGTTTGAGCATCCTTCGGTGTTTAACACCTTAGAAAGCCGTCACTTTAGGATCGATTCTCGCTCCCCAGGCCTAGTTCCACTTCCCTTTCTGAGGAAAGGTTTACGAAGTGTCTGAACTAGGAAGCTGCCCTTATTCATTTCGGAGCTTCCCAGAAACTTTCAAGGCAAACAGTGCTCCCCTTTCTGAGGAATGGGTTTGTTAAGGTTAAGAGCTCACGTTCCTCCCTGTGCGCAGGATTGCTGGAACGGACCTGAGCTCCCCTAATCCAGGGTTTCCTTCAGAGCAACTTCCCAGGACTGAGTGCTCCCCCTTCTGAGGAATGGGTTTGTTAAGGTTAAGAGCTCACGTTCCTCCCTGTGCGCAGGATTGCTGGAACGGACCTGAGCTCCCCTAATTCAGGGTTTCCTTCAGAGCAACTTCCCAGGACTGAATGCTTCCTCCCTCCTGAGGGTAGGAATCTACCAGGGACAGACCTTTGAGAGTTATGGACCTGCTACAAGGATGTTGGCGTGCCCCCTTTCCAGGGTTCACTTATAAGAGCACCACTCCTTGGTGGCCAAGTTCTCCTCCCTGTTTCCCAGGGTAGGAGCTTGACCTTCATGCTTCAGGTTTCTACTCTCCAGCCTTTATTCTGGATGTATGCTCCCCTCTATGAAGGGTAACAGTGAGAGCATTCGCTCCTGTTCGGTTGTGCAGCTCCCCTTCTGGGAAGGGTCTTCTATGAGCGCCAACCCACCTTCGTGAGATTGCCAGACCTTCATACAGGTCGCGTGGACCGGGCTGTGCACGCTTCCCCTTTTCATTAAGGGTTCCCTAAAAAGACAGCAGTGCCCCCTTCTGGAGAAGCGATTCTCCCTGTGGATCAGGGTCAGGATTTTTGTCCTCCACTGTCGTCCACTATTGCAGGATGGTCTCAGCTCCATGTTCTTCTCTGTTGACAGATAGCTTGCGAGCTTCTGTCCAGGGGAGGGTTAGTGTGGCAATCCCCTCACCTTCAGGGTTATCCCCTTTCCGTCTCTTCAGACGGCATGGAGCTGATAGTGAAACCCTCTGGGAAAACACTCTCCTTAAATCCGATCATGTCGGTAAGCGTCCCACGCTATGCCTGGGCGTCTTCCAGTTAAAACCACAAGTGTGGTAAGTGCACACACACCTGGGGCACTTCTATAAAATCCACGTGTTGGTAGGTTCCCACCAAGTTTGGGTTCCTCTTTTAAATCCCTTTTTGGTATGGGTCACACGTTTTGCCTTGTTCCCATCTATTGGAGTCGGCTCACAACCCCGGTTCCCTGGGTTCGACTCCTTTGATATCTTAGCTGATGTCTGCTGACCATCCACTATTAGGGCGCGCCACTACTAGTGGCCCTTTGAACGGACCCAGGACAGGTTTCTGCCCTCATATGGGAGCCAGTTCCTGAGGGAACTAGGCCCTATGTTGCGGTAGTTTCTGGTTCTGACAAGTCTAAGTTTCCATCGAAGCTTAGCCGTTTCCCTCAGAAGGAATTACTATAATTCCAAGCCTGAGCTGTGCCCTGGGTTCTACCCAGTCTGGTAAGTGGGTAACAGGTCAGGCCTCTGGCCGGGAGGGGTAACGTTTTGACAGCCGTCACCACGTCCTAGTAGGGGCAATTCCTCTCAGAATTGTTGCTTAGTGCTCGCTGGCTTAGCATGCACTCCCCTCAGCATGGCAGTGTTGGTATACCGTTCCCCAAAAGCGCCCTCTAGAGGACGCAGTGAGAGTTCCCTTCGGAAGGGAACGTCTCAGGTTACGTATGTAACCCTAGTTCCCTGAGAATAGGGAACGAGACACTGCGTCCTCTAGGCTTCTTCGCCATGCTTCGGACGATAAAGCTTCAGACTTTGAAGATGTATTGTGTTGCACGGGCGCCTCTTTATGTTATGGTCGCCCGGTAGTGACGCAACGGCAGCGACTGACGCGCCGCGGTGACGTCATACGCTGGCGCCGGCCATTTCATGTAGTTTTTCTATGCATTCTTCAGACTCGAGGCACGCTGCAGCGTTCCCCAAAAGCGCCCTCTAGAGGACGCAGTGTCTCGTTCCCTATTCTCAGGGAACTAGGGTTACATACGTAACCTGAGACGTTTTCGAAGAAAGGTTTTCCTCACGCATCAGATAACGTTAGGCCTGGCTACAGACGCAATGTCAAGTTAACAAAAATCGAAAGGGAACCAACAGATTTTCACAGTACTTAAAATTAAACTTACCTCTAAATTTCTGTGCTTCGTCTTCAGTGACATGTATTCCAGGCAGCTTCTTTCAGTTTTTGAATAAGATCCTCCGTGTCTCCGTCGACAGCGTCAGAAATGAATTGAATGATGTCCTGAATAATAACCGGCGTCACGCACAATCTCATTTTCAAAATGCACAGCGCGGGCTACAATCCCATTGGACGACACGAAAAGGCTGGGCTTCGAAAATATGTATTTGAACTGAGGCAAAGTAGTACACCATATATAATGTTTAATAAACGTTAAATAGTTTTGTATACTACACTGTGCTTTTGCTAATTACTATTAGTATGTGTATTTGTTTAACTCTGCATTAAAAACAAAACTTAAAACAGCTCTTATATCAGTTTAAAATTACAATTAAAAATGCAGACCTACTTTAATACAAATGCTTTACGTTTAAAAGTTATTATCTTGATGTTCTGCATAAACACTAAAATGTAATTTGCGTGTGTACTGTTCAGAACTGGTCAGAAAGATGAAGGCTCTTGAACATATTTGGTTATTTTGTGCATCTCTTCCAAATAACTAACAACTCATGAAAATGATTATCTTGCTATGTTTAATTTTGGGTGACTATTTCATACACTTTGGCTTACTTCTTTGGTCACACAAGTGATTGTACCTTTCTTTGGGGATTAAATGGTACAAACGTGGACCCTCTGGCAGTTGGAAACATATCTGTACCTTTTTTACCCCTAAATGGTACATATGAGTACTCTAAGGTGCAACTATGAACCATCGAGGGTACAACTTCACCATTTGTACCCTAAGTGTCACAAATGGACCCCAACCGTACCCTTTTTTCTGACAGTGTAATGAGCTGATGATCTCAACAGGTGTGTTAAATAAGGGAGACATGCAAAATGTGCAGAGCAGGGGTCCCCCAGGACCAGGATTGAGAACCACTGACATAAATCATGGTTGACTGCTAATAGCACATTACCCCAAAACTACTGCTTTGCCTGATGCTACATTCAGACCACTAGATGTCAGTATAAGTACAAGACAGCTGTCATAACATTAAAGGGAGTTTTGTTAGTCAGCTACTTGATGTGTAACTGTACTTGCTTCAGATTCACCTAATCCCATGTAGATCTCGTTTAGAGTTATGATACGACAGCCAAATACAGTATATAAACACCTTAAGAATGTTGCTGTAGTATAATAGAGGTATGATGCAGGGATGTAGGCCAACCCTTAGTTAGCATAACCCTGTTTACCTTGACAGAAAGCCAATAGGATTTTTCTGTTAGCTTTTGGATTATTGCAGAAAATTTACTTTGTGACCAAACGGTTTATGGTTCTTACACATATTGTTCATCAATAATCTTAATCACTAATGAAAACAACATAGAAACCAAAAGTAAAAAAGAGGAAGGGGAAAAACAAAGTACGCTATGGTTGTACAACTTCAGTGTAACAACCACTGAGCTTCCAGCAACTCTCTTATTATTTATTTTTGAGTTACTTCGAGTAAGAATAGTTTTCAAGAGAGTGAGGGCAAATATAACACAAATATAAGTAGATGAGTTTACCTGTTTGGGGTGATGACTTTTAAGGTCACTGATGTTCGGTGTAGTTCCAAGCAGCGTATTATGGATGTATTATGCCATAGAATAAAATGTAAAAAATATTCTACAGAATTTACTTCAGGTATTTAAACAAACACCTATTCAAAAACTACTGGTTTGAGCAGTGTTGAGAAGTAACTAGTTAAATGTAACAGTGTTACTTAATTTAGTTACAAAATAAATGTAACTGTAATACACAAAAAATGTGTAATAAACTAGTTAATGTTAATGATTACAAAGGGGGCTACATCAGAATACTTAATTACGAAATATTTACTATTTCTTGTTTAAACTCAAAACAATCTCAGAGTAAAAAAATAAAAGGTGCTAAAGTCTGATTTAGTGGTTTAGTGGCTGTGCTTTAAAATTAAATTATTAAAATGATGAAGGGTTTTGCAAGTTGGTTTGATTGCCTCTATTGTCCTCATTTTTAAGTCACTGATGTGATGTAATCAGTTACAATACTTTAATAATTAAGTAATTGAAATAGACTACTTACACTACTTATTACATTTTAAATAGGGTAACTTGTAATCTGTAACCTGTTACATTACCAAAATAACCTTCCCAAAACTGGGCTTGAGCTGGTTTAAGATGGTCATGAGCTGGTTTAACCACCAACTTAAAACTAGTTCATGACCAGCTAAGGACCAGATTAAACCAGCTCAAACCAGTCGCAATGCTTCAAAACATATCTAACCAGCATACACCGTTTTTTCAACAGGGCTGACTTAGGAAAGATGGATCTGGGCGTTAAATTAGGAAAGGGATTTAGGACTCATTCCTGCAGCACTACAGTAATTGTTATTTGCAATAGTTGTAATGTTCTTTGTTTTTCTGTCAGTGCGGTTGTGACCAATGGAAATGAGCTGCTGGTGCACTTTGTATCAGATCTGAGTGTGACAGCCGCAGGCTTCGTGGCTCACTACCAGAGCATCCCACGTGGCTCCCGCACAGCCACTGCTACCCTGGACAAAGTACACGGTCCAAAAGTTGACACTTCACCTACTAAACCCACGACTCCACCAGCAAGACCTAAGCCTAAAATTAAGCCCACACCAAAAGCTCCCTCAAGACCATCTAAACCTGTACCACCCAGACCAACTCCTAAGCCGAGATCAAACCCTGGACCCAGGCCCAAACCAGTCAGACCTACTCCTCCAACAAGACCTCGTGCAAGAATCACACCAAAACCTGCTGTAAAAGTGCCAGCCAAACCTACAAAGAAGCCTACACCTAAACCCACAGTTAAACCTCAACCGAAACCAACAAGCACTACAGCGAAGCCAAAAGTAAAGCCTGCTGTCAAACCAACAACAAAGCCAAAGACTAGTCCCATCTCAAAACCTGGGAACAAAACAACAACAGCAGGTACAAAAGCTTATTTGTGTGACAGTGCAATTTATAGTATTTTCTCTGTGTGTGCTAGACAACATGTTTACGGTTTTATCTGTTTCTTCCAAGCATCAGTGAGCAACCCACTGTGTTCCCTACCATGCAAGAGAATAGGCACTCTTATAACCCGCTTCTGCCCCAGTCATTTCGGTGAGTTGTTTCATTTAAATCACTTTTGTCCTGCTATTTCTGTCAACTTCAATCTCCCCTAATTGCATGTCACAGACATGGACCCCAGGGGCCTTTCTGTAGACTCATAGGAAGACAGTAATTATGCAGACAGCTGTTCACACAGTAATGATGGTGTAATGATGGATCTTAGAACAGTGCTTACAGCAAACAGCTGATGTTATGCTCAAGGCTCAAAACTATTATAATAATATTAAAAAATCAGTTTTCTCAGATGATCTTCCTTTGTTTCTCCCACAGTGTTGACCGGTAAAGTGACATCGCTTACCCCCGGATCTCAAGGAACTGCTGTAGTTGAGGTGTCCGTCATTAAGGTCTATAAGGCAGGTAGACTTCAATTCAGAAAGAGAGGACCCACCACATCCGCCACGCTGACAGCAACATGCATGAAGTGTCCAGCACTGCGTAAAGGTGAAAAAAAAAAACACACACACAAAACAATGCAACCACAAGCACTCTTTCATTACTCTTCTATTACTATACAACAATTAAAGGGATAGTTCACGCAAAAATGAAAATTTTGTCAATTATTACTCACCCTCATGTCATTACAAACCCGTAAGACCTTTGTTTATCTTTGGAACACAAATTAAGATATTTTTGATGAAATCCGAGAGCTTTCTGACCCTGCATAGACAGCAATGCAACTACCACGTTCAAGACCCAGAAAGATAGTAAGAACATTGTTAAAATAGTATTGATCCTTGGATTTCATCCAAAATTTGTGTTCTGAAAATTAATGAAGGTCTTATGAGTTTGGAACGACATGAAGGTGAGTAATTAATGACAGAATTTTCATTTTTGATTGAACTCTCCTAATAAAGATTATGTCACTGGTTCATATTTTTGATTGTTTAATAATCATTGTGAATTTACTTCATAGGAGGGAACTATGTGCTGATGGGCCAGGTGAATGATGAAGGCCATGGCATTCTGAACCCATCCAGCTTTGCCCTTCAGCATAAGTCGGTGCATGACAAAGCACTGGCCAACCTCGCAAAGAAAACATGTTGACCTCACAACCACCCTGACCAATCACAATTGGGAAACGAGCTGAATCCCACCCACTCTGGTCTACTTTAATCATAACTTGAAAGGTCAAGTCATATAAACTAAATCCTTAATTATGAATAGAACCTTTTTATGTAACTAGAGGAACAATATATGAGTAAACAGTTTAAGTAAATATTCTAATATTAAGAGAACAGAAGATTCATTAATCTGTGGTATGTTATGCATCACACCAGAGCTTTTATCAGTCATATTCAGGGTATAAAGTACAGGGTGATTTGCCATCTTATGTTTATTGTGTTTGTATTATTAGGTTATATTAGGTCTGTTTACAGTTTTTCTCAGTTGCTTAAACACATTTCTTGAAATTATGCCTCTTATTTGCGAAACTCTAAACACAAATCCACAACTCCTAACTCAATTCCCCAAACTTCCTATATTGAGGTCAAAATGAAGCTCTCCACTCAAAACAATTCAATCTTGCTGAAAAACCAAACTTTGCTCTCAGACATGACACACAAATCCTCAAAAACACACACACTACAACACAGTTTTACACACTGATGAGACAAATTCAAAACAATACTACGAAAACAATACAAATGATGAACACAACAAATCTATGCCGAAGGTTCTGATTGGTGTGCGCTAAATTTTGACTCCTAGTGTTTCCACTTGGGTAATTGTGTGCTAATTGAGCTCAAACTTCGCAGACTTGAGTGAACAATGTTGAATGCTTGTGCTTTCTAAATGACCACATGGTGTAAGCACTGAGAAATGTAGGGCTTTGTGTGTAGAGTTTTGCAGTAACAGTTCACCAAATATAACTCATTTGTCAAAGCAGGGAATAGTGTTTATTGTTTAGGGAAATGGGTGTGCTTTTTCAAAAATGGCGTTATTGTTTTGAAATTTTAGTTCAAAAGACTGGTTATAGTGTTTTAGCAATTGAAAAAAACTGTAATGTATTATGCAAACATTTTGATATGGTACAATGTATTCGTTATAAATTGTAAAGCTCCTTTAATTAAAGATGGATGGCGTGAATTATGAATTTATCAACCTTTAACCGGAAATCAGAACTAAATAACTTTTACTAAACATAACCTTTTCTTGCTTGGAATCTTTGATGAGTGTATATTTGCATAATAATACTAAACCATAACTGATAATCATATCAGTAATAAATGAAAGTCAAAAGTTTACATACACCTTCCAGAATCTGCAAAATGTTAATTATTTTACCAGATGGATCATACAAAATGAATTTTTTTTTTATTTAGTACTGACCTGAATAAGTTATTTCACATAAAAGATGTTTACATACAGTCTGTCACAAGGAGGAGTCAGAGACGTGCGGATCCAATTGCAAGGCTTTATTTAGAATGGTAAACAGGCAGGAGTAAACGCCAGAAAACAGGAACAACGTAGGTAATCCGGGAAACAGTTCAATACTCAAGCCTTGGTCACAATGGCAGGCAGCAGGAATCAATAACGGGGTACACAGTCCAGAGTCATACACAAATAATCCAACAATGGCAGGCAGCAGGAATCAACAACGGGGTACACAGTCCAGAGTCATACACAGGCAATCCAATCCAGAGAAACACGCTTAGAATAATGACCATGGGAACAATTAGACTTCGCAAGGTGGCTGTGTGTGAGAGTGGCTTAAATGCAGTCAGTAAATGTGAAACAGGTGTTTGCAGCAATCAGATCAGTGGGAAATGAGGAACAGATGTGTGCAGTGATTGGTGCAGTGGCTTATGGGGATTGTAGTCCATGAAGTGTGGTGCAAGAGTTCATGATGACAGGGAAGACCAGATACGTTACATAGCCCCTCCGCAAGGAGCGGCTTCCAGACGCTCTAACCACCTTAACCATCTTGAGGGTGGTGGAGCGGAGGCGGAACAGGGGGAGGGATGGAGGGCCAGGTCCATGTAGTGGTACTGGAACCACGAAATGAGGCGGAGCCGACGGAGGGAGAAGCCATGGAGGAGGAAGGGTTGGCTCCTGCATGGGGCCGACCGACGGAGGTGGAGCCGGTGGAGCCCGAGGCGGAACCGGAGAGTCGATGGTCCTGGGCGACACAGAGGATCCGGAGGGCCAAGGCGGAACCCAAGGCTCTGGCGACCCCGGCGGAGATGGAGGTCCGGAGGTACGCAGCGGAGCCGGAGTGACAGAGGATCGAGGCTGTGCCCACGGGAGGGAGGAGGTCCACAGAGCCGGCAGGACGGAGTGACGAGGCGCAGCCGGAGGAGTAGAGTCCAGAGGCGAAGGTGGGGTGACGACTGACCGGGGCGGAGCCGGAGAGACGATGGAGCCCGGAGGAGCTGTTGGGCCGACGGCCGACAACGGAGACGAGGGAGCACAGAGCCGGGGTGGAGCCGCAGGGTCGGAGGACCGAGGTGGAGTCCAGGACTCTGAGACTGGAGGTGATGGTGAGGGGTCCTTCAGTCTGGACACCGATGGCGACTGGCAGTCCCACGGCCAGTCCTCTGCACCGAAGGTGGGATGTGGGTGAGCAGAGGGACTGTCAGGAGACAGAGGTGGCAGGACTGGAGCAGCAGGGAGGGTGGGTGGGAACAGTCCATGCTT
Organism: Garra rufa; assembly: GCF_049309525.1. Classification (NCBI taxonomy): domain Eukaryota; kingdom Metazoa; phylum Chordata; class Actinopteri; order Cypriniformes; family Cyprinidae; genus Garra; species Garra rufa. Next base: position 15,879,748 of record NC_133382.1, read on the forward strand.
GAGCTCCGTGACCAGAACCGGGCAGACAGGAATCTCAGGACGACTGGATGTAACCAGCGGAGTCTCTGAAAGGCTGGGCGGAACCAGCGGAGGCTCTGGAAGGCTGGGCTGAACCAGCGGAGGCTCTGGAAGGCAGGGCTGAACCAGCGGGGTCTCTGGAAGGCAGGGCTGAATCAGCGGAGTGTCTGGAAGGCTGGGCGGAACCAGCGGAGACTCTGGTAGGCTGGGCGGAACCAGCGGAGTCTCTGGAAGGCAGGGCTGAATCAGCGGAGTGTCTGGAAGGCTGGGCGGAACCAGCGGAGTGTCTGGAAGGCTGGGCTGAATCAGCGGAGTCTCTGGAAGGCTGGGCGGAACCAGCGGAGTCTCTGGAAGGCTGGGCGGAACCAGCGGAGTCTCTGGACGACGCTCTTGTGAAGCGGGCTCTGGACGACGCTCTTGAGGAGCGGGCTCTGGAGAACTGGACGACCCCAGCGGAGATTCAGGAGGGCTGGGCGTCTCCAGCGGAGACTCTGGAAGAGCAGGCTCTGAGCGAGCGGTCACTGGAGGGCGCTCTGGCGGCGCAGTCACTGGAGGGCGCTCTGGCGGCGCAGTCACTGGAGGGCGCTCTGGCGGCGCAGTCACTGGAGGGCGCTCTGGCGGCGCAGTCACTGGAGGGCGCTCTGGCGGCGCAGTCACTGGAGGGCGCTCTGGCGGCGCAGTCACTGGAGGGCGCTCTGGCGGCGCAGTCACTGGAGGGCGCTCTGGCGGCGCAGTCACTGGAGGGCGCTCTGGCGGCGCAGTCACTGGAGGGCGCTCTGGCGGCGCAGTCACTGGAGGGCGCTCTGGCGGCGCAGTCACTGGAGGGCGCTCTGGCGGCGCAGTCACTGGAGGGCTGGTTGGGAGACCAGCTGCTCGAGCCGACAGCAGCGGTGGGTCCTCCACGCTAGAAATTAGCCTTTGCCACCCCGTGGTAAAGTGTGGCTGCTGTGGTTCTGGGCTAGCAGACCTCTTGTGCTGTGGCTCTTCTAGAACTCTCACAGTAAGCGGAGAGCCGCATAACACCAACGCATAATTCATAAAGTCCTCCACCGAACACCTAAATTCCCCTCCAGGCAACAGCGATTTAATGGGTTCATTGAGTCCAAAACGGAATAAGTCCCTCAGCCATACTTCATCGTAAAAAGGTACTTGAAGTGATAACCTACGAAACTGTAGTACATAATCCTCAATGGGAAGATCTTCCTGTCGGAGGAGCAGAAGTTGGTCGACTGGGTCCATGATGATGCTGGGGTGAAACAAAGCCGCTGGATCCTGGTTTGGCGAAGTCTTCTGTCACAAGGAGGAGTCAGAGACGTGCGGATCCAATTGCAAGGCTTTATTTAGAATGGTAAACAGGCAGGAGTAAACGCCAGAAAACAGGAACAACGTAGGTAATCCGGGAAACAGTTCAATACTCAAGCCTTGGTCACAATGGCAGGCAGCAGGAATCAATAACGGGGTACACAGTCCAGAGTCATACACAAATAATCCAACAATGGCAGGCAGCAGGAATCAACAACGGGGTACACAGTCCAGAGTCATACACAAATAATCCAACAATGGCAGGCAGCAGGAATCAACAACGGGGTACACAGTCCAGAGTCATACACAGGCAATCCAATCCAGAGAAACACGCTTAGAATAATGACCATGGGAACAATTAGACTTCGCAAGGTGGCTGTGTGTGAGAGTGGCTTAAATGCAGTCAGTAAATGTGAAACAGGTGTTTGCAGCAATCAGATCAGTGGGAAATGAGGAACAGATGTGTGCAGTGATTGGTGCAGTGGCTTATGGGGATTGTAGTCCATGAAGTGTGGTGCAAGAGTTCATGATGACAGGGAAGACCAGATACGTTACACAGTCCACAAGAGAAAATAATAGTTCAATTTATATAAAAAAAAAAAATGACCCTGTTCAAAAGGTTACATACACTTGATTCTTAATACTGTTTTTTAGTGGGTCCCTTGTTTGTCCTGAACAGTTAAACTGCCCGCTGTTCTTCAGAAAAATCCTTCAGGTCCCACAAATTTTTTGTTTTTTCAGCATTTTTGTGTATTTGAACCCTTTCCAGCAATGACTGTATGATTCTGAGATCCATCCTTTCACACTGGGGACAACTGAGGGACTCATATGCAACTATTACAGAAGGTTCAAACGCTCACTGATGCTCCTGAAGGAAAAACACTGCATTAAGAGCCAGGGGGTTAAAACGTTTTGTATTTAAAGATCAGGGTAAATTTAACTTATTTTCTCTTCTGGGGAACATGTCTCCTGTAGCTTCTGAAGGGAAGTACTAAATTAAATTAATATGATAATTAGGCAAAAGAAGAAAAATTTAAACATCTTCACTCCGTTCAAAAGTTTACATCCACAGTCATTGTTGGAAAGGGTTCAAATACGCAAAAACACTACAAAAAACAAAGAATCTGTGGAAACTGCAGGCAGTTTAACTGTTCAGGACAAACAAGGGACTCATGAACAACTATCACTAAAAAAAATACAGCTGTGAATCATTTAGGTAAGTGCACAGTATTAAGAATCAGCTGTATGTTACAGTTTTTTACGCTCTTATAAAACATCTCTTAGGATACATTTATTTGATCCAGAAATACATAAAATATTGTCAAATATATTACAATTTAGAGGAACTGATTTCTGTTTTCATATATTTATTGTAATTTATTCCTGTGATGGCAAAGCTATACTCCAATCTTCAGCATCACATGATCCTTGGGTTGAAGGTCCAAATTGCAGATTCAGTGCAGATTCAATGGGCTCTACACAAAGCAAGACAAGCATTTGTGGTTAAAAAGTATACAAATTAGTATTTTTCTTTGCACCTTCAACCCATTGGCCACCATTGCAGTCCACAATATGGAGAAAAATCCTGGAATGTTTTCCTCAAAAACTTTAATTTAATTCAACTGAAGAAAGAAAGAAATGAAGATCTTGGATGACATAGGGGTGAGTAAATTATCTGGAAATTTTCATTCTGGGAGTTAACTTGTCCTTCAGTATCAGCGATAATAAATTTGTGCTGCTTACCATGCAGGATTCTTTTCATGAATAGTAGGAAAACATATAATGTGTCTTTATAAATATAATATAATTTTAATATAATATATAATTTATCTTAAAAAATCTGATTGAATCATACCTTTTAAACCAATGAAGGATTCTTTTCATGAATAGTAGGAAAACATATAATGTGTCTTTTATAAATATAATATTATTTTAATATAAAATATAATTTATCTTAAAAAATCTGATTGAATCATACCTTTTAAACGCTACTGTTATTTTACTGTACTCTCTGTAAAAACAATCATGTCATGACATGCATGTTTTGACAACAAGGTGCAAAGAGCCACAGAGGATTTCCTCCTTGAACTAAGTGTTCCAGGCCAATAGAAAACAAACAGCTATATGTCTCCATCAAGTGGACACATGTAGAATGAGATGCTGTGTATAGTGTCTGCAGTGTGCTGGAAAGGAGCCAAACCACACAAAAAACGACAAAAAAAAAACAAAAAAAAAACCCGGAAATGTATCCCTCTATTCATTTACCTTTCACATTCAAGACTGTCTCACACTATTGTGTATCGGAGGATCTGTGGTCATTGCTGCATATCCAGGATATAGCCTGTTTTTGTGTTTCGCGCTTTGGTGTTTCACTTCATAAACCATGTAGACATAAGTAGCGAGGGGACGGCCTTCTCTGTGACATAAGAGTCCCAGCTGCTCCTAGTCATTCACTCACAAACACACACATACACACACACACACACACACACACACACACCCACACAGACACAGACACAGACACAGACACAGACACAGACAGACACACACACACACAGACACACACACACACACACACACACACACACACACACAGACACAGACACAGACACAGACACACACACACACACACAGACACACACACAGACACACACACACACACACACACACACACACACACACACACACACAGACACAGACACAGACACAGACACACAGACACACAGACACACACACACACACACACACACACACACACACAGACACAGACACACAGACACACAGACACACAGACACACACACACACACACACACACACACACACACACGGATATGTAAATGCAAATACAGGCAAATTCACACCTGCAGACATGGAAATGTGAACATGACATCCTTCTCTCAAAGGATTTCTCAGCTTAACATTGAACTCAAAGCACTTATTTTAGTGATATCAACACATCTCATTCACACATGAAAAAATACATTCTTTTTTAAAGAAACACAAACCTGACATTCACCATTTTAATTTATTCTCTATTTTTCATTTTGATACAGATTGAAATAGAAGCGGTACAATATATTAATATCCACTAAACTGATAGGTATTCTAGTTTCATGTTCAAGCCTATATCTTAATAAATAAGATTTATTAGCATGATCTACCAAAGTAAACCATAATTATACACTCACACTACAGCAGTGGGCATACAGCATAGTTTCCAGTGCATTAAGACTATAATCCGTCTTCTCCCCTGAGAACTAAACTGTTCTAGACAAACTGTTCTAGAACTAGAATTTCTAATCAAGCTGTTTTAAACACAGTTTTGAAATATTCATATTTTGGTGTTTTCTCCAAAGCGAGTATATTTAATGCAGGTTTAGTCTTTTGTACATTTGATCTGTAGAGTATAACTATATGTCTTATTACAGGTGTGAGGTGTTAGCAGAAGTAGAGCAAGAAACAGCACAAAGTTGACAGACCTGCATGATGGCAAACAAAACTCGCGAACAGTCCAACAACGCTCTGTCAATACTAAAAACTTGTCTGATTTTGTAGACAACCCAGCTCAATATATTAAAACAAGGCTTTAGATATACACTGGGTCCCTGTAAAGATCACAGACTAGAACAGAAACATTAGGTCATTTATGTGCAAATCATATATTCTGTCTAGATTTTAATACTACGCTTGTGCAACACAGTGCAATGTAACAAACTACTTATCTCATTATACAATAAAAACAATATTAAGTATGAGGCTTTAAAGCTTAAAAGTAAAAGACTAACAATTGAACAAATGAATCCCTGTGATTGATGAAACACAAAAAACTATGTCCTCACACCTATTGCAACTATTCGGCCTGCCTGACTTTAAAATTTGAGGACAGAACAAGACATAACATTTTTTTGACAGCCACAACATCTGATTCATCAATGACCTTAATTAGTCATTCACAGTAACAGAAGGACATGTTCACACAGGAAATTCACAAATATTGTTAAACCACACCAAACTCTCAGACTAAATAACCTGTATGTTTTGTCAACAGGTATGTCTCTAAAGCACTTAACACACTCTTTAAAAGAGCACCATTTACTGAAAGTGTCTGATTGGATGAAAGAAATTCAACTACCCCGCAGAAAGACGCTGAACACAGCCAGCTAGTAGCACTTTCTAGTCTATATTACTAACAACTACGGTTTACCAGACATTTTTGTGTAGCCCATAACTACAGTTAACCTGTGTCTTCAAAACTGGCCTTTACAGTAAAAACAGTACTTGTTGATATGTTTTCTTAACAATGATATGGCTTTGTTTTTCTCTTTTCAGTCTTACCACCAAGGCCTTCAACCAAATGTCAAGTCATAGAGAACGTATACGATCAATAGCAATGCATAGTTACGGTAGATTAGGATATAGCATTTCAACTGAAATCTACAGTTACTACCTTTGCTGCCACACATCTTAATTAAAGTCTATAATTAATAATAATGATAATAAGTGAAACGCAACGTTCAGTAAAAACTGTGAAGGGTGTAGTTTAGCACTGCAGTGATGTACAGCAGCATGAAACTCCACCCCTCTCATTTCCCTTTGCTTCAAACACTTTGGCTGAAGCTATTTGTGTTTGTCAGCACATCCTGTTTAAAGGGTTTGTTAAAAAAGAGGGAGGAAATGTGAGTGGGCGGATGAGAGAAAAACCGAGACAGTGATAGATAATAGACTGAGAAACAAAATTTCAATGATGAAGAGTGTTACAATATAAGGTGCCCCAGTAAAAGCTTAATAATGCCTCTAATCCCTCTTCAGTGAAACTTATGAGAACTTTCTGGAACCAAAAAGTAAGCTCAACAATACAGCCCCTGGGGAGCAAATGTGGCAGAGTCAGCTTGCTGATTACAGAGCAGCAGGGACTTTGACCACCTGACAACAAAAAAACAGCCTCCCTTTAAAGTCCTTACAATGAAAAACCTGCTAAAACATTCACATTTTTGTCAATATAATGCCTACTGTGCACTTTTTTTCAGTGGCCATATCAAACTTAAAGGGACAGTTCAACCAAAAATTGTAATTGTGGCATCATTTACTCACCCTCATTTCATTACAAACCTTTCTTTCTTCTAAGGAACGTGAAAGGATTCAAATTTGATCTTGACTTGGAATATACCAGTGTAGACATATGGATTCATTTCATGATACATTTATCTCTTTCCTGGAGCTCGAAAGTTTTGGGTCCCATTAATAAAAATACAAATATCTTGTGCTTTGCAAAAGAAAGAAAGCCATGTGAGTTCTGTGACAACATGAGGGTCAGTAAATAATGACATTTATTGTTTCTGGATGACCGACCCCTGTTGAAAAAAACAACATATGTTGGTTAGGTATGTTTTGAAACATGTAAGCCGGTTTGAGCTGATTTAAGATTATCCGGAGCTGGTCCCTAGCAGGAGCTAGTTGCTTAGGACCAGCACCTGACCAGTTTAAAACCAGTTCATAACCAGCTCTGGACACAGTTTAAACCAGCTGCCATGTTTCAAAACATACCTAACCAGCATATGCTCAATTCTTTCAACAGGGACCCCTTTTAAAATGATTGAAATGACAGTTCATACAGCAGAAATCATTAAAACATTGTTCAAAAATCAACTGTAAACCTGACCAGCATGCACTTCCTAATGTCTCTTTAGCTTTTTTTGCTCTGGTCCGTAGATCTGATATGCCTGCCAGCCAAACAAGCCTATGATGCATGCTATGCACCCCTGCAGGAGCACCATGACCCCATAGGTGGACCACAATGTTGGTCCAGGGAGCCTAGGTGGCGTTGCAGGTGATAGTATCAAAGTTGGGTTGAGAAGCAGGGCCTGCATCTCCACTTTGATCATTTGCAGCTCATCCAGGATCGAAAGGAAGGTGCAGCAATGGAACCACTGATGGCTGTGACCCCAGATATCAAAGTTCCCTGGTGAAAAACGTTCTGGGATCTTACTGATATTGAAGATGGCAGATACCACCAGCCAAAAGCAGTGGCGGTAGAAGAAGGCAGCCATGGTGGAGAAGAGTTGAGGGGAGGAGGATGACAGAGAGCGTACAGAGGTACTTTGAAGACGGTAGAAGACAGGAGTAGAGGAGATGAAAAACGGAAGGAGGAAGACAAGGGTGCGGACAGCATAGCGGTATTTCCGCCAGCACTGTCTGGTGTTGCAGCAGGTGACGACGCATATGATAGCGACCAGGCAGGAGGATGGGATGTACAGGCTTTCAAAGAACAACTGGAACAGAGTGGGAGAAGATGCAGAGGGCCAAGCCTCTTCATCAACGTTCAGGCTTTTTCTTTGGGTAGAGTTAGGTGCACCGAATCCAATATCTGGTATTCCTGCTTGGGGATGGATGTAGTAGTAATACGCCAGTGAGGAACCCACCGTATACGCACTGATAGTCCCATAGTCCACGAAGAAACAGATTTCACGTATGATGAGTGACATGGAGTTGAGAAGATGAGCCAGACTGCTGCCTAGCAGCAGGTACAACACCCCCAGGAAGTAGTTCCAGAAAGGGTAGAAAAAAGGATTGCTGGGTTCCGGCGATCCTTCCCACATGAAAACCTCCAGAAAGTGAAAGGCGAACACAAAGATGGGAAGGAAGTGTGTCCAGAAGTTTCCGGTCTCATTGGTGGGACGAAAAGCAGAGGCTAGGCACTGCCGTAGGCTGTAGTTGGGGAAACGATACCCAGACAGAATGAAGTTCTCAGTCACTCTTGGTGGAACGTCAGTGTGACGTAATAATGGAAGTGACCACATGGTTGGACCGTAAGGTAAATTCACTGAAGAGCAATAAAAATATCTCCTGAGCTTAGAATCATTGCTGAAGTAGATTCATTGAATTGGTAGCATGTTGTAGGCAGTCAATAAATAACTAGTAGGCTATTGCTTACAGAACGCTTGACTATCAATCTGTATGACATCACAGAGACATGTCAAACTGTCATTTTAATAATCCTTTAGAAGCAGTTCTTGTGCAGATTTCAGCTGGCAAAGGCAAATCCCATGGCTCCATACAAATCCCAACAGCATGTGCACCGTGAAATGACTGTGGTTTTAGCAAGAATAAATAATCCTGCGGTTGCAAGTGCAAAGGTCAATGGCTCCAGGGTCCATTTTTTCCGTTAGCTCAAGTCTTTTAAGTTAAGCTGTGGTATATTGGTTTTAAAACAATTATGCCAGCAATCGTTGAGGACGCTTATATAGAGACCACTGTTCAAGTCTTCCAAGTTTACGATCCGGCCGTGACGTTCATGTCACCTGAGGTCCACACGACTTCGGTCACATATATGATCAAACAGTAAGCTTGTTTTTCAGTGCTGAAGGTCTATTTTGCTTCTCACTGCGGCTGCATCTCTCCTGCATTAAAGCTTTTGAAAGTAGGTCATGTGGGACACGCTCGGGCACCGGCCGGTCTCTGAAAACGAGCGTCACCCCTCCGTGTATTATTCATGCTCCGCCGTGCATAATTCATCGGTCAGATTATCGCGTGCTGTCTCATATGAAGATGCACTACTGTAAATTAGTAGCTGGTCTCGAAAACAGTCGTTTCAGGCAGTCTCACGGTGGTGTTTTACCTCAGAACGAGAACAGAGAACATTTCTCACCATTCAGCTGTCTATGCGGCGGCTAATTCCTCTATTTTCGCCCATGTTAAGAGCAGTTGTGCTGGTTTGAGCGTCTCTTCGCTCGACATTCGCATTGCGGTGCTGTGTGATCCGGCACAGGCTTTTTCCAGGAAGGAGATATTTCGTTTCTGCTCGACAGCACTTCTAAATAAACAGTCAACCGGCGTCCAGTCCCTTTATCATTAGATTGCCCTTGACTTCTTGCTCAAATGCCGGCTGTGAGGTGCTGTAGGACTATCTGCCGCTCTCTTGTCCGGCCGTTACTTAATCAGGATAAAAGCGTCCGTGTTGCCAGCTCCGGCAAAGCAGCGCAGCTCTGGTAACAAACGTGATGTGTGTTTTGTAGTCATAGGAGCTGTATGACTTCTTTAGAAGTGTACAAAAATTTATCCGTCTGCAGTCTGTCTCCCTCTCTATATCTCTCTCTCTCACACAGACACTTATGTATCTCTATCTTTCTCCCCCACCCGCTAAGCATAGCCGAAGGCTATGGCATTTACAGACTAGCTTCTGACATAACTGATTTCAATAGTGTTACAGGCCTTATTTTACTGCAAAGGGTATATACTTTACAGTAAGTCAAATAGCAGTTTTGTATTGTAGGGAAAACATCTGTTTTAAACTTTAAACATTTTGACCAATTGGGCAAGCAGTTTTAAATAGCTAGCTAACAGGCTGTTTAAACTACTTCATATTTTGTATAAATAGTCGCTATGATACATTGTAGTCAGCTGTACATTAATATACATCTCCTAAGTACACGTGCAACAATATCCGTTGTGTCACATGTGGGCAAAAATCGGAAGTGTTACAGTGTAAACGCATCCTTATTTACACATTACAGTGCTAACTGAAGTTTCTCACTCTGCCTTTTAAGAAATATATACTGTGCTGTATCCTGTACTGTGGTGGTGTATTAATACTAATGTACTTATATATAAAGTGCATTTTTAAAAAGCATATGTTTTTCACCTTTAATAGACAGAACAGTAGGAGGAGACAGGAAACATTGGAAGAGGGGGGGGGGACAGGAACTCAAACTTATGTTTGGAATTCAGGAATTCAATTGTTTTAGCTTCTAAACAATAAAACACAATTTGATTCATCCATTAGGCCTACACATACTCATTATTTCTAGGCAGCCTGAACTCTTCATAATGACACCACTCTGTGACAGTAAACAGCACACTGTTAACCTGTTAGCTTCTTTGTTAAATTATGCACAACACACACCCATCTGAACTCCTCCTGAGTCCTCTGTCCTCCAGCATAAAGCAGCCTATAGTGTCCTCCTGTAACCATGACAGGTGGCCCTATGATGGGCAGTGAGTTGTAAGAATAGTGCTATCATTAGTGAATATTGATTTTTTACACAGGCCAGCTGTTGGGCCAGCTGGCCGAATGGACAGCAAATGTCTGGTTGTGCTGATTTCGGATTATTTCTAAAGCATGTTGTGATGGGACAGTATTGGTTATTTGTCATTGGTCACTACAGTATAATAATCATGCTCTCATATCATAAACACCATCACTTTTGGAAAAGTAGCAGTGGTAGTAGTATTTTAAAAAGTAAAATATGAATTACACTTCTATATTTTAAGTCTTTCTCATGCGCTTCGGCACCTCTGAAGATCGTATTTTATTTAGAAACTTTAATAAAATATTTACCATGTTTTCCTGTCATTTAAATGTGAATAGGTCAGCTGAATAGGCCGCACTGTAGTTCTCACATTAAGTTTTTAATACTGTGCAACATGGCATGCAGAATACTACCATTTTAGGAGCAATATCATAAAAATGCCATTTAGATTTTTATGTTTATGCGTATATATGTGAACCCATGTGTACAGTTGAAATGAAAAGTTTACATATACCTTACAGAAATATGCAAAATGTTATTTTTCATACAAACTGCGTGTCATTTTTTTTATTTCGTACTGACCTGAAGATATTTCGCGTAAAAGATGTCATCATGTACTGCCCTCCAAAAGCAGAGTGCAGTAACTACGCCAACACTGAAACAGAAAAATGTCTTTAAAGTTTTTACAGCAGCTAGTCAAACATGTTGAAATTCTGTTGAAAAACTCTTGTTTCTATGAAACGGGACACAATTTAACCAGACTTTGCCACAAGACAAAACAGATGTCACAAAGTCCATTTTAAGCCTTAACTCAATTTTGACCAAATGTGTAGTTACTGCGCTTTGCCTTTGGAGGGCAGTGTAGTCCACAAGAGAAAATAATAGGTGAATTTATAAAAAATGACCCGTTTTCAGCATTTTTGTGCATTTGAACCCTTTTCATCAATGACTATTAATCATTGTTGAATGATTTTGAGATCCATCTTTTCACACTGAGACACTCATATGCAACTATTACAGAAGGTTTAAACGCTCACCGATGCTTCAGAAGTAAACACAATGCATTTATAGCCAGGGGTGTAAACTTTTGAACAGAATAAAGATGTGTACGTTTTTCTTATTTTGCCTAAATATCATATTGTTTTCATTTAGTACTGCCCTTCAGATGCTACAGAAGATGCTTACATGTTTCCCAGAAGACAAAATAAGTCACATTTACCCTGATCGTCAAGGATAACTATCACTTAAAAAAAACAAACAGCTGTGGATCATTGCGTTAACAACACAGCAGAGTTGTGAACTCGAGTCCATGACTCGGGACTCGACTCGGACTGGAATCCCAAATTTGATGACTTGTGACTTGACTTGACATAATCAAAAAAGACTTGGGACTCGACTTAGACTTTGACAGCAATGACTCGAGACTTGACTTGGACTTGAACCCTGTGACTCGGCAAGTCTTTACTTCTAAAAAAAAAAAAACTTTGGAGAGTTCTGATCAAATGGGAAGGTTACTGAAGTGTATAATCACACTGGAATGATTAGTGCAGCTTTTGGCACTGAGCCAGAGAGGGACTCGCTAAGTGAGCGTTTGTATTCATCCATATAATAGGATATTTAATGTTTTAGGGGCTGTTCACATGTCGCGCCTAAAAACGTGTGGAAATCGCTATGCGCGCCAAATTCTTTTTCTTTCCAAACCGCTCTGTAGCTTGCGCTCCTTTGGCGTAGGCCAACCATGACCTGCACTCTCCATAATGTTTCAGCAAAGGATAAATGGATTTCCAGCATTAAAAATCGCTTGCAGTTGCTCTGCTATTAAATTTATTTAAAGGTCCCATATTGTACACATTTCTGGAGGTTTATTTTAGTTGTTGATGTCCTTAAGAATATATATTTGCGGTATAAGTGCCAAAATCCATCTCAATATATTTTTACAGCTCCTTTTTTAGGAGCTCTGTCAAAAACAGGTCGATTTTGGCCCATCTAATTAATATTCATGAGCCTCTCTTCTGATTGGCCTGTTGTTTTCTGAGTGACGCACAACCAGGCCAATCACAGGTAACTACGGTCATGTATGCTGTAAGCGTAAGCGAGCTCAGAGCGCTGATACTCAACAGGATATTTCAGAATGATCATTAATGTTTTTTCTTTTTCAAACACCGAATGCAGTAAGCTACATAACTGTTGCTTTAGTAAAGCCCCTTTCACAATGCGCGCTGATTCTGGAAAATTACGGGAACGAGCGCTGTGTGAACAAAAGCCAGAGCCATAAAGGCAGTGTTGTAGTAATGATGCACGTTATCAAGCGACTCTTCACGACAAAAAATACGTGCAAAGTGGAATGAAGCAGCGATCATCAGGCAGAGCCAGCTCCTCACTATCAGCGCTGAAGCACAGTTTGTTCAGGTTAGTTTCAGTTTAGTGAAACGTACGCGTCGCATTACATCTCACATCCAAACGTCACATGTCTTTATGGTTTGTGTGTAAAGCACGCACAGATTCCGGAAAACAACTGTGAATGAACCAAATTAAACAATTCCGGAACAAATCGTGGGACACATTATGCGTGTATTTACCGGAATCGCTGTGTGAAAGAGGCTGAAGTTGACGTGCCACTGGTCTCTTATATTCACGTTGTTCTGAAGCCTGTGTAATGATCGTAGCTTGACATCTATCGACTGAACAGGGTTTTCTCCACTTGTTTTCGTGTTGTTGTTGCTCAATAATGGAATGGATGCGTTGTTGTCTGGGGGTTTGACAAAAGGAGGGTGGGACGTTGGTTGGTGACTGAAGGCGGTGACTTGAGTCGATCGGACGTCACATCGTTACGGAAGTCACAGCTGCTCCTGAAAATGAACAGCTACTTTAAGCAGGCTGTGTGCAGTTTACTGTGGATTGACTGTTTTGAAACTCATAGGGTAGTTACATAGCCCCTAGACCTTAGTTATCATGAAAAAAGCCAGGAAATTTTGATTTTGACAATATAGGACCTTTAAAAATGGTTATTCCTGTACAGCTATGATAAGCTGTTTCTCCAACTTGGCAGTGCTTTCAATGTTTTTAAGGGAAAAGAAAAAGCGGATTGGTTGGTTCTTGTCACATGACCTGCGGTCTTTTGCGCGCTCAAGTTTATTTCAAATGTAGACGCGTGGTATGCACGCTCATAATGGCCCACGGAACGTTGGCTAAACGTCTGATGCATATGGTACACTTAACTGGAAACACTTCAGGAATGTCGAAGTCGTCCTCTGATTAGTTGAATTTGATCGGATATACGGAACACGCGAGTGTCGCGTTTATTTTCGGTCCACCGGGAAACAAAGTGCAGACTGATTTACTCGGCGTTTTGCTAAAGGTGCTTATGCAGACGTCGTTGTTGTTATACACATTTGCGACGTTCGCGAACAAATTACTGACTTACTGCTTGTTCTCCCTCTTCTTCGTTAACTTTCAATGCCGGGTATTTCAATGACTGACTTGTTGCACGCCAGTCTGTTGTTGTGGGGGCATTTCTACACCCCGAAACGTGACGCTGAACGAAACGAACTGTGATTGGTTGTTTGACATGTCGGTCAAACGGTCTTATGGGCGGGCCTTGGCCAATTAAAGCTACCATGAATTCCAGACCTTCAGCCGTCAGTCTGAAGGTCTGGCTACGCGAGACTATGAGCGCGCATACCACGCGTCTACATTTAAAAGTGAGTACGTAAAAGACACTACATGTGAACGGCCCCTTAGACATTTAAATAAAGCATAATCACTATAAACCACTAATAATAATAATAATAATAATAATCATAATAATACAAGCCATGTAAATTGAAATAGCCGAATAATTGGCTAAACATTTAAAAAATATATAAACTGTATATATATATATATATATATATATTCCCCATGTGAAATATGTAGCCAACATATAACGTTTACTCTATTCTTCCTGTTTACCAGCCACTCACTTTCATGTCTTTAAAGAAGTTAATTCATGATAAATGAATGTCTATATTACCTATTAACAAGTGATTAAATATTTGACTCAACTGATTCATTAAAATTAAATATCTTTAACAAATGAAACAGTGGACTTAAAATAATTTATTAATTCAATTAGGCCTAAATTTGTATACAAACAGTGATTAATTCCTCAATAAAAACCACTAATAATTATAGCCTATCTTTTATAATTATACCTACTATAGACTATTATTGACTTTAAATTTACTGTAGTAATTAATACAGAGGGCAATCATTTGGGCAAACAGCACTAGTGACGTATTTAGGACTTAAAGTTGAGGACTTGCATCTCGACTTGGACTTGCTCGTCTTGACTTGGGACTTGACTCGGGACTTGACTTGAGACTTGACTTGAGACCTTTATTTTGGTAAATAATTAACATTTTGCAGATTCCACAAGGTGTATCTAAACTTTTGACTTTAACTGTATTTATGCTGTATTTACTCTTTTCATGGTGATCTTTGGCTGATTAGGGGGTGGGCTTTGCTGTGTGGCAGCTGCTCGCTGATTGACTGACTGCTGTGTATTTGGTGACCACCTGCCTGAGGATTAGCAGGGAAGGCTTCTGTGGGTATTTAAGTATACTAGTTTATAGATGAAATGGAAGATGAATTCAGTGCCTGTGAAGGTGAAACAGGAGTAGGTGCAGCAATGAAAAAGATCAGATGTGTTACCATTGCTATGAGATGAAAACCACAGATTTCACCCTTCAGCAGAGTACATGCTTCACATACAATACAGAACAAAACCAAAACTAAGATCAAATTTGAGGACCCCAGCTCTCTAATACCTCAAACAAGCTGAGACTGGTTCTCATCGGCAAGACTCAAGCTGTTAGGTATTTGAAAGCATGTTTACATTTGCTGTATCTGTGGCAGTATGTAAAACATACCTCACAAGTAAAGACTGTAACTGAAAATGGGTTTACAAATTAACGCTAGTGATGATTGTAATGTTAAATGCAGTATCAGTGTCACTGATGACAGATAAATTACTCAACAGGAAGTGAATTTTTCTCTCAGATCTTGAGAGGATATTGGAAAGGGTTAATCTGCAAGAGGATAACTGCCCCCTGTGGCAGTTTACAGAATTACATAGGTCTTGCTGACTACACCAACAACACATAAAGGTGAAATGCATTGTTAAATACTGTCCTAAGATATAAGATAATAAACTGATGTATGGCCGAATGCATGTGAATTTAAGAAGAGGAAAAACAGATGTGTGTTTGTGTCACCTGATGCCTGGAGGGCGCTGATCCACGTGACACATGAGGGATCGTCCATCTGAATCCTGCAGAGGTACATGACCACACACAGGTTTTGAATAGTCTTTACAACAGGCTTTGTAAGTGATGCATTGTGGTTGCTTAGCCCATTCAAAAAGATCATGCAGCCATGATTCACAAACAATAAAAAAGTTCTTTCATTCTCAATTTGAAACAAAACATGAAAAGCTGCTGAATTGAATACGCACACTGACATCCCACATCAAGACATATATTCACCAATCGTCAGGTCTTGTTCTGGACTCTAAAAACAGAGCTCAAATATAAGCTTAATTTTTTTTTGTTCTGCTGGCACTGCAGTTACAATTTCCACTGGCCCTGTCAAGTTTCCTGGCCTAAATAGAATAAATATTTTTAGCAAAATTAACGATAACCTGTTTTAACAAAAAGCTATAATGTAATTCAGACAGTATGTTCTATAATATATTATCTTAGTCAAGTAGTTACCAAAGAAAACTGAATATTTACACATACATGATTGTGTCAGTTCTGTCAACCAAAAGTTCAAAGGTCACCTGAGGTTGAATGATGTATATCTACTAGAAAGATAAAGGTGTAAACAGGAACTTCTAAAGTCATCCTTTGTTTTAAAGGCTAGATAGCACGATATACAAAGCAGAGAAATGAGGAAATGATTACATGAGAGGTCAAAGTGTATCACCTGTTTAACACATTCTGTTCTTGAGCTAATCACAATTTCCATCCCTTCACCCATCAGGAGTCACCCAAAAATGGATTACTGCTGGCAGCTTGCTAGAAAGAGCAAGCTTACTACACCTCCTCACTGTTTGAAGTTCATTAAAGCGTTCCTTCCACTACAGTTCAGTTGTTCATGATGTCCGTGAATAGAACAACATAGAACGGTTTCTTCACTTCCTGTTTCCTGTGGACATCGTGTATATTTTGTTAGCACCCTGTGTACTTTCTCCAAACTTCCCTGAATACTTGACTTTCATTGTTTATTACATTTCGTGGAATTAATGCTGACCTCACTGTATCCGTTTTCAGTGACCACCACACAACAAAATACAATAATCACGTTCCCCCCCAGAAAAGCAGAAAACCCACAATGTGGGTGAGACTATTCGTGTGTGTATGTGTACACATTTTTGAGCTAAAATATCACTCAGTAATCTGGGTTTTTAGCAATTCAGATTTTCAGGTAAAATAAATCTGTAGAATTAATTAAAGGGATAGTCACCCAAAAATGAAAATTCTGTCATTAAATACTTATCCTCTTATGTTGTTCCAAACCCAAGACCTTTGTTCATCTTCAGAACACAAATTAAGATATTTTTGATTAAATCCGAAAGCCTTTAGACCCTGCACAGACAGCAACGCCTAGAAAGGTAGTTAGAACATCATTCAAATAGTCCATGTGACATTAGTGGTTCAACCGCAATCTTATAAAGCAACGAGAATACTTTTTGTGCACAAAGAAAACAAAACTAACAACTTTATTCAACAATTCCTTGCTTCCATGTCATTCCCCGCTGCCATTCACAAGAGTATCATGATGCACGTGAGAAGAGAAGTAATTCATTCTCATTAAGTCATTATTTTGTTTTGTTTTTTGCACACAAAAATTCTCATAGCTTCATTAAATTACGGTTGAACCACTGATGTCACATGGACTATTTTATCCATGTGCTTACTACGTTTCTGGGCCTTGAAGATGGTAATTACATTGCTGTCTATGCAGGGTACACTGAAAAAAACAATAAGTCAATTTACTTAATTTTTATTTTGCAAGTTTTTGCACGCAGATTTTTTAAAGTAAAATTGAAGTATGGAATTAAGTTAAATCTACTTAAGTAAACATAGCAAAGGAAATAATTAAATATAACGTGTACAGTTAGAAATTGATGAGTAATTTCTACTTAATTATTTTAAGTTTGTCCTGCAGTCCTCAAGTACAATTCACTCAGCCATGGTTTGTAAACTTTACTCAAACATCATAACACAGAAAAAAAATGCCATTAAAGCATGTGGTTTACCTACAAACATGTACGTAAGCAAGTAGATTTGTCCTTGTTGTTTTTAAGGTTATATGTTGACTTAATGTAGTTACTAACCAAATGAACACAATCAGTGAATAGTTTTTGAGTATGAATGGGTAACTCTAGATGTTACAAAAACAGCAAGTTACTTAACCTAACAACAAAAGCAACCATAAAACAGTGTAAATACATCTAGAAAACAGCCAAAAATGTAACCTTATTAATTATTCATGCCCAAGTGCACGATGAAAACAACTGGATCATGACTGTGATATTTACTTAAACAATCTTTGTAAAAATAACAACCAATTCCAAGTAATATATACTTATAAGTTTACATTTAAAATTTTACAAGCTTAATTTACTCCTTTTTTTATTATTCTTGCCTGAACTAAATTATTTAAATGTAGAAATTACATTTGTTTTATTATTTACTTCACCACAAAATCATTTGTATCGGTGTAAGAAAGCTCACAGATTTAATCAAAAAATGTCTTAATTTGTGTTCTAAAGATGAACGAAGGTCTTACGAGTTTGGAACGACATGAGGGTGAGTAATGATGGAATTTTCATTTTCGGGTGAACTATCCCTTTAAATAGACTTTTGCTTGTTGTTTTACAACAAAAAAATGACAGAATTTCCTTTTTTGGGGGGGGGGGGGGGGTGTACTTCCTTAATACCTATTTTATACAGTTCAAATGTTATTTCTTTTCTCTTTCTTTCTTTGGAAATAAATTAATACTTTTATTGAGCAAGGATGCATAAATTGACCAAAACTGTAAATATAGTTCTTTTGGTAACACTCTACTTTAAGGTCGAATTAAAGGTGCCATAGAATGCATTTATACAACATTTTTAAATTGTTCTCTGATATCTACATAGAAGGTATATGGCATAGGAAAGGGCAAAAAATCTCCAGAAATGGTTTTACAGGTCCATTTACAACCCTAGGATTTGTCCCTAGAATGAAATGCTCTGTTATTGCCTTATTTGGAAGCTTCATGAATATTAATGAGCTCTGCTCTGATTGGATGTTTCACAGACCGGCTCAACTCTATAGCTGGCACATGGATAAAAATATATATTTAATTAGGAGCTCTAGCCGCTTTTAATATGCGGTTTGTTGAATCTGCCGTTTTGAATCGCCGACATTTTAGTCTCATTACAGTGATCCATGTGCTCTGTGTAACGTTATAATGCAGAGGGAGTGCTTCTTACCACACAAGTTGAGCTGCTCGTCAGTGATTCTCCAGATCTGGAAATCATTCGCCATCATCAGGCAGTTATTTCTCCATCATTCTCCATCATCGGGCAGTTATTTCTCTGTTTACGTGGTAAGTGAAATCCTATGTATTGCAATGTAACAGGCTAGCGCTAGCATTAAACTAACCGTGTCCCTTCAGTGGATTGCCTTATTTTACTGATGTACTGACGTTACCGATGATTGGGCGATGCAAGTGTTGGGGGCGTAACTATTAACGATCTCGGGAAAGTTTCGTAACAGCCGGTGTTATGTTGGAATTGACCTATTTTTCGGTGGTCTTTTGCAAACACTAGATTTATATAAGAAGGAGGAAATGTTGGTGTTTAAGGCCGCGATCACACCAAACGTGTCTTTAGTTCTAAAAACGCGAGGCGCACAGCACTGCCTTTTTTTGGTGACTTTTAAAAAAAGAGCAGTGTGCTGCGTTTTTTTATGTTGCTAGGCAACGACCAAAACAGCTGTCCTGTCAGTCAAATCAAAGGATTATAGCGCGAGCGCTCTAAAATCTTTGGTTTTTGCTGTTAATTAAACTGTCATATTAGCAGAAACCCCCCAAAAAATACAGCTCCGGTTTACCCACGACAGACACCAAAAGTTTCTCCTCCACTTCTTTCAGTCTCCGGACTTTTTAAGCAACGGTAAACTTTCGTCATCACAACAGAAGGCCCGCCTCTCCATTCATTCGATTGGACAATGGAAAAAACGCGAATGACGTCAGGCGTTTTTCCGCTCAGAGTTGCTTTTTTTTTTCAACTTCAGGCGCTCAGAGCGCTTCTGCAAAAACGCGAGGCACAGCAGGCAGCGAAAACGCGAGGCGCCCGGGGCGCACAAGCAGCGCGCAGAACGCTCACTGCCAACAGAAAACCATTCAAAAAAGGCGCCTCTCACTGCAAAAACGCGTTCGGTGTGATCGCGGCCTAAGACCAAAGACTATAGAATACCCAAGACATGTGTAGTTTTGAATGGGGAAAAATGCAACGTTCATTATGGCCGCGAAGCCCCGCCTTCTTAGTGAAAGAGCCAATCGTTGATTAGTAAAGTCAGTACGCCACTGCAGCTGCGGTTAGAAGTCCCGGTTGCTATAGAAACAATAGGCGCTCTGAGACGTGCGCTCAGTACTGCGCATGCGCACTGGCTCATTTAGCTGGAAAAATAAGCGTTTTTTTAACGCTATTGGAGCACAAGGAACCATATTTATGAGGCAGTTCTTGTTAGAATTCATTGGTGATTCCAAATATGAAATTTAATCCTAAGTTTGGCAAACAGTTTTGGAGAATTTGATGTTTCCCCATTCAAATAGATAGGAGCTGCACTTGGATGCCCGAGAGGCGTTTCAAAGATGGCCGCCGAGTGACATGACTTGCCCTAAAGGGACTTTGTTAAGACTCATGGTATGTCATGTCCATGTACTGAACTGTTATTATTTAACTATGCCAAGGTAAACACAGTTTTCCATTCTATGACACCTTTAACAAACTATTAACTATGACTTTTGCGATTCTCCAATGGTACATGACAAAGCCTTTTACACCACTATCAACAAGCAATTTACAGAAGAATCATGATAAAGCACTCAGCTTTTACAGAGCAGAGTGCAAATGAGATCTATTCACACATTAAAGCACTTTACTGCTCCCTGATGGCCATCATCCATCAGACAGAACATACAGATGCATTTACTGAAGCCATCCACCACGTTTCTTCAACACACACATTTGTTTTTTATTTCTCTCACAGGACAATCCATTGACTACTATTGATTTTTATACAAAGCTAATGATATTTTCTATCATGTAAACCTAACCATCACAATTTATTTTATTTAATTTTTATATTTTCATGAGGAGATAATTTAATGTTTTCAGGCTGTTGCTAGTCTTAGAGAGTCTTCAAAACAGAACATGACATATAGCTCATTACATCTCATGTTTAATAATTCACAAACCATTATGGGCTTTTAAATATAATGGAAAGCATTACTGTACATGTTATGCTGTAGTACAGTTGGTGGTTGCTACACTTGTTAAAGGTTACACTAGTGTCATATTTAGTTGAGTCTTACATTTAATAGCCTGAGGAGAAATGAAGCTGAGAAGGTTGTGACAGTAAAACTAAAAAGATTCAGCTAAAAATATCATGTCAATGTATATAATGCAGAATTTATGTGTATACTTTATATCAGTGGCCCTCCACAAACAAATTCACTTGAGAGCATTTAAAATATAACAAAACAAGCATTAAACTGTTTTTGAACAACCAGGGTTCTCATAGTCTTGGAGCAGGATATATAAAGGGAGACTAATTTTAAAAGTATTAAAACACAATTTCCATTCTTTTTTAAATATACATTTTTGAAACCATGTTAAGATCCAAAATATTTTGTTGGATAGAAATTGTAAGTAAATCCTTGTCTTAACCTATTAAATCACGAACACCTGGAATAGCCATGCTTTGTGACTTTTGCATTATGCATGAGTGTCATGTGCACTATATACAGTTGAGGTCAAAAGTTTACATACACCTTGCAGAATCTGCAAAATGTTAATTATTTTACAAAAATAAGAGGGATCATACAAAATGCATGTTATTTTTTATTTTGTACTGACCTGAATAAGATATTTCACATAAAAGAAGTTTACATATAGTCCACAAGAGAAAATAGTTGAATTTCTAAAAATTACCCTGTTCAAAAGTTTACATACACTAGATTCTCAATACTGTGTTGTTACCTGAATGATCCACAGCTGTGTTTTTTTATTGATAGTTTTTCATGAGTCCCTTATTTGTCCTAAACAGTTAAACTGCTCGCTGTTCTTCAGAAGAATCCTTCAGGTCCCACAAATTCTATATTTGAACCCTTTCCAACAATGACTGTATGATTTTTAGATTCATATTTTCTCACTGAGGATATCTAAGAGACTCATATGCAACTATTACAGAAGATTCAAATGCTCACTTGAGGCTCCAGAAGTAAAAACAATGAATTAAGAGCCGGGGGTGTAAACTTTTGAACAGAAAGAAGATGTGTACATTTTTCTTATTTTGCCTTAATATCATAGTTTTTTTTTTTTTTTTTCGTTTAGTACTGCCCCCTTTAGAAGCTACAGAAGACATGTTTCCCAGAAAAGACAAAATGGCTCTTAATGCTTATTTCGTTCTGAAACATCAGTGAGCATTTAAACCTTCTGTAATAGTTGCATATGAGTCCCTCAGTTCAGGACACACAAGGGACTAATGAACATCCAAAAAAAAAAAAAAAAAACAGCTGTGGATAATTCAGGTAACAACACAGTATTAAGAATCTTATTTTTTATTATTTTGTCCACCGCTACAAAGTGTATGTAAACTTTTGATCTGAACCATTTAATTTAACTATTATTTTCTCTTGTGGACTATATGAAAACTTATTTTATGTGAAATATCTTATGCAGGTCAGTACTAAATAAAAAAATTACATGCATTTTGTATGATCCCTCTTATTTTGGTAAAATAATTAACATTTTGCAGATTCTGCAAGGTGCAAGTAAACTTTTGACCTAAGCCTTACAGTTAACTGTAAACTAACTCAAAGAAAATGTTTAATGTTTGGGATTCTGCCTCTGACACAGGCCTGTTGTTTTGGCTTATGCAGTTATTTAAGCTCTTTCAGAGTCTTGCCATCTTTTCCCCTGGTTTTTCTGTGTTGAGTGGATGCTAAATATGTTGTGGTTTCTCTCTCTGAGTGGTACCACCATTGCAGAAATCTCAGCATGCTTTTGAGTAGTTACAACCTCCACCATTTCCCCCTGCTGAGACCAATCTATATCAAAACCCAAAGAAACATCCGGATGAGTCATTCAGCATCAAGACACTCTTTCCATCATAATAAGAAAATCAATAAGTGTGTCTGAATATGACAACTGATTATCAGACTTCAACCAGCCGCAATGAGATTTCATGGATGTTAGCAAATAATGATGTAAATGTAAAAAACTAAAAATACGGATACAACAGAATGCTACTAGTAGAATGTAAAAATCTATACTGTATTTGTACCTGCTCATGTCTGCTGTGGGCACCAGGGGGCGGTGTGGGGCAATTACAGTTTGCCGTTCTAACGCCTTTAGCGTTTGAGTTATGTTTTTCTCTCAAGGTTTTCTAATGGGTTTTTAGAATACTTGCTTCGATTTAGTAGTACAACAAGTTCTACAGTATGTGTACTATTGCTTGAGATGGCTTTCCCATTTGTGTTCTACCAAATAATTCAGAATACCTTATACTTATACTATACCTGATACTATGAACGATACTTCCGGTTCATTAACGCTATAGGGAAATAACGAGAAAAATAACATAAGTGATGATAATAATAAGTGCAGTAAACGGTAAAACTGTTTGCACTATGTTAAATAATTGTTAATTAAGATAATACATTACAATAATATGGTAAGACACACAAATTTGCAATATCAAGCAGCAAAACAAGCTGTTTGTACAGCTAAAAATAGCTGGACATTATAAGATCAGAAGCAAGACCCATACAATTTACAAATGGCTGTGCTCACTCTAAAAGTAAATTGTGATTAAAATAAATGTTTTAAGTATTTAACGTAAAATTATATGAAAATTTGGAAAGCTCAATCAAAGGACGCAAAACATTAAGTGAAGTACTTCTATCATTAAGACATTCATGCTACAATTAAATCAAAATTTCCTCATGTCTCAATATAATTTATATTAAAAACATAAGAAATGTTCATGTTGTACATATTTATTTACATTATACCACAAATATTAACAGGTGGTTTGGAGAATGTTGATTAATTCCAAAAACTACAGTCATTGATTATGATTATGACACAACTGTGGCCTCATTATACCACTGTTTTGTGTGGTTTACAGTAATTTTAGAAGAGTTAGGGGCCTAAAAACTCCCATTAGCTGTTCCTATATCACTGGAAAGCGCTGCATTTTACATCTTACTGCTTTATTAGACAATGCTCAATCATTTTAGGCCACATTTAGCGTCATATTAGCTTAACATTGACATTTATTCTTGTGGAGAATGTTGTTCAGAACACAATCATGGTGCAAAAGCATTTTATGATAAGGAAAAAAGACTTTTCTGTTTATTTCAATAAACAGACTTTTTTAGCATTTAGGATTATTTGTACAAACAAACAAAAATAAAGAATGTTAAATATAGAATGTTAACTGTCCTGCACAAACAGGAAATTCCTGATGGCCATTTATTGATATATGTAACATTTTACATACTAATATTCAATGTAACAATATAAACTGTTGAATCATAGATATGTGAATAAGCATGTATGTAGTGACTGGTCCTTGTGTCATACTTCCACAACAAAGACTTCATATGCAGACAAAAGTAAAGATGACAGAAAAGGAAAATATGAAAATACTAGGATGAAAACATCATGCCTGATCTAACCTACAACAGTCTTCTAGTAATCTAATGTCGTTTACATCAACACTGAAATTATTACAAGTGTATATGTGTACTATTCAACCAGTTGCCCGGGTTTAGTGATCATGGAAAGATATGTGAGAAATTGGTTTACATCACTTTGGGTGTATTTGAGAAACTTCTAACATTTTCTCCCATAAATACCTTGACCTTTACTTTTCAGTCTTCCCTCATAGTGCAGCCATCATCATGTGAACGCCGTCACTCGACCTCACCTGTGAGAATAACAAGATTGTTTCTAAACTTCACATTAGACCTAATCTTGTACTATGAGGAGCCTTCAGTGTACCTTCAGAGTCCACTCAAACCTCTCTTTAGTTTAAAGTTTGACTCGTCTGGTCCCGAAACGTAACACAATCTGGCCCTCAGTGCACCAACTCCAGCTGACTTGCAGAAAAGGGCAGTACGCCGCTAACATAGTAAGCGATGCCCAAAGAAAGAAGGGCGATGACCACCAGCAGCAGCAGGACCCTCCAGAAGCCCAAGTCCTCCACAAACTCCTGCCAGGTGGAGCGAAAGCTGGACAGCACACCCTCACTGTTCTGGAGGTTTGGATTCAGCAGCGAATGGCTCTCCATCGCACTAGAAACAACGGTATTCTGTTAGGAAAAAAAGGTACTGACACGTCAAGTATTGGAAATATGTAAATGCTCAAATCTAACCTCTCACTCTCAGCCATCTGCATGGCTTCAAGTTTGGAGTGGGCTCCTCTATTGAAGCCCTTGACCTCTTGCTCTTCCAGCCCTTCCAGCAACCGAATGGCATCTTTATTTACTCCTCTCCTCTTAGCCAGCACCAGTGGTGTTGATCCATTGTGGTTACTGTTCAAATGTCAAAGAACAACTGAGAACCCTTACACAGATCAGTCAGATAATTATAATAACTGCATTACTATAACCTGCACTGCTGCAGTAAAATAATATAAATTAATATGATATCAATAATATCTAAATATATTATAATAAATGGCAAAAAATTTATGAAAGAAAGAAAGAAAGAAAGAAACATAATAGAGGGTAAAATGGAACTAAATGTACACCGAGCTAAAATATGCATTTTATTTTATTTTTAGTTATTTTATTATAAAAATATGCTACAGCTTTATATAGCTAATGTGAATTGTTAAATTTATCAAATATATTTTGAGATAAAGGTCTTGTTCCTGATTTTCAGTTTTGTCCAAGGTAATTAAAATCAAGGCTTCTTAATAAATTATGAGTAATATTTCAAAGTTCAGCATTTGGTGTAAAAAGTGTCTCTTTTGTTTAACTTTTTTGTTTGTTGACATGAAATGGCCAAATTCACCTGATCAATATCATTTATTATGCTGAGTGACCAAATTAAAGATATTAATCAAATTTATAATGATACTATTACATTAAAAATATAAAATCTTAAATATTTAAAATATATTGTTACTGTAAAGTTATATTAAAATGTTAATGTACACTGCCAGTCAAAAGTTTTTGAACAGTACAATCTTTAATTTGTTTGTAAAGAAATCTCTTCTGCTCACCATGCCTGCATTTATTTGAACCAAAGTACAGTAATAACAGTAAAATTGTAACATATATTCACTATTTAAAATAACTGTTTTCTATTTGCATGTATTTTAAAATGTAATTTATTCCTTTGATCAAAGCTAAATTTTCAGCATCATTACCCCAGTCTTCAGTGACAGTCTCACATGATAACATTATAATATGCTGATTTGCTGTTCAAGAAACATTTTTATTATTATTATCAGTATTTACAGTACATTTTTCAGGATTCTTTGATGAATAGAAAGATTCAAAGATCAGCATTTACCTGAAATAAAAAGCTTTTGTAACATTATACACTATACCATTGCTTGGAGTCAATATAGTTTTTTTGGCAAAGAAATTATAGAAATTACTTTTATTTAGCAAGGATGCTTTAAATCAGGGGTGCCCAACCCTGTTCCTGGAGATCTACTATCCTACAAAGTTTAGCTCCAACCCTAATCAAACACACCGGAACCAGCTAATTAATCTCTTTGGTAGCACTTGATAATTACAGACAGCTGTGTTGGAGCAGGGCTGGAACAAAAGTCTGCAGGTAGGTAGATCTCCAGGAACAGGGTTGAGCGCCCCTGCTTTAAATCGATCAAAAGTGCTTATAAAGACATTCATAATGTTACAAAAGATTTCTATTTCAGATAAATGCTTTTCTTCTGGACGTTTTATTCATCAAAGTTTTCTAATCAGCTGTTTTCAGCATAATAATGTTTTTTGAGCAGTAAATCAGAATATAAGAATGATTTCTGAAGGCTCAAGTATCTGGAGTAATGAGGCTAAAAATTCAGCTTTGAAATCACAGGAATAGATTTAAATTACAATTTAAAATATACTCATATAGAAAACAGTTATTTTAAAGGGTCAAAATGTTTAAAAGTTTACTGTTTTTGCTGTAATTTGGAATAAATAAAATAATTCAATTAAAATAGTTATTAAATTATTTTATAAAAATAAACAGAATATGGCACAAACTATATTGATTACTAAAGCAAAAGTGAATTTGAGCAATTATTTTATGCAAAACTTACTATACATAACTTCTATACCTACCTACTACAGCTAAAATATTTGTATCAATACTTTTTTTTATTTTCCTTCCCTAAAATGTATTGCTTTGTCAACGTTCAATAAAAAGATATTTTTTCTGCAATCACACAAAGGGATTAGTAAAAAGCGCAGGTGTGCTACAGTATTAGTCACACTGTAAACTCCATTTTAAAAAATTAAGGAAAAAAACAGTAGTCTATTGTCCAAATAAATATACTGGCATATCTCACCAAATATCAATTTTGAGACCATTGGACACCAGGAACTGAATCGTGTCCACATGTCCACACAGGTGCAGTGCAGTGTTGCCCTGATAGTCGGTGGCCAGCAGATCTGCACCAAACTTGTGCAGGAAGCGGCAGATGTCCACATTACCTCTTGCCGCTGCCAGATGCAGACCCGTGCGCCCCCTGTGGTCACGTATGTTGGGGTCACACCCAGCCTCCAGCAGACGTCTAGCGAAACTCAAGTCCCCATCAATACAAGCCTGCAGTAACGGCACACTGGTCTGCGACGAGTCATTGATGAAGACATATGACATGTCTGAGTCGGTCTCCGAAAATTCCAGCGTAACTGAAAAATACAGTGATGGGATGAATCTCATGAAGCCTGGCTGGGTCATATTTCATATTTGTTGTGACATTTCAATTTTTTATTTGATTCTCAAAACTTACAGTGGTGGGCAACACTAGAACACTAGTATTTTCACCAGGTAAAAATGGTTTTAAGTCAGGTATTTCTATCTTTTGCTGTAGTGTCAGTAGGAAATATCAGTTTACATTCCCAAACATTAATTTTGCCACTAATTTTATAACACAGTGAGATTTTTGTTTGCACAAGGAGTCTGACAACAGCCAGTGCTCCACACAGAGATCTGATCTCAGCATCATCCAATCATGACATGACATGAAGAAACAGAACAAACTGAGACAGACTAAATCCAGAAGAACTGTGGCAACATCTCCAAGATGCTTCAAGAAACCTACCTGCAAAGCTACCTGAAAAACTATGCGCAAGTGCACCTAGGGCAATGCAAAAGATGGTCACACCGAAAGTTAATTTAATTTAGTTAAAAGTTAACTGATAAAGAAAATCTATTTATGATATTATTTTTGACAGCATTTGCATTTTACAACACTTTTACACTTTAAAACTTTTAACAGTACTGTAGTTTTGCAGATAGGTTTCTTGAAGCACCTTGGAGACGTTGCCACAGTTCTTCTGGATTTAGTCTGTCTTAGTTTGTTCTGTTTCTTCATGTCCTTCCAGACTGATTGATGATGAGATCAGATCTCTATGTGGACACTGGCTGTTGTCAAACTCCTTGTGCAAACAAAAATCTCATTGGATTGTTAAAATTAATGGCAAAATGGCATTCATTTTGCCATTAATTTTAACAATCCAATGAGATATTTGTTTGCACATTTTGCCATTAATTTTAACAATCCAATGAGATATTTGTTTGCACAAGGAGTTTGACAACACTGATATTAAACTACTGACACACTACTTCAAAAAATAGAAATAACTGATTTTAAACCATTTTTAGCTGGTGAAAACACTAGTGTTCTAAGAATTTTGGCCACCACTGTACTTCACATTTACAAAACTGTCCACACACCGTTCACAACAGCAGTCTATGGCCTGGTTTCACAGACAGGGCTTAGACCATAGTTCAATTAGGACATTTAAGTATTTTTTTTTTTTTATAAACCTTACTGGTGTGCATCATGAGATAAAAAGTTCTTTCAGTTGAAATAGCTCAGACTTACATTTTAGTCTAGGACTAGGCTTAAGCCTTGTTTGTGAAACCGGGGGTATGAGTCTTATGTCAGCTAGACTGTGGATCACTTATCATTACTTTGACAAAAAAATGCATTAGTGTCTACTTCTGTCAAATTATATGAATTCTTTTCTCACTCAGACACAACCTACACTAAAACAATGTATCTATAGACTAGTTTTCGAAAACTGGGATCAAAACTTTATAATACAAAACTGAATAAGACAGCCATTAGTACCACATTTTAAAATATCTGGGTTTGTAAATAACAGAAAAGTGGCCTTATTGAATCTCAAATTAAAAAATCTGACATATAACAAATGAACAATGGTCTTCAATATACTGTATCCTTACTGTTCTTAACGCAAACTATAATGTATTACTTCTATATCTTGTTGATTATGAGGTAAAATATGATCTAGTCCTGCATGAGGAGGAAAACGACGGTAACGTTACTAAGACCAGCTGGTCACACCATATTAAGTTTTAATGAATTGTATTCGACTGCAATCATGCAACACAGAGCCTTTTGAACAACTAAAACACTATTTATCAAAGCACCTGCATCCTTCACCTGATCATGAGCTGCAGTGCTGGAAAAGGAGGAGGACTCTGCATTAGCCAGCACACCGCTAGATGATGCTGACTAATGTGAAATCACCCATCCACGACAAATAACAATCACAGCTGTGATATTTGTTCCTCTAAATTCACATCAGAGACGAACCAGCTGCTAAAAAAAAACAACTCCAGTGATATAACGTTTGTAAACATGTCATAACTGTAAACTGTAAACAGCTGTATAATACTCTAATCACTGCATGTTTCTCAGCGTGGATAAAAGCACTACTAACATCTGAAATCTGGACATATCCGCCCACTTTTTACACGTACTGCTATGGGTTTATATGTACCTGTTTTGTGTGGCAGTATCACAGAAGAAATGTCTTTAGCTTGTTCAAGTCCCGTCGCTTATGTCTGTCTGTGTTGTTTGTGAGTTACTACAGCTGCAGTGGAAACTGTGAGTTTGAGAGTTCACAGCGCCCCCTGCTGCTGTGGGGCGATGCTGCCTAAATCTAGTCAAGGGGGCTTCTGAAGCTTTAATGAAGCTTTGAAACGTTTGCCCATCTCTCTGTTTTGAATCAGTGGATCGGAGCTTGAATAAAACTCGCCAAAACATATAAAAATCCAATATTTTTTGTTTATTGTCTCTTACTCTTGTAAATGCGTTGATCTGGTGAATGAACAAGCGTCTAAGTTTAACTGATCTCTGGTCAGGTTTTAAAACAATAATGTACTTTAATACGTATGCATATTAACATTTAGTTTGATTAACATGAATGGACAGAGACAGCAGCAGATACTTTA
The DNA here is from genome assembly GCF_049309525.1 of Garra rufa. Lineage (NCBI taxonomy): Eukaryota > Metazoa > Chordata > Actinopteri > Cypriniformes > Cyprinidae > Garra > Garra rufa. The sequence continues at coordinate 15,909,872 of NC_133382.1, forward strand.
GGCAGCTGTCATTTTAAAACCTAATGCATGGCATTGACACAAGTGTGAATTATTTATTTATATAATTATTATTTATAATTGTGTATTAAGCTATATACAACACAGCCAATAATATAATTAATAACAAGCATTCGATATTAATTCTATCATTCAAAATGACCAGACGACATCGTTTTCTCTTTTTTGTTTTCTTTCCATTTTTGCATTTTTCGAATTCTCATTCTAGTCAGGTGGTTCGTGCTGCTAACGCTTGCTGTGAGAAAGGTGTCTTCCATCGGGACATCAAACTGGAGAACCTCCTGGTGAATCCGGACACCATGGAGGTGAAACTGATTGACTTTGGTTGCGGTGCTCTCATGAAAAAATTGCCCTACAAAGTCTTCTGTGGTATGTTCATTAGCTAACAAAACACATCCTACATGAAGTCAGCATGCTGTGGAAAAGTATCAAACATCAGACAACATCTCTTTCTTCCAGGCACGAGAGAGTACTTTCCTCCAGAGTTCCAGTTCACCGGCAAGTACTATGCAAAGCCGACGACAGTGTGGTCACTCGGGATCCTCCTGTTTGAAATGGTGTGCTGGGATTTGCCCTCAGCGGAGGACCTGTTCATGACCGCTGCCAACATCTGGACCAGTCCAGGCCTGTCACAAAGTGAGATCTTCATCACAGAACAAAGAAGGACCATTTAAATACTAAAAGTGAAGTATAAGCTAATAATCAGATGTCTCTCTCATCTTTTTGCACAGAATGCTGCGAGTTGATTTGTGACTGTCTGCAGCCAAAGCCAAAGAACAGACTCGCTCTGGAGAAGATCCATCTCCATGCCTGGTTTAACGTACAGACTCGAGAGCTTAGAGGTTAGCTAAATGTTGTTTCATTTTGTCGTTTGTGGTTGGTTTTATGATCAGTCAAATAATCATCATAAACCTGTGCTGTAAATGTAATGTATTTAGACAATGCATGTAATGTGTTTTTGCTTCAGGTCATGGATCAAGACATGAAGAGAACATCAGAAAATGACTTCTGTCATGAGCACCCTTGATTTCTGTTCCCAGTCTGCTGGACTGACATGAGTGGCCTTTCCATCCCTCCAAGTCTTTGACTTAAAGCAGCAATCTGCAATTAATAGTTATTTGTATATGATTATTATATTTATTTACTAAAAAGTATTTTGTAAAAACAAATGTAAGAAAACTGTATAGGAAAACAATGTATAAGAAATGTATAAGAAAATGTTAAAAAAAAAATGAGAATTTGTAAGACATTGTCAAAAACAATAAATAAAATGTATAAGAAAATATATAATAAATGTTTATTTAAAATTATTTTGCACTGTTGTCTTGTAGAGTTTTATATTGCTGTACATTGACTTTGACTGACATGGCCACTCTTGAGGCTCCTGGAAAAGTAATTTCTTTCACTTCTGAACCTGTTATGGCCCCATAACTTCCTGTCATGAACTCAGACCAAACATCTACTGTTATCTGCCATCTCTCACACTTTAAAATGAATACAATTAATAAACAACAGAGATATTTAATAACTATATCACACTCTTTTAGAGTTCACTCACCAAATTTAGGACCAAATTTATAGTTTGCGTGTACATCATGAATCCATTATCCAAACCGTGTTTTTGGCTTATCCTGAATCACTATGTTACGGTGCGTTCACACTACAGCGTTAAATATGCGCTCAGTGCCGCTGGCAACGCTACAACGCCACTGCTTTGGGGCGTGTCAAATTTAGGGCAGAGCACGCCTCTGAAAAACAATGTTCACACCCTATTTACGTTCCATTGTCTTCTTTTAACGGCGGTTCGCAAACTAAACTGTAGCGTATACTAACAACATGCAAAGTACATTTACTTTTGCGTGACTTTTTCAATAATATGTGATTTCAGCTCAGTAATCCACCAGTTTCGGAAACACGCGTCATAGTCTTTCCTTGCCAACTTCTCACACCGATTGGTTGTCGCCGGCGTTTTTGCGCTCGAAATTTGCATAAAGTTGAGGAATGCCCAACCTTTTGACGCTGTCAGCTGCTCTCAACGCTTTCTCCGCGCCGCTTCCAATCCCAAAATGCACCACGCGACCGTTTACGCGCAACTTCCATATGAATGAATTGAAAACGCTTGCTTCGCCCCGCTCGCTACGTGCCAGTGTGAACGCACCGTAACTTCATGCGGCGCCGCCAGAAATCGGCTGCCGCCTTAAGGCCCTTTCACACGGGGCGCAAGCGTCAACGCTTAACGGAAGGCGTGGCTGACGTTTATGGTCATAGCAGCGTCAGCCAATGAAAATTCTGCTCTTGAACAGGATGAACGTGATTGGCTGCCGCCTGGCCACTGTATTTGCATAGAGCGATCTGATTGGCTGACGCGGCGCTTCACTGGCGTTGCTCGCGGCAGAAGTTGAAAATTTCTCAACTTCTGCCGCGAGCAACGCGAGTGAAGCGCCGCCGACGGATCCACAATTCCTTTCGGCAAAGCTTGACGTCACCCATTCAAAGTCAATAGGTGCGTTCGACTTCATGCGGCGCCGAAAGAAATCGGCTGCCGCCTTACAAAACAATGCATTCTGGTAAGATCATTTGTCCGACTTTGATCGGCGCTGCAGCCGCCTTTCGATCACGTGTGCCATCAAAGTAACGTGAGAGCAAAACGAGAGCAGTCGTAGAGGTCAGGCGCTGCAGTTGCTTAAAACCGACTGCGAAAGCCTTGATGACGACACACTTTATTCTCATTGGTCAGATTATGTGATGACAAGCACGACGTGTGCTGCGTGTTTTTTCTTAAAAAAGTTCACGTGTGTAATCAATCTTTATATCGAATATCTGATATTCAAACAAAACATTATTGATAAAAATGAAGACTAGGCGATATGGTAAATATATATTCTTATTGTATAAGAGTTAAAAAAAAAAAAAAACTGGTCAACCAGAGGCCGTTTTTTAATGGATGTTGTGAGAGGCTTCACTACACTGAATAAACTGCTTATAAAAATTGAAAAATGTCCTATAGCTAACTACAAAACCAAGATACAAATAATAAGCGTCATATTTCATTACATTAGTAACGTACTCGGTTACTAACGTAACCTCGGTTCTCTCAGAGAGGGAACGAGTACTGCGTAAGCGTAAGCTTACGCTTGGGGAAAATCCTTTCCGCGAGAGATATTGAAGCCAAAAAATTATCCTTAATTTTGTATTAATGTAAAACGCGTTGCCGCAGTGAGCAGACATAGGCGAGGCGTATTGCGTGCCTATTGGCTGCTCTGCAGCAACTGCAGCACCTATCGAGCGAGGCTTGGCGCGAAACCAGCTCCAATGAGGGCATTTCGCGCCTACTACGTCATCTCCCGCCGAAAGTGGCGTGATCCAAGCCTATAAATATCGCTCGAAGGCAGCTACACTCTGGTTTTTTCATCATAAAAGCGCCCAGAGCACGCGCTTGCACGGCAAGGTACGCAGTACTCGTTCCCTCTCTGAGAGAACCGAGGTTACGTTAGTAACCGAGTACGTTCTCTTACGAGAGGTCTCTCGTACTGCGTAAGCGTAAGCTTACGCTTGGGGACCCCATGTAAAACGCCGTGCATGCTAAGATCTGATACCATAGACCCGAGGGCGATAGCCCGGGGTTCATATAGTGCTTGAACGTGCTTGAACGTATAAGGGGATTAGGACCCTAGAAACACTGGCTCCTGGTGTATCCGGGCAGGTAAACGACCTGGATAAACTTGGAACATGGGTCTAGATATCTGTTAATATCTAGACCGATAGCAACTTGGCCTGTAGGGCGGGAACCTCCAAGTTGTAGAATCTTATGAATGTAGACGGAGAGGCCCAGCCTGCCGCCGTACAACTGTCTTGCAAGTTAATCCCACTCGACCAAGCTCACGACGAGGCCACGCCCCTCGTGGAATGTGCTCTGACACCCAGCGGGCATTGCATGCTCTTGGACTCGTACGCCAGTGCAATAGCATCCACTATCCATCTGGATAAAGTCTGTTTTGACGCAGCCATTCCTTTAGAATGCCCGTAAAACGAGACAAACAGCTGTTCTGTCTGTCTAAAAGCAGACGTGCGAGACACATAGACTCTTAGCGCTCTCACTGGACATAAGAGTCTCGCATCAGCCTCTTCATCCACAACCGGCAGAGCAGACAGTGCGATGACCTGTGCTCGAAACGGTGTGTTAATAGACTTTGGCACATATCCATGCTTGGGTTTGAGTATAACTTTAGAGTCGTTAGGTCCAAACTCCATGCATGTCGCGCCCACGGAGAGCGCGTGCAAGTCTCCTACGCGCTTTACTGAAGCGAGCGCTAGGAGGAATATAGCCTTAAGAGACAGATATTTTAATTCAGCCGCCTGTAGTGGTTCGAATGGTCCGCCCTTCATAGCGTCCAGCACCACAGAAAGGTCCCACGTTGGGACTGAAGGCGGTCTGGGTGGATTTAATCTCTTAGCTCCTCTAAGGAAGCGTATGATTAAATCGTTCCTCCCTATTGACTGACCTAGCGTTGTCCTCGAGAACGCTGCTATGGCCGCCACATAAACTTTGAGCGTGGACGGGGACCTGCCCTTGTCCAGCAGCTCTTGTAGGAAGGAAAGTACATCTGTCACTCCACAGTCTGTGGGTGAAGATCCGCGGGCTGTGCACCAGTCCGCAAATATCGACCACTTCGAGGCATAGAGCCGTCTAGTAGATGGAGCTCTAGCTTGTGCGATCGTTGATATCACTCCTGTGGGGAGTTCATCATATATTCCCTGGTGACCCATACATGAAGGGACCACAGCTCGGGGTGAGGGTGCCAAATCGCGCCGCCCGCCTGCGAGAGGAGGTCTCTCCTCACAGGTATTGGCCACGGTGAGATGCTCGTCATCTGCATCAGCGCTGGGAACCAAGGCTGGTTCCCCCAAAACGGCGCTATTAGCAGTATTGCACACCCTTCCTCCTTCACCCTCTCTATCACCAGAGGTAGGAGAGAGACTGGGGGAAAAGCATAAAGAGGACGGTGGGGCCGCGCATGGGCTAGCGCGTCCTTGGCTTTGGAAAATAATTCTAGACAATGAGCGTTGTCCTGAGATGCAAATAGATCTATCTCCGCTCTGCCGAATGTTTTCCATAATAGTTGCACCGTCTGAGGGTGCAGCGACCATTCGCCCGCCGGAACATTGTTCCTGGACAGTCTGTCTGGTCCTACATTTAGGGTCCCCCGCACATGCGCTGCCCTCAGCGAGCGCAGGTTGCGATGAGCCCATACCAGAAGGCGTTCTACAAGTGCATGTAGTTTTCTGGACCTGAGACCGCCCTGGCGATTTATGTAAGCCACTACCGATATGTTGTCAGAGCGGACTAATACATGACTTCCCTTCAATAAGGGAAGAAAATATGTCAGCGCATTCTCCACTGCCATCATTTCGAGGCAGTTGATATGCAGCGATTTCTCGCGTTCTGACCACTGGCCGAACGACGGTCTGCCGTCTAGCAGCGCTCCCCATCCCGAGGTGGACGCGTCCGTGGACACTACTTTCACCTTCGAGGGTCTCTCTAGAGTGACACCTGTTTGGTACCAGCCGGCTGTTCTCCACGGCATCAGGGCTGTAACGCATCTCTGATTGATCGTGAGACGGAGTCGACCGGACGCCCACGCTCGGCGCGGCACTCGCGCTCTCAGCCAGAACTGCAGTGGGCGCATGCAGAGCATCCCTAACTGTAGAACTGATGATGCTGAGGCCATAAGACCTAACACTCTTTGAAAGGTCTTGAGCGGGGCAGACTTGCTGCGGCAGAGCGCGCTCACTGCGCTCTGAACGTTCAGCGCGCGCACTGACGAAAGCTTCGCTGTCATTGCCAGCGAGTCCACTTCTATGCCCAGGAAGGAGATATTCTGGCTGGGGTTCAGCGAGCTTTTCTCCCAATTGACTTTCAAACCCAAGTTCTCGAGGTGATCGAGTAACATGGTCGTGTGTTCCCTGAGCATTGAGTGAGATTGCGCTAAAATCAGCCAATCGTCCCAATAATTCAGTATTCGCACGCCTTTCTGTCTGAGCGGGGCGAGCGCTGCGTCCATGCACTTTGTAAATGTACGGGGTGCTAGGGACAAACCGAATGGCAGGACTGTGTACTGATAAGCTTGGCCCTCGAAGGCGAATCTCAAAAATCGCCTGTGACGCGACGCTATCTGTATTTGAAAATACGCGTCTTTCAGATCCACTGACACAAACCAGTCTCCTCGGCACACTTGTGCGAGGATTTTCTTGGTTGTGAGCATTCTGAACTTTCGCTTCACTAGCGCTTTGTTCAGTTGCCTTAGATCTAGTGGTCACTTCGGCTCGTAGCAGGTGTGCTGCATCTGCCTTTATCGTGGTCTCGACGCGCGCCGTGTAACGGCGAGGGCGTCGTCGAAACTGGAGCGAATAGCCTCTCTTTATAATGTCCAGCACCCATTTTGAGACCCCTGGGAGTTTTTCCCATGCATCTATCATGTAATGCGAGGGGGTGGGTGCGAAGCGCGCTCCGATCTGTTACTAACGGAGCCGCTTCGGTGTCTGTGACATGCAAGGCTCGGGGTACGCTGACCGCGGGGACTGCTTTCTCTGTGTGTATGTGTGGTTGCGTGGTAACGGCACATTTAACACACTCGATGCAGCTTTAAGCCGCGTAGACTGGGCGTCGTCCGGTTTACAGAAACCGTAAGACCTGCCTGATGTAATATGTGTGGGCACTCTGAGGTGGGCACATATAACACATGCGAAGTCGGTGAAACTGTAGCGAATAGCCTCCTTTAATAATGTCCAGCACCCATTGTGAAACCCCTGGGAGCTTTTCCCATGCATTTACCTGTAACGCAAGGGGGTAGGTGCGAAGCGCGCTCCAATCTGTCAATAACGGAGTCGCTTCGGTGCGTTGTGACGCACGAGTGACTGTGACATTCGAGGCTCGGGGTACACTGACCGCGGGGACTGCTATCTTTGTGTGTATATGTGGTTGCGTAGTAACGGGCACATTCAACACACTCAGCGCAGCCTTTAGCCGTGTAGACGAGGCGTCGTCCGGTTCGTTTTTACAGAAACCGTAAGACCTGCCTGATGTGATATGTGTGGGCACTCTAGGGTGGGCACATTTATCACATGTGAAGCGCAGCCGTTTCGGGTCGACTTTATGTGCGCGGGTTTTGTATGACAGGATGTGCTCATGTGTATGTGCATGCGAGCTACACACAAAACACCTTCGGCTATGGCCGGAACACCCGAAAATACACTCCTTTGAGGATTTGATTGGGTAGCCGTGAGAACGGCTCTTGAGTGCAGACAAGCAGGCTGCAGCGCCGGCTTGATGACTGCGGATAACGCTGGAACAGCCACATTTCTTGGAGCTGAGCGAGCGAATACTTTCGGTGGGAGTCTGGCAGCCGCGGGACTCGCGCACCGGCGTTCAACACTCCAAACAGCGTTCGCCTGCATAGAGCGAACGCACTCCTGGTTTCGTTTTTACAGAAACCGGTTGACGTGCATAATGAGGTGTCTGTGAGCACTGTGAAGCGGGCACATTTAACACTCCAAGACAACGTTCGCCTGCATAGAGCGGATGCACTGTTGGTTTCGTTTTAACAGAAACCGGTTGACGTGCATAATGAGGTGTCTGTGAGCACTGTGAAGCGGGCACATTTAACATCCCAAAGCATAGAGTTAATGCACTGTTGGTTTCGTTTTTACAGAAACCAACAGTGCATAATGTGGTGTCTGTGGGCACTGTGAAGCGGGCACATTTACCACGTGTGACGCGCAATCGATCTGAGTCGATTTTATGTGCGCTGTGTTTGTGTGTAGAGATGAGCACTGGTTAGTGGGCATATTCATACGACACATGAAACACCATCGGCCGTGGCCGGGACACCAGATAATACACTTTATTGGGGGTATATCTGTGTAGCCGTGGGAACGGCTTTTGTGTGCAGGCAAACGGGCGACGGAGCCGGTTTGTTGGCTGCAGAAAACACTGGAACAGTCACATTTCCTGGAACTGGACGAGCGAATAACTTTGGTGGGGGTCCGGCAACCGCGGGACTCGTACACTGTCGTTTTCCCAGATGTGCTAGGACGATTTCGGAGGCTCAGGTTTCAACTCAATCCTGGGCCGCGGGCCGCGTCTGGCGGGGCGGCGGCCAGACGAGAAAAACGTCAGAAAGCGTTAACCACGGGTGCCTCTCAGCAACGGTGAGAGACCATGTTACGCAGCGCTGACGCGGCTAGGCGGCGGCGAGAGCGCGGCGAAGCAGGTTTGACGTCTGACGGCAAGCTTTAGAGGGGAGGGCCGACTTAGCACGCCGTCCAGCGGAGGGCAGACATAAGTGGGCTGCTATCGCCTCTTCTGAGCAGCATGCGCGTTCCCGCTTTGGCGGGAAACGGAAATCCTCTTCCTCCTTCATGGCCCCCCTCGTCAGCGGCGTCGATGGAAGCGGTGGCATACAGCGGCCGCTTTACGTCCGGAACAGAGGCTGACGAGGTCGACGAAGCAGGCGGGCGAACCGGCGAGCTTTGTCGGCTGGAGGAAGGGTCCGGGGCCCGCTGGGCACAGCGCTTTTTACGGCGCGACACCGCGCGGGCGGGGGAGCAGTCTCAGTGAAGAAGGCAAGGCAAGTCCTCAGAGTCGCCATTGGCATCTGCACGAGCCGTATGAAAGCATCTTTAAAAAGACACTTTGCTCTCTTAGAGAAACAGTGTGTATCGCAGCGGCGACACACACTGTAGATTATAAAGGATTATAAAGGATATAGGCGCCGGAAAGCGCAGCAGGAAGGCACGGAAGGCGGCGTGGCCAGCAGTTCCAATGGCTCGTCCCGCTGAGATGCTTGCAGTCGACGGCGGCTTCTTCTCCGGCTCCAGCGATGCGTGAGCTTCGCTTGAAGGATGAAAAAATCAGAGTGTAGCTGCCTTCGAGCGATATTTATAGGCTTGGATCACGCCACTTTCGGCGGGAGATGACGTAGTAGGCGCGAAATGCCCTCATTGGAGCTGGTTTCGCGCCAAGCCTCGCTCGATAGGTGCTGCAGTTGCTGCAGAGCAGCCAATAGGCACGCAATACGCCTCGCCTATGTCTGCTCACTGCGGCAACGCGTTTTACATTAATACAAAATTAAGGATAATTTTTTGGCTTCAATATCTCTCGCGGAAAGGATTTTCCCCAAGCGTAAGCTTACGCTTACGCAGTACGAGAGACCTCTCGTAAGAGAACCAAAACGCGTTTTAGGACAAGGAGGCACAAGTGCGATCAGTTACATTTTTTTCAGTGGAAACTATTTAACCATTATTTTTTTTTGTCAGACATGATAAATATATTTGTAGAAAGCTTTAAATTAGTACTTAACGAAATAAAACAAATCGAAAACAAAAACTCTTTTATTATGTAGCTAATCCGTAAAGATGCATTTTTCTCTAAAGACGCGTCCAATGAGGAGATGGATGAGGAGCATCGTTAACTTCATCATCATCACTGACTCAAAAAACTTTATTTTTGCCGGTACTTTGTGGCAAGCTTTATCCTATTGCGTGCGCTTGAACGCATAACCCTGAAGATGCGCTCAATGCTGCAGACAGGACCGTCCGAGCCGCTCTTGATCATGTTCATGGTAGTCATGGTAGCCTGGTCTGGTGTTTCCACCAGCACTGCATTTTTTATCACCATTGAATGTCTGAAATATCATTTTAGCCCACATTTGATCTATGACTGGCTGAAATGCAGGGCTATAATAGCCACGTCTTAAAAGTGGAACATGGAAATATAATGAATGTATTGCGAAAAAAGTTTTATATACCCGGTATTGTTTCCTAATGGTTAAATGTGAGATTCTGGAAACGAGAACTAAATTTAGCGGAACGGTCGGGTCGGATCGGGAAGAAAATTATTCTAAGCGGGCAGCGGGTGAACAAAGCCTGAATACATAGCGGGAGCGGGTGGGTGCGGAAAAGCAGTCCCGCGCAGACCTCTACTTTGAAGTGGACTTTGAGATGTGTAACTTTGTAAATGTTTTTTATGCCCAAATATACATACCACACACTGGCTAAAATTCAAAAAGTAAAAAAACATATTAGGACCCTTTTATTTAAACCTTTTAAATCATAACAATAAGTCTTTAATTGCCTAATAAGCAATGAAACGCACACATACAGTCTAAGTCAAAAGTTTACACCCCCCTTTTCAGAATCTGCAAAATGTTAATTATACTATTAGACATTTCACCTAAAATGTTTACATATAGTCCACAAGAGAATATAATAGTTGATTTAAAAAAAAAAAAAAAAACCTTTGAAGTCCAACGCTAAAGTGCCCTTGCAGTCTGGTCTACATGCCCTTCGGTCCGCAATTTCTACTGAGGGGGCATGTTAAGTTGCCACAAATTACATATTTCAGATAATAAGCCATGTTTGAGGTCAATTAATGATAGGATGTAATAAAATTGCAGCCATTGCTCCAGTGCCTGGGGAGCAATTGGGGGTTCTGTGCCATGCTTAAGGGCACCTCAGTCATGGTACTGAAGGTGGAAAGAGCACTGTTCAATCACAATCCCCACCTTCAATGGGAATCGAACCAGCGACCTTCGGGTTACAAGCCTGACTCTCTTACCATTAGGCCATGACTGCCCCAGTGAATCAGTGCTTTGAACGAAATGATTCAATGAATGATTTACTCACACAGAAACTTGTCAACACCTTCTGGTATATCAGTGTACCCTGTAGAAAGAATCCAATGTAACAGTCAAAAAGAATGTGGAACATGCAAATGTAGACAGGTGACCCATTAAACTGAACAGTCATTGAAGCCTTGTTTACAAAAATCACATGACTTTTTAATAGTTGGATATGTGCTTTGAATACTGATCAACATCATCACTATGCTTGGCTACTCTGATTCAAAAATCAGAACTGTTGTATTATAACCTACCTAAAAACAGATGTTTATTTCCACAGTATCAGAGTAAACATTTACATTGTCATTCTGTTGTTTCTTGCACAGGTGTCTGGCTGGATGTTGCCTGGTCCCCTTCTGCATGAATCGCTTCAAAGATGTCTCCCACAGGTGTCCATCCTGCCACGAAGATATCTGTTCAGTAGATAGGTTTTGAAGCAAAGAGTAATATAGTTAATAATCTATAATAACATGACTGTGAAAAACCTCCAGAAGAGCTTGAAGCTACACACAGGACACCGTCAGGCCTGTTTTTTCAGCTTTGCTGTGGAAGTCAAAATGTAGGCTTTAAAAGGTGGTGAAACTATATGTACAAATGAATTCAACTGTAGTCATGTTAAGCAACTAATAATTGACTATTAATATTAAGAGTTTCTAAAGTGCTACGATAATATTGTGCTAATGGCCACCAGTCATTTGTACGAACCACTTCCAATAGGCTTTTAGGGTGTTAGAATCATAGTCATGACTAGTGGTGGAAGAAGTACACATAATGTACTACTGGCTCATTTTGACATGACCAATTCATTGGTTTCCCTGTTGAAAAAAAAAAAAAAAAACAGCATATGCTTGACCAGCACATGACCAGCATAAGCCAGCTAAGGACCATCTTAAACCAGCACCAAAACCTACCTAACCTGCATATGCTGTTTTTTTCCACCAGGAAAGACCAGGGATCCTCAAATATGGTCCATGAGATCTATTTTCCTGCAGAGTTTAGATCTAACCCTAATCAAACACAGCTGAGAATGCTAATCAAGGTCTTCAGGATCATTATCAGCTGCGTTTACATAACCCCTTAAATTGCGCAAAATGAAATTGTGAATTGAAAATACATCTAATGGAAATGCGTCAATTGTGCAAAAACTCCCATATATCACAAAAAAGTTTTTACACTTGCATGAGGTGGTTTTTCAGGCAATTCGAAAAAGGAATATTTCGCAAAACAGCATTTACAGGTCACATTTGATTAAACACCTAAAATCCCACAAAAATCTGTTGCCATGACTTATCGCGAGAGGAAATATTAAGTTTCAGTCGCATAACATCGGTTAACGGAAACGCAGCCACTCTGCTATACTTTTTAATCGACATTTATAAAACATTGCCAAAGTTTTGCGCAAATCTGTAATGGAAACGCGCCGAGAGAAGCAAAGGTAGATCAGGGTTGGAGCTAAACTCTGCAGCGCATTGGTCCTCCAGGTTAAGGAACCCTGGTTTAGACTCACTCTTACCAGACTGGATCAGTTGATTTCACAAATGACTCATTCAGAGTTCATTAAAAAGAATCGATTCATTCACCAACTGAACATCACTATCACATATTGAAGTTGGTCTCCATTTCTTCATTTCAAAATTGTGTAGCGAAGTACATATAAGTTTCTCCAAAATTGAGGAATAGTACTTTTAGTAGGCTTACAGCACCTTACGAAAGTATTCATACCTGTTCACATTTTCATGTTGCTGCCTTATGTTAAACTGCTTTAAATTACCTTTTTCCCCCACATCAATCTACACTTCATACACCATAGTGACAACATAAAAAGAGAATTGTCACAACTTCGTAACTTAAAAATAAAAAAAACTGAAATAAATACAATGCATAGTTTGAAAAACCCACAACTCTGCACTTAGCTTAGCACCTTCACAGCCTCAAGTCTTTTTGGGTATAATGCGACAAGCTTTACTCGTGAGCATTTGGCAATTACTGGGTTTTCACTAAGGCTATCTCAATATTTTGGAGCCTTGAGCTTTTCTTCTACTCTGATGAGTCCTTACTGCTGAAAAACAGCCCCACAGCAAAAGGCTTCCATACTTTGCTGTTGAGATGGTACTCCTAAGGTGATACGCAGTGTCTGGTTTCTTTCAAACACAACGCTTAGAATTGAGGTTGATCAGACCAGAGAATCTTGTTTCTCAATGTCTGAGGGTCCTTTAGGTGCTTTTTGGAAATTCTGCATGTGTTGTCATGAACGCATGAGGAGAGGATTGAGTTTGGCCACACCGCCATAAAGCCCAGATCGGTGGAGTGTTATAATGATGTTTGTTCTTCTGTAGGTCTCTCCTATCTCTACATATAATCATGGAACTCACCTAAAGTGACCATCAGGTTCTTGGTCACAACTCTAACCAAGTCCCTTCTCCACGAATTACTAAGTTTGCCCTGGAGGCCAGTTCTAGGAAGACTCCTGTTTTTTTTTTTGTTTTTTTCAAACTACTTTCATTAAAGATAACGGAGGCTACATGCTTATGTGAATTTCTTCAGTGCAGAAGAGTTTTTTCTGAACTCTTCTTCAGATGTGTGGCTTGATCCAATCCTGTTTCTGAGCTCTACAGACAGGGTTTGGATTTTGCTCTGCTATGCATTTTCAGGTGTTAATCCTTTTATTAGATTTATCAGGTGTTAGTCCTTTTTATAGCATGTGTGCCTTTACAAATCATGACCATTCAAATTAATTTGCCACAGGTTAACTTCACTTAAAGTTTAGTAACATGTCCAAGCAATATGAATGCTCCTGAGCTAAATTTCAAGTGTCCCAGATAAGGGTATGAATACTTACGCAATGGAATCATTAAAGTTTTTTTATTTTTTATAAACTTGCAAAGATGTTAAAAACCTGTTTTTGTGAATGGAGTCTAGAATGATGTGGAAAAAAGTAATTTAAAGCAGTTTAACCTCAATCAGCAACATAAAAAATGAAGGAGTATGAATACTTTCGCAAAGCACTGTATAAGTACTATTTTTCATATATACTGTTTGTAGTAAACCAGTGTGGACAGTAACAATGACATGGATAACAGTCCAAGCCATCGAAACAAAAGATGTCTATCAATGCAACGTCTTATTTAACAGTCTAATAAACCGATATCCAAATTCATATTCCCCAGTTTGAGTGACATTTGTGATTCTATGAATACTAGTTTGCATTCATGTAATAGTTATGTAAATGAGCCTGGAGAATTGTTATAAGAAGAACACTGTATCAAATGTCACTATGAAAACAATAGATTTGTTTTTGCACTTGAGACTTTCTACAGTTCAGTTACCATTTGAAAAAGTGCAATATTAAATATTCAGAGTACAAAAGCAACAGTTTCAGCATCTCCTATGACAACAAAGATAAACAATAAACAAAAAACAAACACAGTTTTGCATGTCATTCCTCTGGTATATTTAAGAGACTCTAAAACATCCTCTACGACAGTATTTTCACAATACATCAATTTTCATTGACACGTGATGGCGTATATATACTTGTATCTTCAAAACTATTCACAAAATAGAGCTCATGGATGCGCCAAACATGTATAAAAATATGTATTACATCCATTAAAATATATACACAATGTGCAAAACGTATGGCATACAAATGATGATTGATCTCCCGCTTTGGAGCACGTTCAAAGGCGGCAGTAAATATCGCCCAGTGTCATCACCACTGAAACATCATATACATCGATATTTGATAAAGAGCATGACATCTAGATGAGTCCAGCAGACCATGTTGGAAAATAAGGAGCTAGGAATCCTAAATCTCTACATGAAGCTTAACACGAGCTAAGCTTTGACATCCTAAATTGCAAAAACTCAAGCCACGGGTTTCTAGAGCTCAGCCAGAACAGGCGCCCATGCAAATAGATGATGTAAAACGGAAATGATGCTCCGATATCTGATCTACTGCATATTCTGTATACAATATAGCACTGTATATAAAACGCAAGTTATTGCTTAACTCTCCAAACAGGACTCTTTTCCTCTCTAGACTTTTTTTTACAATCAACTAAATTCAATGCAGATTAACATTTTCCCCCCAACATTATCCTCAACCACCTAAAAAACCATTCAAAAATGTGGGGTCTCCATCCAAACATCTTTACTGTCACTTCAAATCCAGCTTTAAATTCTCGGGATTCTGACCCCAAATTTATGAACGGCACTGTATGCATCTACATGAAGCGGCATAGTACAATATTTGGCCTCTTTGTTTATAAGTTTGCCACAGAAGCCCTAAAACACGAGGCATCACATGACGAAAACCTAGCAAAGTCAGTCATCATATTCTTTCTCGTCCACTTGCTTATCAGAGTAACATTTTGTTCAAATATTGCACGGGCTGCATTATAACAGCAGTCAGTAATGACAAAAACCGCTCTGAACAGTCAAACAAATGTGTTATTCTTTACTGGACTATATTTGTCCCCAAAGCTACACATAGCAAAGAAAGGATTATACTAGTTGAGACTAGTGTTTGGCATTTTTTTCTTCCCTGGAGAGGCCACAATTTGAAAAGTATGCAGAGCAAACAGTACAAAGCCTTAAAAACAGCTGATGAGAGTCGTTAATTGTTCGACTTGTGAGCGGACGACACATAACACTGAAGCACAAAAAGCTGATAAAAGTTCTCTTTTATAAAAGCTCATCTGTAAAGGTGCTTTGAAGTTGCGCGGTTGATCTAACTGTGATGAGCAGTTTATCACTGCAGCAGGAAAGTGCTGTACATCTTGTACAAATAATGTATGTCCCTTTGGATCAAACATAACTCGCTTTACATAATCTGAAAGACGCGAGTTCAAAGCCGGTGGACGCGTATTGCCTTGTTAAATGGAAAGGTCATGTCAGATTTGATATATATATTTATATATACACTACCAGTCAAAAGTTTTTGAACACCAAGCCTGCAATTTTGGTCATCAAGGCTGTATTTATTTGATACAAAGTACATATTCTGATATATTTTTACTATTTAAAAGAACAGTTTTTTATTTGATTATATATTAAAATGTAATTTATTCTTGTGATTTCAAAGCTTATTTTTTAACATAATTACTCCAGTCACACGATCCTTCAGAAATCATTCGAATATTCTGATTTGCTGTTTAAAAAACATTTAAAATTCACTATTATGATGTTAAAAACAGCCTAGTCGAATTTTTTCAGCTTTCTTTGATGAACAAAGTTCAGAAGAAGAGCATTTATCTGAAATAGAAATCTTTTGTAACTTTATAAATCACTTTTAATCAATTTAAAGCATCTTGCTAAATAAAAGTATTAATTTCTATAATTTCTTTCTGTAAAATTAGCATATTAGAATTATTTCTGAAGGATTATATGATGCTGAAAACTGGAGCAGTGATACTGAACATTTAAGAGATAAATTACATTTTAAAATATATTCAAGTACAGACCAGTTATTTTAAATAGTAAAAAAATATTTCACAATATTACTGCTTTTGCTGTATTTTGAATTAAATAAATGCAGGCTTGGTGAGCAAAAGAGATTTCTTTAACAAAACTTTAAAAATCTTACTGTTCAAAAACTTTTGACAGGTAGCGCATATATATATATATATATATATATAAACAATCCATAAGGTGGCTGACGACATTAAATCATTAGAAGAAAAGCACAGATAAACCAGAAAGGGTTAAACAGAAGGGAAAACATCAAGAGGATGTTTCTCCATAAGATATCACATCAATTTGATTATTCACATGCTGCCAAGATATTTGCAAATATATATAACGTTGTTCATTTACACAGATATTTCATTTGGGTGGTCTATAGCAATTTCGAACAGTACAACTTGAACATAAAAGCCAGTAAAAGACGCTCAGCCATACAAACACATGCGCTCACACACACACACACACACACACACACACACACACACACACACACACACACACACACACACACACACACACACACACACACACACACACACACACACACACACACACACAGGAACCTGACAAAACAGGCCCTTTCAACAACGAAAGCAGACAAATCTGGATCATTTTGTTCTCCTTCAACAAGCAAATGATTAAGCTGCCAGTGGGATTTAACATGTAGTAAAGTCATAAATTACCAACTGTCTGGTTCGCTTTGCATTTTCAAAACATACAGGCGGAATAAACAGTACAAAGATGCCCTGTGTTCATACATTATATATAGTGGTGTTTGCGATCACTGGATTTAGTGTCAGCTGTCTCTTCTGTTGGCTTCATTTACATAATCTGTTTATATAAGCAGCGCCTCTATTGGAGTTTTGTTTCTGTGGCATCAAAATATGCAAATAAGTCTACTCAAAATGTAGCAAATGAGAAAAACATTGGAAAAACAATGGAACTTCCTTACAGTATGATGCACCTAAAAGACAACATTCAGAACAGTGACGGACAATCACACACAGACACTGATTCACAATTCACATACACACAGACAAGGGGTCGGACGTCCAACAAGTCAGACAAAATAGTTTTTTCTTCACTTTTTCTTTTCTTTCTTTTTTTATACAAATATTTGTTCTCAGATTATTTACATAAAATTAGATTCATTTCAGACCATTTCACAACCATATAGTGGATTATCGCCAGGTAATCGAATTTAGGATGTTTTTTGGCTAAAAATCAAGAGCTGATCGATGACAAACTAACTGAAAATGTGTCTGCGATTCTCAGATCCAAATCAAACCAAATGCTCATTGCAAACTCATCCAAGATTGGCGTCTATGTTTACAGAAAATCTGCAGTTGTAGCCATTTTAATAAAATATGAATCAATTCCTCTGGTCAGTAGCCAGTTGACTTTTAAACAATGTCATAAAAGGGCAGATTTGCTAAAAAGTGATATGTTAAATAGATCTCTTCCATCAAACTATTAAGCTATACTACCATTAAAAGGTATAGGGCTGGTAAGATTTGTTTGTGTTTTTGAAAGAATTTGAATGTACACTAGGCTGCATTTGATCAAAATATAGTAAAAACAGCCAAATTGTGAAATATTCATATAATATAACTCTTTTCTATTTTAATATACACTACCAGTCAAAAGTTTTTGGACAGTAAGATTTTTTTTTTTTTTTTAAAGAAATCTCTTCTGCTCATCAAGCCTGCATTTACTTGATCTAAAGATTTTTGTTTTTATGATTTAAAATAACAGTTTTCTATTTGAATATGTTGTAAAATATAATTTATTCCTGCGATTTCAAAGCTGAATTTTTAGCATCATTGCTTCAGGCACATGATCCTTCAGAAATCATTCTAATATTCTGATTTGCTGCTCAAAAAACATTTATTATTATTAAGTTGAAAACAGCTGAATAGAAAACCTTTTAAAAGCATTTATCTGAAATAGAAATCTTCTGTAACGTTATAAATGTCTTTATCGTCACTTCTGATCAATTTAAAGCATCCTTGCTTATAAAAGTATTAATTTCTCTCAATTTTTCTCAAATAAAAAATGAGCTTTAGAAAAGCTTTTGAATGGTATATTGTATGTTACAAAAGCTTTTTATTTCAGATAAATGCTTTGGATCTTTCTATTCATCAAAGAATCCTAAAAATGTACTTGACTGTTTTAAATATTGCTAATAATAATAACAAAAAATTTTCTTGAACAGAAAATCAGCATATTAGAATGATTTCAACAACAACAAAAAAAAAAAAAATCATGTGACTGTTAAGATTACAGTAATGAAGCTGAAAATGTAGCTTTGATCACAGAAATAAATTATATTTTAAAAATATTTACTGTATTTTGGATCAAATAAATGCAGGCTTAATGAGCAGAAGAAAAAATAAAAAAATCTTACTGTTCAAAAATTTTTGACTAGTAGTGCAGTATCACATAATCTCTCAGAAATCTGCTGCTTAATATTTTTGTGGAAACTGAAATGTTACATTTTGGATTTTTTTTTTTACACTGAACAGAAAGTTTAAACATCTTTTTTTTAACATTATAAATGTCTCCAGTGTCACTTTTGATTAATTAAATGAATCTTGCTGAAAAACACTAATAATGTCTTTTTTTTTTTTTTTTAATCCTGAACCCAAACTTTTAAAAGGTAGTGTATTTGCCACTGAATCTTGCAGACACCAGGCTACTGCTGCAGTCAGCGCTGGGAAGGGGGATTCTGGGAAATGTGGCTTGACTGCCAGGTAAAATCTGACATTATCATACTCCATTATAGAGCGCAGCGCTAATGGCATCATCGCTCAAGGCTCAATTTTCAATTTTGCGTGAACAACACAAGTGAAGTGAGCTCCAATGTGATGCCACAAAACTGACAGCTTACCCTTCCTGAAAATTAGCTGTGAGGATATTTAGAGACTGACTGCAACCAATGGCACATGAATGAAAAAACCAAAAGAGCAATACAGCAGAATTCAATCTGCCCAAAAGCAGCTCCCTCTCAGAATGGCACAGCAAAGAGAGCACATTCAGGACGTAGCCAGCATTACCCACAAGGCTCTTGTGTCTATTCTAATCAAACAAGAGCAATAATGTGAACGAGAACAGATGGTGATTAGAACCAGCATAAGTGAAATGTACAGCTGAGCTGGAGTCTAGTCACATAAAGCTGCCAGACGTGAACCGCCACCACACAGACTACGTCCCCTTCTTCCCCTTCTGTAAGCCCCTCAGACAGACGGCTTGTTGTGCGAGTGAAAGTGTAACCGTGTTTGAAGCGATTCCTCTCATTCCCAGTGCAGCTGCAGGTCATGAGTGTCCAGGAATTCAGAGGTGATGCCCAATGGATTGAGTCCACCAATTGGCCCAGGCATAGTGAGGTCCAGCCACTCCATGTTGTCCAGGCCAGTGTCTTGGAGACTAAAGGACAGGGCGGAGGAGGGAGGCGCAGGCGGGTCCGTGAAATCCAGCTCGCATGTGTCCATTGGGGAGTGTGGCTGCTCCAGTATCTGGTTTTGCAGCTCCTCCAGCAGGCCCAAAGTCCTTTGCTCCGGCTCTGTGTCCCCAACCAGCGTGCCATCCAGCAGAGCCTCCAACTGATTGTCAGAGTCTAGGGAGGCCAGACTGGGCATGGGCTCTAGCATGAGAGCCGGAGGGGGTGCCATCTGCACCTGGGCGGGTGGACGGGACAGGGCGGTGTTGACAGGCAGGGTGGTGATGCTGGCCGTAACAGGCAGCATCTTAGGCACAGATGGGTCCTGTTGACTAAAGGGAGTGATCTCTGCAAAAAAATAAAAGGGGATGGCACAAGAAATTAAAAAGTTGAAACCCGTTTCCACCACTGAATAAAAAAATAAAAAAGGTAACTGCGACTTTTTATCTCAGAATCGTGTGATATAAACTCGCAATTGCAAGTTAAAAATTCTGAATTGCGAGATATAGGGTGGGTTCACACTTGTAGTTTCGTTCGTTTGGTTCATTTGGTCCAGAACAAAAAGAAAAATGATACATTTGGTCCTGGTCTGCTTAGCGTTCACACTGACATTTTTAAAAGTAAACCTAAACATAACGAACCTAAAGGCATAGTGATTCGCCCACAACCTGATTGGTTGGGTAGCCTATATTTTGTGACGAAACACTCCAAACAAAAGGAAAAAGTGTGTTCGACTTAAACCGGTGCTGCGGGTGTATGACATCAAAGTACACATTTACTGATGATCGCTGCTTTAAGTCAAAATACAAGCAATGCTGTCCGCTGGACTAAGCTCGCTCATTGTTGCGTGCATATGATTTTATTTTCAACACCTGCCAACTCACAAAGAGCTCATAAAAAGGCACTTTACCTCCTTGTTGCTCCATGTTTGCCCTCTGCTCATTTTGTTTTGGATACACTGCTTCCCTTCATGAAATCACGTCGCATAGTGCATCATTACTTTCTGTTTTTTGGTTAGCTTAGAAGTATTTAGTCTTAGAACCACACCAGAGTTTGTATGGAAGCGGACTGAGACCCATCTTTTTAGCAGTCTCGGCCCGCTTGTTTGGTGCCCACCAGGGTTCAGATGGCAGTGTTCACACTTACTTAAATGAACCACATTAACAGAGCAATTGCACTAGTTTGTTTTAATCTCACCAAACATGACAAGTGTGAACACACCCTTAAACACACAATTCTGAAAAATTAAGTCAGAATTGCATGATATAAACTTACAAGTGCTAGTTATAAACTAGCAACTGCAAGTAATAAAGTCAGAATAGGGAAACAAACTCGCAATTTTGAGAAAAAAAAATGTGAGAACTGTTTATACCATGCATCTACGAGTTATTAAGTCAGAATTGAGATATAAACTCGCAATTCTGAGAACATCAGTCTTTTTCCCCATCAAAGCTGGACTTTATAAGTGGCAATTATGAGTTTATATCTCAGAATATGAGATATAAACTTAAAATTGCGAAAAAAAATCAAAACTGCGAGATACAAACTTGAATTTGTGAGAAGAAAAATCAGAATTGTGATATGCGTTTTTATCTTGCAAGTCTGACTTTAGTTTATATCTTGCAATTCTGAGAAAAAAAGAATTGTGAGTTTATATCACGCAAGTCTGACTATATAACTTGCAATTGTGAGTTTATATCTCAATTCTGAGAAAAAAGTCAGAATTGCGAGACAAGAAGTCAGAATTGTGAGATATAAACTTGCATTTGCGAGAAAAAAAGAATGGCAAGTTTTACTTTGCAATTCTGACTTTGTCACGCAATTGTGAGTTGATATCTCGGAATTCGGAGTTTACATCTCACAATTCTGATTTTATAACTTGCAACTGCGAGTTTATAACAATTCTGAGAAAAAAAGATCCGAATTGGGAGTTTATATCTTACATTTCTGACTTTATAACTAGTTGTGAAAAAGGTCTGTGAGATATAGAATCACAATTCAGAGAAAGTAAGTCAGAATTGCATGTTATAAACTCGCAACTGTGAGATATAAAGTCAGAATAGGGAGACATAAACTCACAATTCTAAGAAAAAATATGTGAGAACTGTTTATACCATGCAACTGCGAGTTATTAAGTCAGAATTGAGATATAAACTCATCTTTTTCCCTGTCAAACTTTATAAGTGGCAGTTATGAGTTTATATCTCACAATTCTGAGAAAAAAGTCAGAATTGTAAGAAAAAAGTCAGAATTGCAAGATATAAACTCGCATTTACGAGAAAAAAAGAATTGCGAGCTTTATTTTGTAATTCTGACTTTGTCACGGAATTGTGAGTTCATATCTCGTAATTCTGACTTTATTTCTCAGAATTGCGAGTTTATGTCTCACAATTCTGACTTTATAACTCGCAGTTGTGAAAAAGAATTGTGAGATATAGACTCACAGTTTAGAGAAAGTAAGTAAGAATTGCATGTTATAAACTCGCAACTGCGAGATATAAAGTTTGAATAAACTCAAAGACAAAGTCACAATTGCACAATTTTTCTTAGAATTTGCGAGTTCATATTTAGCAAATCTTGACTCTATAACATGCAATTGTGAGTTAAGTCAGAATTGAGAGATATAAACTCAATATATAAACGCAATTCTGAGAACATCAGTCTTTTCCCCCCTCAAAACTGGACTTTATAACTCACAATTGTGAGTTTATATCTCACAATTCTGAGAAAAAAAGTCAGAACTGCGAGATTTAAACTCGCAATTGCGAGAAAAAAGTCAGGATTGTAAGGTACAAACTCCCATTTGCAAGAAGAAAAGTCAGAATTGGAATCTCTCGCTTTCTATCTTGCAATTCTAAAGAAGAAAATTAAGAATTGTGATTGTGACTTAAAATTCACAATTGCGAGTTTGTATCATGCAATTTAGACTTTATACCACACAATTCTGAGAAAAAAAGTCACAATTTTATATCTCAAGTTTATATCTCGCAATTCTGACTTTATAACTCGTAATTGAATCTTCTCCATCCACACAAAAAGTTGACAAATTTAGGGTAAGATATTTCCTTGTTTTTTAAAAGGAGACTTTTATGCTGCCATTACTTCAGTCTCACATGATCCTTCAGTAATCACTCTAATATGCTTGTTAAGAAATGAATACCATTATTCACATTTTTTTAAAACTCAGTATTCAGTGAATAATAGTATCCAACTCTTTCAAAAATTAAATCTTAAACTTTTTGAAGGGGAGTGTATTTGTCAGTGAATCTTGCAGATGCTAGTCTGTTACTGCTGGGAAAGAGGCTTCTGGGAAATGTAGCCAAGATGAGCCTGACATTTTCAGCCTCCACACAGACACTCATTATCAAGTGTGAAAATAAACATCTGTGTCTAGATTTATTGTTTGAGTTGACAAATGAACATGATTTTTTGTAGTTTGCAACAAAATGACAAACTCACCTCCACTTTCTATTAAAATGTCAAAGAGATCATCCATCTGTTGGCTCGTTGCTGTGGGAATCTGCAAACCGACAAAAAATAAAAAAGACTTTTTAGTTCAAGGACAGTATAGAAGAAAGGGTAAACAAGAAGAAGCAATATTTACAGTCAAATACACTATACAAATACACTGCAGTACACAATAGACAAGGACTACCACTGGTTAACTGCAAACAAAGAGTCTTAAAGGGACAGTTCCCGTGAAGCACCTTTATATAGGACCACAAAACTGGTTGCAAGTGGCACGGGTATATTTTTAGCAATCAGTAGCTTATTAGCATTTAAAGAGCCATGCAACAAAACGGCTCACTGTGAACAGAGCTTATTTTGAGTTAAAAAGGGTGTTGTTTTATCATTGAGAAATTAACCAAAATTTGGGTAAAGACTTTATTAAGACCCTAAAGAATCATATCAACTGAAAATGGGCATCCTAGATAGATCATGTTCCATGAAGATTTTTTGTAAACTTACAACCATAAATATATCAAAAAGCAATTTTTGATTAGTAATATGCATTCCTAAGATCTTTATCTGGACAACTTTAAAGGCGATTTTGTCAATATTTAGATTTTTCTTTGCACCCCCAGATTTCAGATTTTCAAATACTGTATGTCATATTCTAACAAATCATATCAATGGAAAGCTTATTTATTCAGCTTTCAGGTGTATCTGAACATTTCAAAAGATTGACCCTTATGACTGGTTTGTGGTCCAGGGTCACATATAACAACTTTAAAACAAACAAAAAACTCCAAACAAACATTGTTTACAAAATTCTTTAAAGAAAACAAAATGTTATACAATAAATTAGTGTTACAGTATACATAATTTTTGTGACAGGTATTGCAGTGCATTTATTGTATATTAAAATCTATTACATATTTCTTTTTAATTTTTCATGGGGGAACTACTAGAAGGCCAATATAGATTTTTTTGTAGTTTTTTTATAGTCTGTTTTTGTAACTATGTACAATGTAATTATGTAAATTTGAGTAGTTACCTTTATGTACTGGTACTGCAAAATGCCCGAAATTATTTGATTTTTTAAATTAGTTTAACTACAATGTTTTTTTTTTTCATTTTCCTTTTTTTGTTGTTATCTTTAGGTACTGGTACTGCAAAAAAAAATGCTATTTTTTAAATTAGTTTAATCAAAGCAGCCATCTCTGTGGTCTACAGTCGTGGCCAAAAGTTTTGAGAATTACATAAATATTGGAAATTGGAAAAGTTGCTGCTTAAGTTTTTATAATAGCAATTTGCATATAGTCTAGAATGTTATGAAGAGTGATCAGATGAATTGCTTAGTCCTTCTTTGCCATGAAAATTAACTTAATCTCGAAAAAAATGTTTCATTGCATTTCATTGCTGTCATTAAAGAACCTGCTGAGATCATTTCAGTAATCGTCTTGTTAACTCAGGTGAGAATGTTGACGAGCACAAGGATGGAGAACATTATGTCAGGCTGATTGGGTTAGAATGGCAGACTTGAAATGTTAAAATGAGGGTGATGCTTGAAATCATTGTTCTTCCATTGTTAACCATGGTGACCTGCAAAGAAACGCGTGCAGCCATCATTGCGTTGCATAAAAATGGCTTCACAGGTAACGATATTGTGGCTACTAAGATTGCACCTAAATCAACAATTTATAGGATCATCAAGAACTTCAAGGAAAGAGGTTCAATTCTTGTTAAGAAGGCTTCAGGGTGTCCAAGAAAGTCCAGCAAGCGCCAGGATCGTCTCCTAAAGAGGATTCAGCTGCGGGATCGGAGTGCCACCAGTGCAGAGCTTGCTCAGGAATGGCAGCAGGCAGGCGTGAGCGCATCTGCACACACAATGAGGCGAAGTCTTTTGGAAGATGGCCTGGTGTCAAGAAGGGCATCAAAGCCACTTCTCTCCAAAAAAACATCAGGGACAGATTGATCTTCTGCAAAAAGTATGGCGAATGGACTGCTGAGGACTGGGGCAAAGTCATATTCTCCGATGAAGCCTCTTTCCGATTGTTTGGGGCATCTGGAAAAAGGCTTGTCCGGAGAAGAAAAGGTGAGCGCTACCATCAGTCCTGTGTCATGCCAACAGTAAAGCATCCTGAGACCATTCATGTGTGGGGTTGCTTCTCATCCAAGGGAGTGGGCTCACTCACAATTTTGCCCAAAAACACAGCCATGAATAAAGAATGGTACCAAAACACTCTCCAACAGCAACTTCTTCCAACAATCCAACAACAGTTTGGTGAAGAACAATGCATTTTCCAGCACGATGGAGCACCGTGCCATAAGGCAAAAGTGATAACTAAGTGGCTCAGGGACCAAAACGTTGAAATTTTGGGTCCATGGCCTGGAAACTCCCCAGATCTTAATCCCATTGAGAACTTGTGGTCAATCCTCAAGAGGCGGGTGGACAAACAAAAACCCACTAATTCTGACAAACTCCAAGAAGTGATTATGAAAGAATGGGTTGCTATCAGTCAGGATTTGGCCCAGAAGTTGATTGAGAGCATGCCCAGTTGAATTGCAGAGGTCCTGAAAAAGAAGGGCCAACACTGCAAATACTGACTCTTTGCATAAACGTCATTTAATTGTCAATAAAAGCCTTTGAAACGTATGAAGTGCTTGTAATTATATTTCAGTACATCACAGAAACAACTGAAACAAAGATCTAAAAGCAGTTTAGCAGCAAACTTTGTGAAAACTAATATTTGTGTCATTCTCAAAACTTTTGGCCACGACTGTAGATAGCTTTGTATGTGGTCCCAGAGATAAACCAACATAAAAATAAGTGATATTTTAAAAAGAAATCTGGTAAAGCAAATTCTCACCTCCATAAAAAGAAATTGCTCTGGACACACTATACTTACCTAGGTACCCTCTACAAGAGGTTTTCTATAGTAAATTGACCCTAAAAGTGAAACTACAAGCAAAATTCTAAGGAACAAAAATATGCTAAATGTTTTGAAATACCAATATATTAAACTAAACCCTTTGACATGTACGATCACAATATTTTGATTAGTACGTCCAATGCGTTGTGATAAACTGCTAAATTCAAATATGTTTTTGTGCTTTGACTGGCACATAGCCAGAAAGAGACTTGGTTAGAGCCGGTCATATTTTCACAGCTGTTCTGTGTTTTCATCCACGTTTCCAGCATAATTTGACATGTTTGAATTATGTCATTGTATACGTAAAAGTTTACTTTATTGTTCTCCCAGTTCACAGGCCACTTACTTTCATGTCTTTCAAGAGAACTAGATGAATTTACCTTTCGTAAATCAGTCAGACTCTGACTGACGCATTGCAGTGTAAACTATTGACTTAACAGGAATATTTTAAACATTGTGTGTAGGGCTGTCGCGATAACCGCAATATCGCAATACCGCGCTATTGACGTGCATAACCGCAGAGGAATGCAACAACCGCAGCAACCGCGATATTTGCCTGTTTTCTTTTTTCCTAAGGATTCGCCCTTCTCACTTAATGCCTGTGTGCTGAATATTAAATTAGTAATAAGTTAGTAATGATAACATAATGTTTTTATTATGAGGCTCAGTAGATATGCATTTAACAAGCCTAATCAGACAGCGAATGAGAGAGAGATCGACTGAGCATGTGCGATTACCTGCGTCTGTTTCAGACCGAGTCAGGTATGTATGTGAAACTAGCTTGTCATGTCCAAGAAAAGTGAAATCTCTGTCTTAACATCGATGCTCTGCTGGTCAGCTGAGCCTTTAAAAGTGGCGATTAAAGTTAAAATGATTTCAACATCGTGTTTCATTACGTCTCTCTTTGATTAAATAAGCGTTTTTGAACGTATAGTTGAATGAACGGTTTAAAGACTTACTCAAAGATAGTCTCTTGCCTCCCTCTTGTGGCGTAACAATGAAACTGCACTCACTGACAGCTCGCCTAAAGCACGCAGGTGAAATACTGACAGAAAGTCTCTCG
>NC_133382.1:15937413-16125472 GCF_049309525.1 Garra rufa
TGTAGGCTGCGGGTCTGTTTGACGGCCTCCTCATAGCGGGGCGGCTCTCTGTTCTTGGGCGTCTGGTTGAAAACTGGGGACTGCTGGATGAAGGTCTGGGGATGAAAAACGGAGTGAACACAACTCAGAACAGAAACACTAAAAACATCTCAGTAAAAGCAGGATGTGCTACCTTATTTAGCGGCCCATTGATAAGGGATGATGGGATGGGGGATGTCTGAGGTGAGATCCTGTTATCTGGGGAGCTGCTGAGGAAACACTGAGGTATCTCCAGGCCTGCTGGGTTCTCGTTGGTACCGTGTTGGAAACCTGACCTCTCTGTGGTGCCCATGGGCAGGGTCTGTGTGAAGAGTAAACCAATAGACCATAAGCATCCAGAAACACCCACTAGCATCATAGAAAGCATTGCTAAACAGCCTGGTTTGTGTTATGATCTTTCTGCTTGGTATGAGAACAAGACTCCTCAGGTCACGCTGGCATGGGTCTGTCAGGCACGGCTGTCGATGAAAATGTTATCAGCTCATCACAACCAAGTGAGCTCTAGTTACTCAAGTCATCCAGGACTCAGGCCAGGCTCGTTCACTATGCCAAAGTATTGGGCATCTCGCTGGGAAACCTTAGCATGGTGCCCCGCTGCCAGAACAGGCCAATTACAGTAGAGTGAAAGCCTAGAAAGAAATGAGACCAGCAGCTCCTATCCATCTCACTGATGAATGACTCTGTTGGACAGACAAAACTAGACGATCCCAAAGCTCACAGATTATGTTCACTTGCTCTGATTGCTCCTGCTGGCCCCGATCCTGTACTTACTCAGATTCCACAGTAATTCAATACACTGTAAAAAAAAAAAATCCTCTGTAGTGTGGATGAAAGTGATATATATACACAGAGCCTTGCAAAAGTATTCATACCCCTTCAAATTTTTTTTTTTTTTTTTTACGTTTTATGTTGCATCCTTATGTTAAACTGCATTAAATAACTTTATTTTTTCACATCAATCTACACTCCATGCACCATAATGGCAAAGCAAAAAACAGGTTTGTTGCAAATTTATTACAAATAGAAACTAATGATTCCACTGCTTAAGCATTCATACCCTTTTATGGCTCAGGAGCATTCATATCGCTTGTAGATGTTACTACACTTCGAGTGGAGTTAACTTGTGGCAAATTCATTTAAATGAGTATGATTTGGAAAGGCACACACCTCTCAACAAAAGGCAAAAACCAAGCCCTGAGTACAAAAGAACTGTATGTAGAGTTCAGAGACAGGATTGCTCAGGCACAGATCTGAGGAAGAGTTCAGAAAAAATTATGCTGCATTAAAAGTTCACAGAAGCATGTAGCCTCCATTATCCATAATGAAAGAAGTCTGGAAAATGGAGGACTCTTCCTAGAGCTGGCCTCCTGGCCAAACTAAGCAATGGATGGAGAAGGGCTTGGCTACAGTGGTGACCAAGAGGCTGATGGTCACTCTAGTTGAGCCCCATGATCATATGCAGATGGGAAAAACTTACAGAAGGACAAAAAATCACTGTGGCATTCCACCAATCCAGTCTTTATGGAGGTGTGGCCAAACTCAGTCCTCTCCTCAGTGAAGACACATGAAAACCCCCTTGGAATTTGCAACAAAGCACCTAAAGATCTCTCATATTTTGAGAAACACAGTCACAGTAGCATCCCAACAGTAAAGTGTAATGGTATCAACCTCATGCAGTGGGGTTGTTTTTCAGTGGCAGGGACTGAGAGACTCGTCAGAGTAGAAGGAAATCTCAACACAGCAAAATATTGAGATGACCTTAATGAAAAACTAGTACAGAGCATTCAAAACCTCAGACTGGGTAAAAGTTTCACCTTCCAACAGGACAATGACCCTTAGCATACAGCAAGAGTGGCTTATAGACAACTTGAATGGCCCAGCCACAGCCTGGGCTTGAACCCAATCAAACATTTCTGGAGAAACCTGAAAATGTCTGCCTGCCCCTACACAAGCTAACAGAGCTTGAGAGGTGAAGAGATGAGAAGAAGAATGGCAGATAATTGCCAAATGCAGATGTGCAAAGCTTACTGAATCATACCAAAAAAGACCTGAGGCTGTAAAGCTGCTTCAACTAAGTACTGAGTTAAGGGTATGAATACTTATGCAATGTACTTATTTCAGTGTTTTATTTTTAATAAATTGGCTAAGTTGTAGTAGATTGATGTGGGGAAAAAAGTAAGGCAGTTTAACATAAAGCTGCAACATCACAAAACGGAAAAATGAAGGGGTATGAATATTTTCGCAAGGCACTGTGTGTGTCCTATCCTAACAAACCATACGTCAATGGAAAGCTTATTTATTCAGCTTTCAGATGATGTATAAATCTCAATTTAAAAAAAATTACCCTTATGACTAGTTTTGTAGTCCAGGGTCACATATTTATATTTGGTTATTAAACTGACCTGAACTATGTGGTTGTGACTGAGCAGCTGTTGTGATGTAGGACTCTCTGCTTTGGAAGGCTGTATTTGGGGGGTCTGAATTAGACCTGGCCCTGATGGGGAGACAGCCTGCAAAACAGGCTACAAAAAGACATCAAGATTAAATTTAAGCACTGAAACAAGTATATACTGTACCTAACACATATATACACAAGTTTTGCGTTACCTGTAGTTTGACATTAGTGTTGGGCAGCTGGATAGTAGTGGTATTATTCGCCAGGGGCATTGGAAAAAGGATCTGAGTGCCTCCATGCGGAGTGGTTAGAAGAGTCTGGGGCTGCCCTATGACCTGTGGGACTCCTTGGTGGCTGATAATGAACTGACGGAAAGGAGTAGCTGTCACCTGGTTGGGATGGGCCTCCTCGAGCTTCACCAGCGTTGGCGTAGTGTGTGAACTCAGTGTGCAGTTAGGAGGGACAGTGTTTTCTGTTTTGACAGACGCCAACATGGTGGCTGGACTGGAAATATTGTTATTTTCGGCAGGTGGAACAATCTGCCCACTTTTTTTCTCTACTTCTAGCTGCATCTTCAGTTCTTCCACCAGCTTCTGCTCCTGCTCCAGTTTACGTAGCAGTTCTTCGATCTGTCGCTCCTTTTCATGTAGTCTCCGGTCCTGCTCCTCTGGAACAGGAGCTGCCTTTATTAAATTGCGGTTTTGGCCCTCTGCCTGTGCCTCCATGGATGTGTCCTCTTTGCTGTGAAGCTCTGAGGAACCAGGAGACACAGGTGGAGTGGAGCTCAGAAATTCAGAAGGTTGTTGGATGGGCGATAGGGTTGTAGTGGTGCTGGACACCTCCATAGGTGTGCTGGAGGGCTGTGTGCTAGGTCCTGTGCAGTTGTTGGATGCAGTAGAGGCATTGTTTTCTTGGAAAGGCTTAAGCCTTTCAATAAGGTCTGTTTTTGTTCCTGACACTGGAAGACCACGTAACTTTAACTCCATTTTAAGCTCTGCCACCTGCCAAAATAAACCCATTATTAGTGAAATTATTAGCTCTATAAGTATTAGCTCTATATAAAAAATAAACTGATTTCTTGGTTACCACATATACTACCATATAAACTGCAAGAAATCATCTGGATTCTATGACACTTAATAAATAAGATGCATATTTACTGTGGACAAAAAACCATCTGAACCCAATTTTACACAATAGAAAAGCCATATCTATTTATTAATTTTTTATTTATTATTACTATAGTTAAAGCTGCAGTCTGTAACTTTTGGCACTCTAGTGGTTAATAAACAAAACTGCATGCATCTTATGGAAGAAAACTGTAGCCAAAGCTACTTCTCTCTGTTTTGGTCTACAGGATTTGTACAGATACTGTAAAATGAATTTCCAGGAATTTAAGGACTTTTCAAGCACTACTTTTTTGATAGTTCAAATCAAAGATCTCACTTATCAAACAATGTCTTCAAAAAAAAAAAAAACTGTACTGCCTTAATAGTTTGATATTTTCTACTGTTAAAGAAAAACATATCAGAACAAAGAGCAAAACTGCTCTGAAATCCTGATCTGAAACAAATGATTCAAGAACCCGCACTGAATTCCCAATCTGAATCAAATTATTCGTGATCCACACTCTGAAGTTCTGATCTAAAACAAACGATTCGCGAACCAACACCAAGTCCAGATCTGAATAAAATGATTCGCAATTCACCCTCCGAAGTTCCGATCTAAATCAAATGATTCGCGATCCATGCTCCAAAGTTCCGATCTAAATCAAATGATTCGCGATCCACGCTCCGAAGTTCCGATCTAAATCAAATGATTTGCTATCCACGCTTCGAAGTTCTGATCTAAATCAAATGATTTGCTATCCACGCTCCGAAGTTCCAATCTAAATCAAATGATTCGCGATCCACGCTTCAAAGTTCCGATCTAAATCAAATGATTCACAATCCACGCTCCGAAGTTCCGATCTAAATCAAATAATTTGCGATCCACGCTTCGAAGTTCCGATCTAAATCAAATGATTTGCGATCCACGCTTCAAAGTTGCAATCGAAATCAAATGATTTGTGATCCACGCTTCAAAGTTTCGATCTAAATCAAATAATTCACGATCCACGCTCCGAAGTTCCGATCTAAATCAAATGATTTGCCATCCATGCTTCAAAGTTCTGATCTAAATCAAATGATTCACGATCCATGCTCCTAAATTCCGATCTAAATCAAATGATTTGTGATCCACGCTTCGAAGTTCCAATCTAAATCAAATGATTTGCGATCCACATTCCGAAGTTCCGATCTAAATCAAATGATTTCGCGACCCATGCTCCGAAGTTCCGATCTAAAGCAAATGATTCGCTATCCATGCTCCGAAGTTCTGATGTAAAGAAAATGATTTGCGAACATGCTCAGAAGTTCTGATCTAAATCGAATGATTTGTAATCCACACTCCAACCTAAACAAAAGATTTGCGAACCCACTCTGAAGTTCTGATCTAAAGCAAATGATTCACTATCCACTCTACGAAGTTCCGATCTAAAGCAAATGATTCGCGAACCCACTCCAAAGTTCCGATCTAAATCAAACGATTTGCGATCCACGCTTCAAAGTTGCAATCGAAATCAAATGATTTGATCCACGCTTCAAAGTTTCGATCTAAATCAAATAATTCACGATCCACGCTCCGAAGTTCCGATCTAAATCAAATGATTTGCCATCCATGCTTCAAAGTTCCGATCTAAATCAAATGATTCACGATCCACGCTCCTAAATTCCGATCTAAATCAAATGATTTGTGATCCACGCTTCGAAGTTCCAATCTAAATCAAATGATTTGCGATCCACATTCCGAAGTTCCGATCTAAATCAAATGATTTCGCGACCCATGCTCCGAAGTTCCGATCTAAAGCAAATGATTCGCTATCCATGCTCCGAAGTTCTGATGTAAAGCAAATGATTTGCGAACATGCTCAGAAGTTCTGATCTAAATCGAATGATTTGTAATCCACACTGCAACCTAAACAAAAGATTTGCGAACCCACTCTGAAGTTCTGATCTAAAGCAAATGATTCACTATCCACTCTACGAAGTTCCGATCTAAAGCAAATGATTCGCGATCCACGCTCTGAAGTTCTGATCTTAAGCAAACGATTTGCAAACCCACTCCGAAGTTACGATCCAAAGCAAATGATTCATCTTCCACACTCCAAAGTTATGACCTGAAGCAAACGATTCACGAACCCACATCGAATTCCAGATCTGAATCAAATGATTTGCAATCCACCCTTTGAAGTTATGATCTAAAGCAAATGATTCGAAAACTCGCTCTGAAGCTCCGATCTAATCAAATGATTCATGATCCATACTCTGATCCCGATCTAAAAAACGATTCGCGAACCACCATTTCAGATCAGGAACTTTGCGTATTGCAAATCATTCGATTTCGATCTGAGAATTTGCGTATTGAGAATCTTTTTATTTGAATCATTAATTTTGCAAAATGATTCATGAACCCATTCCGATCAAAATTAAATGATTTGCGATATGCAAAGTTCCAATCTAAATCAAATGATTCACGATTTGAAGTCACAATCTCAAACAAATGATTTGTAATATGCAATCTGATTGAAGCGTTTCAAAATCATTTTGTGACGCAATGGTTTAACTGATTCAGAATTTCGAAAACCTCAGTTTTTACATGCTTTTTAAAATCGTTACAAGCAAAGTCAAAATTCAAAAATGAATGGCACTTTTAAATGAATCTGGTTTTTGCTAGTGAATCATTTGAAATGAATGATCAAAATCATGAGTTTGAATCAATCAATCGACGAAATCACTCAATTGATTTGGTTCATCGTCTTCAGCCATGTTTACACATTACTGTCAGTACTACTAGCTTAGCTCAGTTGTTTTCTGACATTAATTGAAATAAGCGAAAATTCTGTGAATTTTGTCTGTGATGTGTGTATTGGTACCTTCATCTCCTCCAGGTTGGCAGGTAGTGTGCCTGCCCTGCGGTTGGAAAGGGTGCTGTTAGGCCGCACAGGTGTTGCAGTGGGCAGAGACACCACAATTGAGGCAGGAAGGTTGCTGGTGCTGCTGTTTTGGCCTTCTATCACAGGCCTGGTATGTGGGGAAGCAGATGGGGAGAAAGGGGAGAAACAACACTTAACATCACAGAAGGAACAATTTGGTCTTCTCACCCTTGTTCTCAATAAACAAACACCATCGAACAATGCAGAGGCAGAAAACAACAGCAGTTAAAATAAATCTTGCACAAGAGATGGAAAAGGAAGCAGAGCAACAACCTCATCGACTTCCTGCCATTAATGAAAATGACTAAACAGGATTTTGTTATTGGAAAACAGGTAATGGTCCTGATGGCCACCGGCAAAAATAATAGTGTTTTAGACATTTTCCACCTAAAACCATTCATATGGAGCAATTATGATGATGGTTGACAAAATACAGCTAGCTTCAAAAGCAAAAGATGACCTTTAGCAAATTAGGCAAGAAAATTAGTTGAACTCAATGATATAATTGGTAAAGCAGTGCACACCAAAACAACAGGGCCTGATATAAAGATAACAAACACACAGATCCGGATTCTCCTCGCTTACTTGAGAGGTGCAGGAAGGATGGTCTGGTAGTTGTAGTGCTGCTGTTGCTGTTGGCTCAGGATCTGTAGCTGCAAAAATAGCTGCTGTTGTTGTAGTAAACGAGCATATGAGGAGTCCATCGGGGCTTGGTTGGGTTCTTGTTTCTGGTCTGGAGGAATGTATTGATGATATTTTAACCTTTTCACACGTGGCTTTGCCTCCTTACTCTTCTTGCTGCGGCTCTTTTCCCCTGGTAACTTAGGCTGACTCTGCTGTAAATTAAACAGAGATTTCCCATTATTCAAGGCATCTAAATCTAGATTAATTTCATCATTTTTTATTGTTCCTTCAGTTATTCACTAACCTTTACAAGGGTGGGCCCAGACTTCACTGGAGCCAAGGTGACTAGCTGTGGCATGGGTGCTGGAGGGATAACTGATGGCTCATTAGTGGAAAAAGTCTTGAGGAAATCTGTCGAAGTGGTCACTGTAGGAAAGTGCTGTGAAAAAACAAATGATGAATCTCAGGTGTTCTGCAAAACCTGAATTACTAAATACTGGTTCCATGAGCACTTAGTGTACTGTTCCTGAAGTCAAAAGGAGGTGGGAGGACTACCTGTATAAAGTTATTAGGCAAAGGTAAAGACTCTTCAATGGCCCGGACCTCCCCAGGTGAGGGTGCAGAACCCTGGGACTCCTGACTCGCTGGCTGCTCAGGTGAAAACGCATCTCCACTGTCCTCATCAATTGTTTCCTCCAGAGTTCTAGGGTACTGCATCTGACCATCTACCCAATTAAAACAAAGGACAATGTATTATGTTCCACACACATATTTACCCCAATTTAATACATTAATAATAGTTTGCATTCTCACCAATGATGGCCTCCTTGAGGCTGGAGTCCACAGGCAGGATGTTCTTCTCCACCAGCTCCATGGGGCCAGGTCGTTGAGCGATCTTTTCATTCAGGTCATCAGCCAGTCGAGCTCTCTTCAGTTTCAGCTGAGTGGCCTGCAGAGAAGGCTCTGCCCCCGTTTCTGCCAAACCACCAAAAACCACTCACAGTCAGAACAGCAATCATTTCAACCCACACTCCCTATCGATCACCACAACAATCACTCAGTGGTCAACTCAATCATAGAAGTAAATAACGGACAAATACAGCATTTGGATGACTCTTTTGAACAGCCTTTTAATTAAGATGTTCTGACTGGTTCATCTGGCACTATTTGAAGGCATACTTCTGTAAAATTCATATTTTTATAATGTACCAAGTGAAGTCCGTCTGTATCAGTGCTTTTTAGTGCTACTGAATGTACAGTGCCTTGTGAAAGTATTTATACCCCTTAATTTTTTTCACGTTTTATGTTGATGCCTTATCCTGAACTGAAGTATTTATAACCTTAACTCAGTACTTAATTAAAGCAGGTTTACAGCCTCAAGTCGTTTTGGCTATGATGTGACAAGCTTTGCATATCTGCATTTGGCAATTATCTGCCATTCTTTTTCATTAAGGCTATCTCAATATTTTAGTGCATTGAGCTTTTCTTCTACTCTGACGAGTCCCTCAGTCCCTACCATTGAAAAACAGCCCCACAGCATGAAGCTGCTATCACCACGTTTTACTTTTGGGATGGTACTCTGCAGGTGATGAGCAGTACCTGGTTTCCTTCAAACATGATGATTGGAATTAAGGTTCATCAGAACAATGAATCTTGTTTCTCACAGTCTGAGGGTTCTTTAGGTGCTTTTTTGCAAATTCCAGGTGTATTTTAATGTGTCTTCACTGAGAAGAGAATTGAGTCTTGCCACACCACCATGAAGCCCAGACTGGTGGAGTGTTGCAGTGATGTTTGTCCTTCTGTAGGTTTCTCCTACCTCCACATATGATCATGGAGTTCAACTAGAGTGAGTGACCATCAGGTTCTTGGTCACCAGTCTATCCAAATCCCTTCATCAATTCCTCAGTTCAGCCAAGAGGCCAGCTCTAGGAAGAATCCTGGTTGTTTTACACTTTTTCCATTAAGGGTAATGGAGACTACATGCTTCTGTGAACCTTCAATGCAGCAGAATTTTTTTCTGAACTCTTCCCCAGATGTGTGGCTTGATGCAATCATGTTTATGAGATCTACAGGCAGTTTTTTTGCTCTGATATGCATTTTCCGCTGTTAGACCTTTTATTACAACATGTGTGCCTTTCCAAATTATATCCATTCAATTGAATTTGCTACAGGTCGACTTTACTCTAATTATATTAACATCTACAAGTGATATGAATCCCCCTGATCAAAATTTCAAGTGTCCCAGATATGGACATTCTGCTGTACCCAGGTATGAATACTTATGCAATGGAATCATTTAAGTTTTTTATTTTTAATAAATTTGCAAAGATGTTGAAAACCATTTTTTTGCTTTGCCATTACTGTGTATGGAGTGTAGATTGTTGTGAATGTTTTAAAAGTAGTTTAACATAAGGCTGCATAAAACGTAAAAAAAAAATGAAGGGGCTTGAATACTTTCGCAAGGCACTGCATGCCTCTGCTGTTGAATCTTCAGAGTCACAGCAAAATAAATCATATTCTTCATCTCTGTGAATATGAATTTGCAGTCTTTATTGAATCTGAAGTCATAAAACGACTGAGTACAGCAAAATGATGTCAAAAAATGTTTTTCTAAAGGGTTAGTTCATCCAGAAATGTGAAATGATGTGTCACTTATCCATGAGACCTTTGTTTTTCCTTTGAAAAAGTAAAGACGACAATTAAAACCTGAGAGATTTCTCTCCCTCAACTGAAAGTCCATTCCACCAAAAATTTGACACATCAGAACAAAAGTTTTAAAGAGAATTTGGTGATAAACAGATTTATTCACATATGGGACCACAAAACCACTCTTAAGTAGAATGGGTACATTTGTAGCAATAGCCAAAAATACATTGTATGGGTCAAAATGATAATTTTTTCTTCTATGCCAAAAATCATTAGGATATTAAGTGAAGATCAAAATTTAATTTTTAGTAATTTGCATTGCTAAGAACTTCATTTGGACAATTTGAGCTTCCATTCACTATATTTGTTGTGCTTTATGTATATGTGTGTTAATCAATGTGTATATATGTGAATAAAAGTGGTCAGATTAATTATATGATCTCATTTTTTTCTGATCATCTAATGAATCAAAGTTTTGGTAAAATGGACTTTAATTGCTTTCCCAAACAAATGACTCTCACGTGCCAGTTCTTTTTAATGAATAGTTTAAAAAGATTTGAAACACTGCTCTTTATATAACAGGATTGGCAAAAAGAACGTTTATTTGGATCAGAAATTACTCCTAAACAATTTAGAATGAACTCAAAATTAAATCAAAATCAAACTGAATCAATTGTTTTGGATTTAAAATCAAATCAGAAAATCTGTATTGATGCCCAGCTTTACTAACAAGATTTGAGAACACAGCTATTGTTTAGAAACCCAATAGACTCAACCAAACTTTTCCCAGCAGGCAGATTAGCTGCCATTTCATGTATTGTGAATGAAGGATTACCTTGTAAGATGTGCATGCGGACCAACTCGGCCCTTTCTGGGCGGCTGCGTATTTTGTGCTTTAGGAAATTTTCAGTCTACAGAGAGAAAGGATAGAGAGTTTTAGAGAACGGGATCCCTATGTAATTTAGGGATCAGAAAGTAACCATTATAATGATCTCCTCTGTGCTTTGCAAATAAAAAACACATTTACAGAAGGCTTAAGATATTAAATCAACTGAGAGGTTCACATGTGTCCCATTAACAGAGAGCTGGGCAACCCTGAAGAGATTTCAGGGAGGATCAGAAAGCCCAGATGGCTGGAGAAAGTGGAGGAGGTCTGGGGCCTGGTGCCCTGTTCTTACCCTGGCTCTCTCAAGGCTGCGGATCTGTTCATGGAACGCTGCAGGGCTCTTCAGGGCTGTAAAGTCACACACACACACACACACACACACAAGCAGAACATCAGTCTCATGAGGACACAAGGCCATCGCCCACACTTCAAACACACATGGCTCTTTCATCTCCTCCAGTCTTTCTAAATGCTCTAGCGCCTGGTCTCGCATATTAATCAGAGAGGAGATGTTGGGCCCACACAGAGATTAGCACAGACTACACGGTGCCCTTCAGGACCAGACAGCTACCTCTTAATCCCAGCAAAATCTATGCCTGATATTACACAGAGCTATGAAACAGCATGCAGTGTAATCCCATCAATCAGCTCAGAGATGGCCAGAGGAAAAGAAATATACTTTTATATAAATGTGAGAGATCTCACACACTGCTCAGTGACTTGGTTGAACGGAAAAGTGGTTATGAGCAATAACAGGATGAGCGGTGGTGAGGCGAGAGGTGAGTGATGGGAAAACATACCATGTGCATTGGTCACCTATGCCTAGTTGTGAACCATGCTGACAAGTGAGAATAAACAACTGATTCAAAAGCAGATGTGGTACAGAAACCACAGCGCCAACTGATTTCCTTTCTTAAATGCGCAGTAAAAAATAAAGGTATTTACATGACTTAAAGCAGGGCTCGTTTTGTCTGGGGACATCAAATATTTCAAGAACTTGTGTCACAATACAAGATATGTATGGTTGGTGAAATGTTTTTGTTTTTGAGAAAAGTTATGCTCACCAAGTTGCATTTGATTAAAAAATACAGTAAAAACTATAATAATGTGAAAAATTGTGGTTTAAAATGGTTTAATTTTGAAGGTTCTTTTTTAATATATTTTAAGATGTAATTAGTTCCTGTGATGGAGAAGTATTGAACGGTTGGGCAAAATGTGATTGGGAACAAGACGCCACTTATAAATAGTTTTAAATAATGAGAAATAATTGTTTTACATTTACACATTAGAATTATTATTCCTTAAATGCAAGTCCTGTAAAGTCAACATAGCATCTATTGTACATTCTTATTCTTATTGTGCATGGCTTGTTGGAAAGTTATTCAAAATAATAATAAAAACATCTTTATATCTAAGATTTTGTAACTTGTCTTTTTCAGTTTTTCATACTTTTTATCCACTCCCCTTCAGTCGGTATGTATCAAGGTAAGAAAATAAAAAGGGCTTGTGGCAAAAATGCTACTAAAATCAACAAAAATGCCCCATAAATTAAAGACAAAGGGGCAAAAAAATGTTTCAATTTGCGGAATTGCTTTTACGTGCTGTTTTGTGCAGCGTTGACCCTTATAACCAATCAAACACGTTTCTGTTGAATTTAGGAATACATTGGCCAATCAGAGGCAGTTAGATCAGTCAGCGCTGAAAACACCAGTGCTGTTGTTGAGTGCAAACTCGTGAATTCCCTCATCATAAACACTAAGATACGATGTTGAATAAAAAAAAAAATATTTCTGACATTCTGATGTTTGTCTATGAAGCCAGAATGACAACATGCCCAAAACAAAACAAAAACTGTTTTCTATATCGATATTA
Source organism: Garra rufa (assembly GCF_049309525.1). Classification (NCBI taxonomy): domain Eukaryota; kingdom Metazoa; phylum Chordata; class Actinopteri; order Cypriniformes; family Cyprinidae; genus Garra; species Garra rufa. The sequence continues at coordinate 15,949,909 of NC_133382.1, forward strand.
ATAATCATGATTACAATATAAATTTATATAATTTACAATAATGATTTTTGTCATAATATTGCTGCCATAATATTGCTCCTGTACTGCCTTAATAGTTTGATGTTTCCTACTGTTCAACTGAATCAAAGAACCCACAACAAAGTCCCAATTTGAATCAACTGATTCATAAATGCATATCGTGAATCATTTGATTTGAATCATTCAATTCGTGAAAATATTTACGACCCATTCTAACCTAAATCAAATGATTGGTGATACGCGATTTGAAGTCCTGATCTAAGTCAAATGATTCACAAACCCTCTCTGAAGTCCCAATTTAAATGAAATAATTTGCAATTAAGTCCCGATCTGAAACAAATCATTTGCAATACCCGATCCGATTGGAGGGCTGCAAAACTTTTTTTTGCGATGCAACGGTTTAACTGGTTAAATTCAGAGTTTCGAAAAGCTCCATTTCACCCATTCATAAAATCATTTCAAGTGATGTCGAAATTCAAAAATGAATGGCTCTTATAATTTGATCTGGTTTTTGCTAGAGAATCAATTTAAGCGAACGATCGAAGTCACGAGTTTGAACCAATCGGTGCGATTTAGCATAAATAACTCAATTTATTTGGTTCATCTTTTCCTCTTTTTGCATCTTAAGCCATGTTTACAGTACTACTACTGGCTTAACTCGCTAGTTTTCTGACATTAATTAAAATAAGTGAAAAAGGTATCTTTTTTTTTAAATTGCATGATTTTTAATCAAGAAAAGATATGCGCTCACTGAACAAATTAAACACTTATTTAATAGATACACTGTCTTTAAATAATTCAAGCACTTTTCAAGTACCTCTTCAGCAATAGTGTTATTTTCAAAGGTTTTAAATTTCAAAAAGTCAAAATTCAAGTACACTCATATCTGACCCTGGAATGTATCACTTATAAGTATACTTTTCATAATCCAATTAATTCATGAAGGATTAAATTAAATCTCACCATACATTTTTTACAAGATTATGGATTGCAAAATGTCATTTTATCATCATAATATTAGCAGTTTTCATACAAGTGTAAATATGAATCATCCTCTCTCTCATATGCTGGTGCACGCAGGAATATTAGATGGCAGGGGCTGTACTCACGTGGCATGATGCCCTGATCAACAAGCTGCTCGCGGGTACGTCTCTGCTGGAGCCTCAGCTGAAGAACTGGTGGAGAGAAGCAGAAGCAGCGTTATGATCTTGAACCAACCTCTAGAGCAGGCTTGTCAAACACTACACACAGAATGGAACTTTTCCACCTGATTAACACACCTACACACACACATAGACGACAAAAGGAAATCTAACCTTTAGCACAACCGAAATCACACACATTTCCTCTCTAGCATTACATAAGAGCCACCATTCAAAAAAAACAAAAACAAAACTAGACGTTCTTCCTGCTACCACAACAACAGGCTCTTGATCGACCCTTTAGAAGCGTGCTGTTTGGAAGACTTCCTGGGAAAATTCTCAAGACATTTTTCTTCGCCCTCTTGGCTGAGCCTCCCGGATTTACTTGGCTGATTATAAAAACAGCTCAAATTGGTCAGAAAGACAACATGATAACGTTTGACATTTATCAAGAATCATGAGCTCTATTAGCTGGGAATTTATAAACGTATGATGGCAAGTTCAACACAGCTGCATGTCACCCATGCCAATATCTGCACTCAACTTGGCAACAGCAACATCATTCACATACATACTCATAAAATACTTACTGCAAGTCTGCCAGTGTCAAATGCAATGATGTTCACATGCTTACATGCAAGAACAGAAAGGTTGTACCCAGTATGAGTCAGTTTACTGTTAACAAGGTCAGCTGAGGTTGAGCAAACTGAGGTCGAAACTCTGTAGGGTGCTGAGGACACATGATTGGCATTTTATTGTTTTCACTATGAATCTGCGCACTTAAAGCTGAAGTGTGTAACTTCTGCACCACTTGTGGCACTGAAGGGAACTGTATGAACAGTGACAATTATTAATTATAAATTATTTCGAAAGACTGGGAAAGAATTTTACACTGACAGCTCAGTTCAGCTCTGAGAAGAGGAATGAATGTACTATGAAGGAGATAATAATGGGGCCTCTGCTACAGTAGAACAGATGCATTCCTGGTGCCCTGACTACACATGACTCAACATTGACCTTGATCCTAATCAGGTTAATTTTTTACTTGGGGCGCAGAAGAAAAAAATCATTTTGGTCTCCTTGATTGCACAACATAACATTGCAGCTTTTTAGGTTGGGTTATTCCACATGATGAGCAAAACATCTTTTATCATCTTGGGGACACTTTAAACAACAGTTACATAAAATGTAACTATAAAATATTAGTTATACATATGTGACCCTGGAGCACAAACTAGTCATAAGTAGCATACAAAAATACATTGTATGGGTCTAAATTATTGATTTTTCTTTTATGCCAAAAATCATTAGGATATTAAGTAAAGATCATATTCCATGAAGATATTTTGTAAACTTCCTACTGTAAATATATCAAAACTTAATTTTTGATTAGTAATGAGCATTGCTCAGAACTAAATTTGGACAACATTAAAGGCGATCTTCTCAATATTTAGATTTTTTCAAATAGTTGTATCTCAGCCAAATATTGACATAGACCATACATCAATGGAAAGCTTATTTATCAGCTTTCAGAAGACGAATAAATTTGACGCAAAAAAAAAAAAAAATAGCATTTTGGTTTTGTTAGCATTCAAAAGTTTGGATTTAGTCTTTTTTTTTTTTTTTTTTTTTACCAATTACTTTATTCAGCAAGGACACCATAATATGTATCCAAAGTGACTATAAAGATATTTATGTTGTTACAAAAGACTTCTATTTCAAATAAATGCTATTCTTTTAAACTTTTAATTCATAAAAAAGTAGAATAATAAATAAATACATACATACATATATAAAAAAAAAATAAACTGAAATAAAGTTTTTTTTTTTTTTATATATATATTTTAAAATATAATTTATTCCTGTGATGCAAAGCTGAATTCAGTGTCACATGATTCTTCAGAAACCATTCTAATATGCTGATTTATTACTTTTATCATTGTTGGAAACAGTGCTGCTTAATATTTTTTCATTATTACTTAATATTTCTTTCAGGATTCTTTGATGAAGTCTGTCTTATCACGTTTTATCAATTTAACACATCCTTGGTGAATAAAAGTATAATTTCTATCAAAAAAAAAAAAAAAAAGAAAGAATAAAAATTTACTGACCACTAACTTTTAAACTATAGTTTATGTTGTTACAACACATTTCTACTTTAAATAAACACTGTCCTTTTAAAATATTAAGCAGCATAACTGTTTCCAACACTGATAATAAATCAGCATTTTAGAATGATTTCTGAAGAATCATGTGACACTGAAGACTGGATTAATGATGCTGAAAATTCAGCTTTGCATCACAGAAATAAATTAGATTTTAAAATATATTCACATAGAAAGGGTTGTTTTACATTGGATTTTTGATCAAATAAATGCAGCTTTGATGAGAATAAGAAATGTCTTTAAAAAAACATTACAAATATTACTAATCCCAAACCTTTGAATGGCAGTGTATCTTAAGCAGGACTGTTTGTATGTTTGTATTTGTATGATAATAGGAAATGTTTATTGGATTGAAAATTCAGCTTTGACATCAGAGGAATAAATTACATTTCAATATATACTAGTATAGAAAGCAGTTATTTGCAATTTTTGAATTTTTTTTTTTAATAATTTGCAATTATTTTAGATTATTACTTAACAATATTACTGTTTTTACTGTATTATTGATCAGAGACTTCTTTCAACAACATTTAACAATTTTACAGACCCCAAACTTTTAAACAAAAATGTAACCATTTACCAAAAAAAATTATAACAATAAAAACAAACAAATAAATAAATAGTACAGTCTTTTAAACCTTAGTGTGGCTAACCAATGTTCTATTCTTTACCTTTTTGCAAAGTAAAAATTATAGAAAAGTTGTATTTTCCTCACTGAAGCCAAAGACATTCAAACAGACATCTTTGGCTGTAGCACATCACATCTAATGCTGTGTTTTGAGCATCTCACCATATTTTTTTAAGACCGTGTATCAAGTGAAATTTTAATCATCTCTTTTTGGATTTCATTCAGCAACATCTTACGTAAGCAACCTCTATGAAATGCATCCAATCAGACTCAGGTGAACCTGAAACCAGCCAAATTATAAAGGACTTCATTAAGACCTATTAACTGACTAGCCAAAATTAAATAGAAGTAGCTTTACACATCAGTATCGTGCCAATCTATGCCGAGGCCATTGCTCAGATGGAGAGATTTTGCCATTATCTACAACAATCACTAACCTTCCTGTTGTGCATCTGATAGACAATCTCAACCATTTGCAGCAGATTACCTTGATTGTCCACTAGGGCTGCAACGATTCGTCGACGTTGTCGACAAAAATCGATAATAGAAATAGTCGACAATGAATTTCATTGTCGATGTTGTCGCCAGACATGTTTTCTCTGACCGAGTGAGGCATCTCTCTGCCGAGAGTCGCACATAGGCATCTATGCTGAGCGATAACATACAGAAATGGCGGCGTCCAATGCACTGAATGCAGCAGCTGCGCGTACCAAAACACGCCACATACTCCGTCTAAAGTGCGTATTTTTTTTCCACACCCATGTTAACGGATTACAACGTTCACAATGTACGGACTGTAAACGCGTTCTGTGTGAGCGCAAAACGAGTCCGTGCTGCTTCTGCACCGCATACGTAACGCACACGGACTGTAGACGCAATGCAGACTGAGTATGTGTGAAACAGGCGTAAAGTTTGGGAGCATTTTAGTCTGCTACGGCGAATAAAAAGATTACCTGCATGGTTTGAAAAGCAGTCCTTGTGCATCACGGCAGCACCTCTGTGATGCACGAACATTTAAAGAGAAAGCACGTCGGACAGTTAAATGAAACCAGTTTGGCTGGCCTCGGTAAGATTTAAATAACATGGAAGCCAATACGTTTTGTTTTGGATATACATGTTTGTTTACGGTATTATTGCTGCTGATGTGCCTGCCCCTGGTTTACAGGAAGAAAATGTTTACTTGATTTTAATTTATTTTTTCTTATAAAACAAATGTGCCTGTCCTTTAAAAAGATTATAGAGTTTCTTAATTTATGCATTTATGTCTGTACTGACCGATTACTGTGCCTAAATGGTTTTAGACAGGGCATTTTTATTTACTTTTAGTATGAATTGGCCTATCAGCAGCAAAGTTCAATAAAATATGCATTTTTCATTGAAGTACCCCCTTCTTTCTTGTATTTACTATAATTTTCCACATAATTAAAGCAATATCATGCTAAATTTGAGAAAAATTGAATAATTATCCGATTAGTCGACTAATCGTTTCAATAGTCGGTGACTAGTCGACTATTAAAATAGTCGTTAGTTGCAGCCCTATTGTCCACTAAGTAATGCACATAGCTCTCATGAAAAGCCAATCAACAATAGCTTTCTTTTTCAAATGCTGTCATTTCCATTAAACCTAAGCTTGGCAAAGAAAGCTATTCAAAATAAGCTAAACCTATATGAGTGACAGAATGATATCCACCTCTCAGAGTCGAGCAGCAAGCTCCAGAACCTGGTATGAAGTTTCCTCTGCAGATGTTGTGAGTCCCCACTCCTAAGCAGGCCATGCTGTTTGCCTGTCCTTCCTCACGCTCAAAGTATCTCAATGTGGGCTCCTGAGAGCACCAGAGCTTTGTGAAAAAAGCACAAGGACCTCGCTCTTCAGGACTCTCCATTTACTGTTAGCAGCTCCAGTGAAACTGGGACTCCCTCAGAAGAGACAACATCTCTGCTCCACAAGCAGAAAAAGAGGAGGGAGCAAAAAGAGCAAACCGACCACTGTTAACCCCTCCCTGCCATTGAAAGTTCAACTCTAGATCATTAAAAAGTGCTCCTTTTAATAGTTTAGAAGAATTATGAACTTTCTCTTTATGGACGAGTGCATCACGGATGCTTTATTTTTGTGATTCGATAACAGCAAAAGAAACATAAAATAGCTCTCAGCTGAAACAACCCTCCTCTTCATCAACATGGCAAACATCTTGTTTGACAGACAGCCAGAGGATGAGTAACTGACACGGGCCATGCTCTGCCAAAGTCGTTTACATTTCCACTCAATGTGACGGTGTGACCTCACATAGCTAGAGCCCTAGAGGTGCATCCCTCACAGAGCTGCGAGGCACCGCATGCAGACAGCGCTGTCCTGTGACCTTTCACATGTCAATCAAAAGACTGCTTCCAAACTAAGAGGCAAAGAAATGTCAGGATTCTGGAGACTGCTTCTGTGCATAGAGGACTGAGGGTGACAGAATATAAAAGAGCTTCTCTTTTCAGCACGTACACAAATAAAATGTTATTTAATCACCCGGAAATAGAGGTAAAATGAATCAGGATGTGGTGTGAATAGAACTAGACAGTGAAGTTAGAGAGCCAAAATTCAATAGCTGAATTTGTGCAGGCTGTGATTACGACCCGGACAATGAATACCATTCCAGAACATGGGCAACTTTTAAATCGCACAAATAAGTTCACCAAAAATGGGCAAGACAATCTGACTGATGGTGAATATTAAGCCAAGAGGGACATCTAAATGAGATTTCATCTGGAATTTCTTCTGAAAGACAAACAACTTAGTACTTTTCTAGCAAATCTCAGAGGCCAGCCGTATTTTTCACATCAGATGTGTCAAGCATACAATAGGCTTGTCTGAACTATGGAAGCCCGTTTTCACTATTGAAAATAAAAAAAAATAACAGAGTTTTTTTGACTTTTTTCTCAGAATTGTGTGATGTAAACTCACAAATGAGTTATAATGTCAAAATAGCAGGATATAAATCCGTAATTGCGAGAAATAAGGTCAGAATTGTGAGATAAAAACTCGCAACTTTGACTTTTTTCTCACAAATGTGAGTTTGTATCTCACAATTTAGACTTTTTCTCACAATTCCAAGATTATATCAGAATTGTGAGATAAAAACGTACAATTCCGACTTTTTCTCTCACAAATGTGAGTTTGTATCTTGGAATTTTGACTTTTTCTCACAATTCCAAGTTTATATCTCACAATTCTGACTTTTCAAACTCACAATTAAGTTATAAAGTCAGTATAGCAGGATATAAATCCGTAACTGTGAGAAATTTTTCCTCTAAACTGCATGATATAAACTCACAATTGAGTTATAACATCAGAATAGCAGGATATAAATCCGTAATTGCGAGAAATAAAGTCAGAATTGTGAGATAAAAAAAAAAAATCGCAATTCTGACTTTTTTTTCACAAATGTGAGTTTGTATCTCACAATTTAGACTTTTTTTCTCACAATTTCAAGTTTATATCTCACAATTCTGACTTTTTTCCTCAGAATTGCATGATATTAACTCACAATTGAGTTAAAGTCAGAATAGCAGGATATAAATCTGTAACTGTGAGAAATAAAGTCGGAATTGTGAGATTAAACTCACAATTCTGAATTTTTCTTACGAATGTGAGTTTGTATCTCCCAATTTAGACTTTTTTCTTGCAATTCCATGTTTACATCTCACAATTCTGACCTTTTTTTAGACTTGGGTGATAAACTCATAACTGAGTTATTAAGTCAGTTTAGCAGGATATAAATCCGTAATTGCGAGAAATAAAGTCAGAATTGTGAGATAAAAACGCACTTCAGACTTTCTCACAAATGTGAGTTTGTATCTCGCAATTTACATTTTTTTCCCTCACAATTCCAAGTTTATATTCACAATTCTGATTTTTTTTTTCTTAGAAATGTGTGATATAAACTCACAATTGAGTTATAGTCAAAATAGTGAGATATAAACTTGTAATTGTAAGAAATAGTGTCAGAATTGCAAGATACAAACTCGCAATTGTGACTTTTTTCTTTCAAATGCGAGTTTGTATCTTGCAATTTAGACTTTTTCTCACAATTCCAAGTTTATATCTCACAATTCTGACTTTTTTTCTTAGAATTGTGTGATATAAACTCACAATTGAGTCACAAAGTCAGAATAGCAGGATATAAATCCGTGATTGCGAGAAATAAAGTCAGGATTGTGGGATAAAAAAACTTGCAATTCTGACATTTTTTTCCACAAATGTGAGTTTGTATCTCGCAATTTAGACTTTTTCTCACAATTCCAAGTTTATATCAGAATTGTGATAAAAACGTACAATTCCGACTTTTTTTCTCACAAATGTGAGTTTGTATTTTGCAATTTAGACTTTTTCTCACAATTCCAAGTTTATATCTTACAATTCTGACTTTTTAAACTCACAATTAAGTTATAAAGTCAGTATAGCAGGATATAAATCCGTAACTGTGAGAAATTTTTCCTCTAAACTGCATGATATAAACTCACAATTGAGTTATAACATCAGAATAGCAGGATATAAATCCGTAATTGCGAGAAATAAAGTCAGAATTGTGAGATTAAACTCACAATTCTGAATTTCTTACGAATGTGAGTTTGTATCTCACAATTTAGACTTTTTTTCTCACAATTTCAAGTTTATATCTCACAATTCTGACTTTTTTCCTCAGAATTGCATGATATTAACTCACAATTGAGTTAAAGTCAGAATAGCAGGATATAAATCTGTAACTGTGAGAAATAAAGTCGGAATTGTGAGATTAAACTCACAATTCTGAATTTCTTACGAATGTGAGTTTGTATCTCACAATTTAGACTTTTTTTCTCACAATTTCAAGTTTATATCTCACAATTCTGACTTTTTTCCTCAGAATTGCATGATATTAACTCACAATTGAGTTAAAGTCAGAATAGCAGGATATAAATCTGTAACTGTGAGAAATAAAGTCGGAATTGTGAGATTAAACTCACAATTCTGAATTTCTTACGAATGTGAGTTTGTATCTCACAATTTAGACTTTTTTCTTGCAATTCCATGTTTACATCTCACAATTCTGACCTTTTTTTAGAATTGGGTGATAAACTCATAACTGAGTTATAAAGTCAGTTTAGCAGGATATAAATCCGTAATTGCGAGAAATAAAGTCAGAATTGTGAGATAAAAACGCACTTCAGACTTTCTCACAAATGTGAGTTTGTATCTCGCAATTTACATTTTTTTCCCTCACAATTCCAAGTTTATATTCACAATTCTGATTTTTTTTTCTTAGAAATGTGTGATATAAACTCACAATTGAGTTATAGTCAAAATAGTGAGATATAAACTTGTAATTGTAAGAAATAGTGTCAGAATTGCAAGATACAAACTCGCAATTGTGACTTTTTTCTTTCAAATGCGAGTTTGTATCTTGCAATTTAGACTTTTTCTCACAATTCCAAGTTTAAATCTCACAATTCTGACTTTTTTTCTTAGAATTGCGTGATATAAACTCACAATTGAGTCACAAAGTCAGAATAGCAGGATATAAATCCGTGATTGCGAGAAATAAAGTCAGGATTGTGGGATAAAAAAACTTGCAATTCTGACTTTTTTTTTCCACAAATGTGAGTTTGTATCTCACAATTTAGACTTTTTCTCACAATTCCAAGTTTATATCAGAATTGTGAGATAAAAACGTACAATTCCGACTTTTTTTCTCACAAATGTGAGCTTGTATTTTGCAATTTAGACCTTTTCTCACAATTCCAAGTTTATATCTTACAATTCTGACTTTTCAAACTCACAATTAAGTTATAAAGTCAGTATAGCAGGATATAAATCCGTAACTGTGAGAAATTTTTCCTCTAAACTGCATGATATAAACTCACAATTGAGTTATAACATCAGAATAGCAGGATATAAATCCGTAATTGCGAGAAATAAAGTCAGAATTGTGAGATAAAAAAAAAAAAAAAAAAAAAAAAAAATCGCAATTCTGACTTTTTTTTCACAAATGTGAGTTTGTATCTCACAATTTAGACTTTTTTTCTCACAATTTCAAGTTTATATCTCACAATTCTGACTTTTTTCCTCAGAATTGCATGATATTAACTCACAATTGAGTTAAAGTCAGAATAGCAGGAAATAAATCTGTAACTGTGAGAAATAAAGTCGGAATTGTGAGATTAAACTCACAATTCTGAATTTTTCTTACGAATGTGAGTTTGTATCTCACAATTTAGACTTTTTTCTTGCAATTCCATGTTTACATCTCACAATTCTGACCTTTTTTTAGAATTGGGTGATATAAAGTCAGTTTAGCAGGATATAAATCCGTAATTGTGAGAAATAAAGTCAGAATTGTGAGATAAAAACGCACTTCAGACTTTCTCACAAATGTGAGTTTGTATCTCGCAATTTACATTTTTTCCCCTCACAATTCCAAGTTTATATTCACAATTCTGATTTTTTTTTCTTAGAAATGTGTGATATAAACTCACAATTGAGTTATAGTCAAAATAGTGAGATATAAACTTGTAATTAAGAAATAGTGTCAGAATTGCAAGATACAAACTCGCAATTGTGACTTTTTTCTTTCAAATGCGAGTTTGTATCTTGCAATTTAGACTTTTTCTCACAATTCCAAGTTTATCTCACAATTCTGACTTTTTCTTTCCGCAAATGCAAGTCTGTATTTCGCAATTCAAAGTTTATATCTCACAATTCACAATTTTCTCTCAGAACTGAGAGATATAAAATTTCTTGCAATTTATATCTGATTTTTCTTGTTTATCTCTCACAATTCTGTCTTAATAACTCACAATTGTGTGTTATAAAGTCAGAATTCTGAGAAAAAAAAAGTCACAAATCTCGCAAATCTGAGAAAAATCACAATTGCAAGACATAAACTTGCAATTCTGAGAAAAAAAAGTTAGAATTAGAGTTTATATCTCGCAATTCTGACTTTATAACACACAACTGCAAGTTATTAAGGCAGAAAAATGACTCAATCCAACAATTTTGTTTTATTCACCACTGTAGCAAGTAGGGATGGCGAAAACTAAAAAATTTCTTGACCGACCACCGAGCCTCATTAGCCGGTTGAAACCGGTTAACCGATTAGTTTAAAATATGGTACGCTATTTGAAATAACAGCCATTTCGAGCCGCGCCTGCAATTTCGCAACTCTGTCGCATCTCTCTGCCGCTCTGCCTCCCGCACACACACACACACACACACACACACACACACACACACACACACACACACACACACACACACACACACAATGCCACTCACGTCACTTTTTAAAAATCCCCTAGGATATTATTTTTGTTGAAATTAAACAAACGAGTAAATTACTATTTAAAAAATTGGTTGTTAGTAGGACTGGACCAGAATATTCAAATCGAATATTCGTTCGGTGGGTTGGCATTCGATTTTAAATTTTGAGATTCAATATTCGTTTTTTTTTCCATAGACCTTGCATCCCCCGCAAAACGGTTCTCATTTGCGCTTAAATATGAATGAAGAAGATCAGACTGCCGCGCCACTAACACAGAAACAGCAAAAAAAAAAAAAAAAAAAAAAAAAAAAAAAAAAAAAGAGAGAGAGAGAGAGAAATTGAGTAATATTTGAGAGACACTATAAAGTACAGTCGGGCCCACTTAAATGGTTTAAGCAAAACTAGGGCTGTGACTATCATAATGACAACTGCGCCTCTGCTTTAAATGCACGCATAGGCTAAAGCTGACCGCAAAGCCCCAGCAAAAATAATTACCATGAATGTGTCGGGGGAAAAGTAGGGAGATATTTGAATTATTTATTAAAAAACTGGTATTTGACACAAAGATGAAGTTGATCCTGATGCCATTTGCTCATTTACGCGGCTTTAATACCTAAATGCATATGCATTAGGCCTATAGCTATTGGAAGAGTTTTGTTTTCGATTTGAATTATTTAAATTATTTTTTTTTACAGTTTCGGATGATATATTAGTCTTACCTTTATGAGCAAAAATGAAGTTTCACATAGCGCTGGCTGGCGCTTCCATGTTCTGCAAAGCGTGCTTATATCTATGGGTTTTAATTTAAATCGTGATGACTTGGTCGTTACTTTAAAAAACAAAAACTTAAATTTAACAAATAAAAAGTGTTCCAAATATATGTCTAAATTAACTTTATAACCTAAATAAACGAAAATAAATGTAATCACTTTGCTATTAAAAACAGCAGCTGTGCAGTGGGGAAGAGAAAGAGAAAACAGACCGGTTTCAGTCAGACTCGGGCCAGTAATTCTGATGAGCTGTCGGAGAAGGTCCGGGCGAAGTTTTAGTAATGTTTGCAACGAATGTTTCTTAAATAGCCGATTTAACATTATTATTTAGGCTAGATTCATATTTAAATGTATTATTTATTTGATTTATTTTAGCGTTTTGTAGGCTGATTGTTCACTGACGGAAGTGCTCAAATAAACACGCACGTTTGTTAATAATGTTTGGGCCTCATTTATTTTGGGTTTCAACATAATATACATAGGCTGTGTATTTTATATAGGCTTATATACACAAACGTTATATATAATGTATATATATATTTATTTATAAATAATTTAGATACGAATAATTTATTTATATATAAACACCGCGCCATTTTTTTCGTTCTTCTTTTATTTAAATAGCCTACCCTTCACGGTGCCAGTAATTACTGTGCTAATTTCTGATTTGGGAGTGATTTGTTTGTTAAAATTTTTTAGGCTACCTTATTAAAAGTAGGCTATTGCACTTAACAGACATGTGTGTTTTGTATCAGTAGCGCGGTGTCCGTTCATGAAGCGGATAAGCTCTGCCTGCGTGAGGCGCGTCGCATCCAGCAATGTTCTATTACAATTTATTAATTCTGAACGTGTGGTGTGTCCATATTGCACCAAAATGCAACACTGCACACCCTCGGGTCCACAGCAAAAATCGTTTGGATGAACTGTTCTCGACATAATAAAAATGCAAACAGAAAGACATAGAGATTCCTGCCTTTATTAGAGAGAAGAATATGTTCAGCCCCTCCCACCGAAGCTTCGAAGCTCAAAAAATGGTATTCGGACCAGCCCTAGTTGTTAGACCGTTGTGTTCTTTTGTGTTGACATGCAGATGTTTGGATAGGCCTATTGGCCCATGTGCGCCGTTGCGCGCAAAGTTTGTATATTTTAAACACTTCCGAGGATAGTGGGGGTCACGAGTCACTGGCACGGTTATTTTGGGGGTCGTGAGCTGAAAAGTTTGGGAATCCCTGGCCTAATAGACTGCAACATGATAAAACCAATGGATAAAACAGGCACCTTCAGAATGCGTAAAAGACGCACCGGCACTTTTTTTTTTAACCGACTACCGACAACTTTGACCGGTTAACGTTGATACGGTCAACCACCGGTCAAACGGTCATCGGTTAACATCCCTAGTAGCAAGCAACGTACCATTTTTGCGCTCGTTGAGCGGGGGCAACCTTTGGCTGGGGTGCAGGGACAGTTCTTCCATCTCATGGGTTACAGCCTCACTCTGTGGGCTGGGCGCCAACAAACCCCCAATTCCAGCATCCCCCTGGTCCTCCATGTCTCCTCAATGAGGAGTCAAGAGTCTTGCTGGGGATCAGCAGAAGATATGGTCACAGGAAGCTCCTCACTTCAGTTTCTGCAAGAAACAAAGTTGTTATAAACTTAGGTGAAGAAAAACGTAAACAGCAAAGGATGAGCAAAGGAATTAGGTCCAAGTTTGGCAGAATGTGTATTAGTAATACTTGAAATCATAAGTAAAATGGGGATTTTGGGAATTATGTAATAGTTCAAGGATGTGGTAGGATCTGTAATATCACTTTAGACCAAAAACACCAGAGGAAGTGTTGAATCTATGGCATATACAGTTGCTAACATCTATCAAAGCGCTAACAAATAATGAAAACGAGCCTCTACACAGACGGTGAATGAATAGACGTTGTGTTTGCTAGCCTATCATTACTCAACTTTACATCATCCAAGTGGTTTAGAAGAAAAACCAATAAAAACATAAACACAGCACTCACCATGGTGCTGCAAAATGCTAGAATACACTATGACCACATCAGCACAAACCACAATCATTCATTCCCATGAAACACTCGCCATTCAAAACCTCCTGCCACATGGGAACTGAGAGGCTAAATTTTCTGTTGCTAATTTTACAAATACAAATTTCAGTGGCAGATCAATTTAGCAACTGATCTCAAAACTATATTTCTCCACAAGTGGACAGTGATGGATTTCATCAAAATTTTGCCAATGATGGATTTGGGTTTCTAACTTATTCTATTAAAACAAATAAAACATCACATTATGCTTAAAAAAAATCAATTCTTTTTTTCTCTTCCTGTGGTTTTCCAAATTCAACCCCCTCTGAGCCACTCCACACCCACCCTGGCCGAAAAAAAAGGCAAAAAATGTACACTTTTAGCTGTCTGCAAGATCTGATCCAGCATTTCAAAGGAAAAGGCAGGTTTTTAAATACAAATTCCAGCTGTTTGTACTGGGCTATCTATGACTCAGGCCATTTACACAAAAATGTATTGAGCAAAACATTGTGGGACATGCGGTCACTGACCTAATAAAGATCCCAAAGCATGTTTTGATATGAGGACGGATAGTATTGGAAGAAAACTGCATAGCCTGATACGACCTCTGAGTAAAAAGACTGTTAGCAGCATCTTATTAAGCAGTCCCATCAGGATTTTTGTGATTTTAACAAATAAAAACTGCAAAAAAGCATCTTACTATAGTACTAGATAAAGTTAGAATGACACAACAGAGTGATAAAGAAGCATGTGACTGAGGAAATAAAGTGTTGCACGCTTGATATTATAAAGGGTTATTTAAGGATTAGTTCACTGCAGAATGAAAATTCCCCTATAATTTACTCATCCCCATGTCATCCAAGATGTTCATGTCTTTCTTTATTCAGTCAAAAAGAAATTAAGATTTTTGAGGAAAACATTTCAAGATTTTAGGGGTGCTCGATACATATCATCTGCGATAATATCCTAATTGTTGTTTTAATGATGTGCCAATCGCTCATTTGTTGCCACCTACTGGCCATTTTTATTTCACATTTAAAGTATCTTTATATTTTTAAATAATTTCAAATATCATTATTAAACGTTTTATGTTTAAAATATCAAAACTGTTTATGTATTTGTAATTGTTGCTGCTGTTATAAAAAAGGCATTATAAAAGGTAAAAATGCCCATAAAAGATTTTTAAAAGGCTTATTAGAAAATAATTTCTATCACTGCTGTGAACTGAGCACACAGAGTATGAAGAATATCAAAAACTTTAGCTGTCCACACCTTTAAAATATCTGCACAATAACACACTCAGCAAAATATTTTCTAATTATCGTTAGCGATAAAATCCCAGAAAATATCAAGATACTATATTTTGTCAATATCACACCCCCCTAAAAGATTTTTATCCATATAGAGGTTTCAATTAGGGATGCTCATATTGACCGTTTAACCGTTAACCGACAGTAAGAATTTTAACCGATTATTACTATCAGTTAAACGGTTTAAAAGGGTTTTTTTCTATTATTTTTTTTTTTTACGTTTGCTGCATGGTGAAAGAAATAATGCTATTTGTAAGTTATCTGTTTACTCACGCGCGCGTGTCGACACGTGCAGTGTGGCTGTACAGACATATTTCGCTTCACCTTTACTTAGTTAACAGATGTAGTATATGCAACTCAGTGGCAAGTGGCGTTATTGGGTTATCAGAGAGTGAATCCGTGAGTGAATGTATTCAAATTCTGAATGAATTATAGTCTAGAAAGTGCGCAATAGGCGCTGCCGTTACAATCACTGGAAAGCTATCACTCATCCTAGAGTAGTTCATCGCAATCTCATAAAGTTATTAAAAAGTAATAAAATAACCTTTACACTGCACAATTAATCTCTTATTTATATAATGCCAACACTTTCTTTGTTTTAATAAAAGAGTTCGCGAAAGTTTAGAAATCAGCAAAACTGAAACCGGCACTTTGGTTGGTGAGTGGATTGTAACATAGCCTCCTCTGATTGGCCACAGCGATAATCAAATCAACATACATGTCTGTGATTTGCTATTGCTGAACGCTGTAAAACACGCGCACACGCATATGACAGTGGATGGAAGTCCCGAACCGCAAATTGAAAGGGTTTTTGTGATGGTGTTTTTTTCGCGGATCTAAGAGTTAACAGGCAGCGGTCCTGCCTATCCGTACAGCATGAGGACATGTTAAAAACTAGGCACACTGAGGTATTGGCTGGCCTGCTATATTTTTATGTCCGACGAGAAGAATAAGACCGGTACAGTTCTTCAAAGCGCATAAAAGGATTTAGTGTGTTTTAGTTTTGTCATCTTAATTAGGTAGTTATTTAATTTATACATATTTAGTGTAGGCCTATTTATATTATTCTTTTTTTTTTTTTTTCATTCAGATTTTCTTTGTTCTCAGAACCGCTGCTGATGCGTGATAATTTAAGTATATGTCAATACAGTTTTTGTTGTTGCTCTGTATGCTGCTGTTTGCACGTTAAAATAAAACATTTGCTTGTATTTTTAATGTATCATCACAGATACTCGTGCATTCTATTTTTATTTTAAACTAATTTATTATTCTAATTTTATCAGTTAACGGTTAATGTTCGGATAACGAGCAGCGGTTGTCGGTCAGGAAAATTAACCGAAATGAGCATCCCTAGTTTCAATGCCGTTTCAAAGGGGTCATTTTCTAATAAATAAAAATGTATATAATTTAACCACAAATGCTCGTCTTGCACTAGCAACTTGTGTCTTGCATTACATAGTCACTTTGGAAAAGTCACACGTGATGTAGGGCGGAAGTGTGGGAGTGTAAAAATTATATACATTTTTATTTTTATTTTTTTTAGAAAATGGCAGATCATTCCACTAGATAAGACCCTTTATTTCTCAACTGGGAAAAAGGGTCCTATTAAAGCTGCATTGAAAACCGCCCTACATCACTACAGAAGTACCGACCCAGTGTTTAGAATCAGAATCAGATTCAGAATCAGAAACAAAGTGAACATGCAAAAAAGGTAAAACAGCGATGTAGGGTGACTTTGAAGTTGGAGGAGAAAATGAGACAGGAGTTTTTAGACATACCCTAACTGTATTGAACTGGATTACACAGAGTACATATGCACATGGCCGTGCTAGACAAGACGAGCATTTGAGGTTAAAAAGTATATAATTTTTTTTATTAAAAAAAAACAAAAAATAATTCTTTACGACTGAAGAAAGACATGAACATCTTGGATGAAAACTGGGTGAGTATATTATCTGTAATTTTTTTTATTCTGAAAAGTGAACTAATCCTTTAACTGAATAACAGTATTTTTTTTCACTTTCTGAACTTATTTGCACTAGCTAAACATCAAGCACTCATCTTAATATTTGTCTTATTGTTTTGTAATTTACTTCTTAAATTGTTCTTGTTTTACTAGCAAAATGCATTTTTGCATTTGCAAATCCAGCCATACAACAAAGCAGGATGTTATCCATATAAATACAAATAAAAAACAGAACACCCTCAGTATCCATAATGAGTAATGACCCAAACCAAGATAACCAATCAGGGATTTGAATATGTGACCCTGGACCACAAAACCAGTCTTAAGTCGCTGGGGTATATTTGTAGCAATAGCCAAAAATACATTGCATGGGTCAAAATTTTAGATTTTTCTTTTATGCCAAAAATCATTAAGAAATTAAGTAAAGTTCATGTTCCATGAAGATTTTTTGTAAAATTCCAACTGTAAACATATCAAAATGTAATTTTTGATTTGTAATATGCATTGTTAAGAACCTAATTTGGACAACTTTAAAGGTGATTTTCTCAGTCTTTTTGATTTTTTTGCATCCTCAGATTTCTGATTTCAAATAGATGTATCTCAGCCAAATATTGTCCTACCCTAACAAACCATACATCAATAGAAAGCTTATTTATTGAGCTTTCATATGATGTATAAATCTCAGTTTTGTCAAATTTAACCTTATGACTGGTTTTGTGGTCCAGGGTCACATATACTACAAACAAACACTCGTGCACAAAAGCATGCAGCTACAATACCAGCAGGCCAAGCCTCATTGTATTCCTACATAGGGTTGGGAATCGAAAATCGATTCCGATTCTGGAATCGGATACTTAAGATAAAGAATCGGATACTTGTTATAAAATTAAAATTTCGATTCCTCGTATCGATTCCTGGGTGCATTCTTTTCATCTAGCAATCTGCCAAGACCTTCCGCGGGTGCAATCTGCCAGGACCTTACGTGGTAATGTAAACATCAGTCTACTAGATGGTTCGCTGGAAGCGCTCGTAAGTGTGGCTACACTTTGTAAAAACCGAAGACAAAGCTACCGCTGCACGCAAACTTTATCTTAGAGACCTGCAAGGGACGGATTTTTTTATCCCCACGCCCGCCCGCTCCAGCAGAAATGTATGTTATTTCGTCCCGCTCTCGCCCGCAAAAGCCCACATAAAGTAACTTATACCCCCGCGGGAAGACAGGTATCTACTTCATTTCTTGGCTGCATGAAACAAACCCTCCCGTTAATGTGCAAGGCAAAGATGACCAGAGTAATAGTAACGTACATTAGGCACGCATAAGTCCGCTGTTGATTCACAAACTATTCATGATTTCGGGGATCTGATCCATAGTATTTTTACGTGAAATTTCAAAATATTTGCATAGTTGTCAAAATGAATGTCCTGTAAATGTTTTAGAATGAATGCTTACCCATAGAGGT
The DNA here is from genome assembly GCF_049309525.1 of Garra rufa. Classification (NCBI taxonomy): domain Eukaryota; kingdom Metazoa; phylum Chordata; class Actinopteri; order Cypriniformes; family Cyprinidae; genus Garra; species Garra rufa. The sequence continues at coordinate 15,968,690 of NC_133382.1, forward strand.
GGATCTTGTAAGGGTCAGTGGTGTTAATGCACATATGAGCACCAGCATCAACAGATTTAGAATGTATTTACTGTATTTTTCATTTATGTTTATTTTATAATAAATACAAACAGTAGATATTCAGTCAGTCCAGTTCAAAAGGACAGGTTTAGTGAGTGGTATTTTGGCATCTCCCTGTTGTTTGGCAGGTTCACTTACTTAAGAAAAAGTACTCTGAAGTTGAAGTGAAGAATATCTGCATTAAATAATTCAGGAGCTTTAAATCTGTATATGTATATACATGTTAAAATGTTAGAGCAAAAGGTTTTCTATTAAATTCAAAAGTATAGCTTTAATTTAAAGTTTGTTTGAATTTTTTTTATAACATGAAGTAGAAAAACAAAAAGGCAAAACAAATGATTTGGTTAATAAAAAAGGTAAAAAAATAAACACCTTGTCAGACATAGGGGGGCCTTGCAAAATTTACCTTTTGACTTTTGTTTTTTTTTTGTTTTTGTTTTTTTTTACTAAATTGGAATCGAAACTGGGAATCGAAAAGAATCGGAGTCGATAAAATTCAAACAATACCCAACCCTATTCTTACATAACACACCAGCAAATGTCATGTCATGTACTCGTCCTCTTTTATTCTGAATTTCTAACATTCTCTTCACTGTGAGATCTTTTGGTTGGTAGTCAACACAATACACAAATTGTTTATGTTTTGAAAGGCAGTGTGCCAACATCCAACACACTGTATGTGTAATGAAGTCTGCTATTAGTCCTTGATAGTCACTGTTGCTAGGATACAGCAGCCTCCCACACAAATAAACTCAAGCTGCTGGAGCTCTCCCTCTATCAGCAGTACACTGTTTAACAATCGCTAATATAGGACAGGGTCAAAGGTAAACTTAAAGGGTAAATTTAAGACCTTTGTTCATCTTCCAAAGACAAATTAAGCTTTCTGACCCTGCATACACAGCAACGCAACTACCATGTTTAAGGCCTAGAAAAGTAGTAGGAACGCTGTTAAAATAGTCCATGTGACAACAGTGGTTAAACGGTAACTTTATGAACCTATAATAAATGTTTATCTTTAGTTACATTTGCCATTTAGAAATGTATATTCTATGGAAGAACGAATTCATGGAGCATATGATTTAATGTCACACCATGTGAATATTTCTATGCAATTAGCTCAATCTGTGGCATACTCACTGCCACAAGCAACGGTGACGCAATACGAAGCAACAGGCTGACCATAAACTGTGAGATTGCCAGGGCAAAATTAATATAAAAATATAATATATATATTTAATACCACTTGGGATATGACACACTATATAAAAGTCAACACTCCAGACTTATGCACATCATCCACCACATTCAGTTCAGGCCATTAAGCAAAGCTGAAGATTGCTGTGCAATGTGGATCCTCCATCTGGCTTACACCATATTAAATATGCGGTACAGTGATGTATGAGATACATACATCTCTCCACTCTCAAGACAGTTACAATAACAACGTATATCTTACATAAGAAAAACAGAGGGGCTGTGCTGTTTCTGTGGTCTGCCGTTTCTGGCATGCTTCACTGTTAGAGCTCATGGCTAAACAATTTTCCATACAACCCTCAAACCACATACACATCAAACTATAACACTGAGTGCCAAACTATCTATAACAATCAATTTAGTTAATTATTGAAGGTAACTAGAGTAAACATCAACACGTGCTAAGAAGGAGTGAGGCAAAAAAACAAGAATGAATAGGTTTTTTTATAGAAACAGCTTAAAACTAAGCAGGTGAACTAATGGCACCTCACTGAGAAATTACCAGCCTTCATGTTAATGTCAGGAGATGTCAAAGAGTAGTTACTTAAAGGGACGGTTCACCCTTAAATGAAGATTCTGTCATCATTACTCACCTCAAGTCATATCAGACGTTCAGACTTCAGAACACAAATGAAGATATTTTTAATATGCTCTCATAATTTTTGTTCATGCAACCAAAATTTTCATGCTTTAAAAAGTGCATATAGACGTCGCTCAACCATATATGTTTGACATGGAGAACAAATCTTAACGGATCTTGAATGTTAAAAAAAAATAAAATAATCAAGCTAGATCTTCTTGATGTGCTCCATGTATGGGCATTGATCAAAGCCTAAATTACATCTTATAAAGTGATCGTGCCTCTTCAGACAATTGGATTAAACCACTCAATTGACCCTTTGCAGGGAGTTTAATTGATAGGTGATCTTACCAATCATTTTTGTCCAACAAATGAACCAGACAGGAGAGTAGATTAACGCTGGCGGACTTGAACTTAAAGGTCCCATATTGTACACATTTCTGGAGGTTTATTTTAGTTGTTGATGTCCTTAAGAATATATATTTGCGGTATAAGTGCCCAAATCCATCTCAAAAAATTTTTACAGCTCCTTTTTTATGAGCTCTGTCAAAAACAGGTCGATTTTGGCCCATCTAATTAATATTCATGAGCCTCTCTTCTGATTGGCCTGTTGTTTTCTGAGTGACGCACAGCCAAGCCAAGCACAAGTAACTACGGTCATGTATGCTGTAGCCTAGCCCAGAGCCTAGCCTGCTGTGGCTTGATGATACTCAACAGGATATTTCAGAATGATCATTAATGTTTTTTCTTTTTCAAACACCAAATGCAGTAAGCTAAGTAACTGTTGCTTTAGTAAAGCCCCTTTTCACAATGCGCGCTGATTCCGGAAAATTACAGGAACGAGTGCTGTGTGAACAAAAGCCAGAACCAAATGCCATAAAGGCAGTGTTGTATGAACTCTTCAATGAACTCTTCACTATCAGCGCTGAAGATCGTTCATCAGGTTAGTTTCAGTTTAGTGAACTGTACGCGTCACATTACATCTCACATCCAAATGTCACATGTCTTTATGGGTTGTGTGTAAAGCACGCACAGATTCCTGAAAACAACTGTGAATGAACCTAATTAAGCAATTCCGGAACAAATCATGGGACACATTATCCGTGTATTTTCCGGGATGGCTGTGTGAAAGAGGCAGAATTTGACGTGCCACTGGTCTCTTATATTAACGTCGTTTGGAAGCCTGTGCAATGATGTAGTTTCCTGACATCTATCGACTGAACAGGGTTTTCTCGACTTGTTTTCGTGTTGTTGTTGCTCAACAATAGCATGGACGCGATGTTGTCGGGTTTGACAAAAGGAGGGTGGGACTGTGTTTGGTGCTCTGGGTGGTGACTGAAGGCGGTGACTTGAGTAGATCGGACGTCACGATTTTACGGAAGTCACAGCGGTTCGTGAAAAGGAACAGCTACTTTAAACAGGCTCTGTGCAGTTTGCTGTGGATTAACTGTTTTGAAACTTATATGGTAGTTACATAGCCCCTGGATATCAGTTATCATGAAGAAAGCCAGAAAATTTCGATTTTGACAATATGGGACCTTTAAAAACAATGTGTATTAATGCCCTTCAGTGGTTGAAACAAGATACTTTTTGATTTTCATTCATGTTTACTTCCTGCTATAACTAGTAAAGAGGAAGAGATGATCGGACCGGTTCACATGCCGCTTGAACTGGGGGGCTACAGTGATCTGTCACGACACATTAAACGGTCACAAAATGGTATTTATTGTTTGGATAAAAAAAAAGACAACATTTGAAAGCTGAAACTTTGTTTCATGCCTTAAATAACCTGCTCTGTTTCATCTGTTGGCACTCTTTGCTCCATGGTATATTTTTAGTGGGGTCTTTGTGAAGGGTCCATTGATATGGATTACTTTTACAGTGTCTTCATAAACTTTTTGAAGATTGGAAAGAGGGGTGAGGGATAATTAGGGGTGTGGGTTGGTTTAAATTTGACACTGAAACCACCAGTAGGTGGCAGCAAGTCCCTGTCTTACTGAATGATTCACTGAACCATTCATTCAAACAATTTGTTTAAAACATCTGATTTATTTAGAAACAAAGCAAGTATGTTTGTGTGTTTATGAACGGATCATTGAATCATTGACTCACATGATTCATTCAAAAACAGATTCATTCAGGCATGAAACACTGCAGTGTTGCTCTGAGATGCACAAATGTTCTGCTCCAGCTATGTTTTGAACTACTTTCATTGGCAAATCATAAAAAATATCATAAAATGTGGTAGCTAAAAACTCACTCAGTATTAGGGATGGTTCGATACGTGTATCGGTACCGTTCGGTTCTCGGACAAATTCCAAATGGAAGTGATCATCCCTATCACCTTTGTGGGAGGACTTAGGGCATGTGCAGGTCATAATGTAGTCGTTTGCAATGCACTTGGCGAAGGGAGCGATGTTATTTCCTCATTATCTTCAGCTGGGATGTTTACGTGACAACACAGCATGGTCTCTGTCAGCAGATGTCGCTGTCACTTCAAGTCGAACACACCCGCGTCTGTCAGCACTAAGCAGATTCGCTTAGTCCCCCTACAAAGGTGATAGGGATGATCACTTCCATTTGGAATTCGTCCGAGAACCGAACGGTACCGATACACGTATCGAACCATCCCTACTCAGTATCAAATATTTTATTAAGTATTCTGACACTAACGATTATTTTAGTAATCGGTTGATTAATCGAGTAATCAGATAAATAAAAATAGACCTAAGTAAACAATAACCTTTAAAATGACTCAAATTACATGTACAATGGCCGAGGCAATAATAATTCAAATAAAAGCAAGTAATCATATGATTTTATTAAACAAAACTGTTAAAGTACATAATGTATTATAAACAATAGAGCTACCGAACATTACGCATTATAACAAATGACTGGCGATTGTTTTCACACTTTACTGTGCAATCTACAGTACTCAACATTTGACGTGGATCAAAAAAGTTTATCAAAGTAGATACGAATGGGTATTGTTTGTTTTGGCTTTTGGACAACTTTAAAGAAAGGTTTTGATCCACTTCTACTGACTACTGTAATCCAGGTTTAATATTCACTGAACAACATTTAAGTCAAATGTCCACTTACTCTTTAATACACGTACTTAACCTACATGCATGTAAATAATTAACAGTGCATATTAAACCTGCATCTAGGGGTGGGAGAAAAAACAACCCACAACACCCAACTATCACGATTATTTTTGAAACTATTTAAAAATCGATTGGTTTACCTCAGAACGGATTTATATTTAATTATTTTTCTATCCCTAAGAGGTGGTGGGGAGAAGTTACCGCTTTCATACCAAGAGAGGGCGAAATGTATAAATGCGTTGCACTTTAAGTAGCACCGCGCAGACGATCGGCGTATGACATCAAAGTACTGCGAGAGCCATTTGAAAGCATGCAGAGCCATCTGCTCTCTCAGGGCTCCAGGTGTTTTGCGACCATTTTTTCTGCCTTTGGGACAAATTTTTGTGAGAGCGCTGCCATTTCTGTTGCATATGAGAAATATCTAATGACAAACGAAACGAAAACGGCAAATATATTGCTGCAAGATATGCAAGTGAGAATCATTCGAATTCTGCCCAGAATATAAACAGCGTTGACTTGCGTCAGAAAACCAGAAGTATTAATGCTAACTATAACCATCGTGTTGTGGTAGAAATAATAATACATTATTCATTTCAGGGTTTGTACAACAACCTTTGAGAGAGAAATTCAAGGACCTTTTTAATGACTTTCCAGTATTTAACATAACTATTTCCAGCACTTTAAAGCTCTTAAATGATCCAATTTGAATGTCATTTTAATGGGATGACCAAAATATACTTTGTGTATAAACAAAGTAAAATTAGTTTTGCCGGGAAAACATAACTAAAACGATTTGCAAAGTAACACAGCACTATATTTTATTTCAGAAAGTACTTTTTCTATTCATTTTGTCAAACATTTTAATCATTTTAATAAATAAATAAAAATCGCAATACATATCTGCACCCAAGTATCGTGATAGTATTGAATTGGGAGGCAGGTGTATAGTCCCATACCTACCTGCATCGCATATATTTTTTAAAGGTGCCATAGAATGCATTGAGAGAATATTTTAAATTGTTCTCTGATATCTACATAGAAGGTATATGGCATAGGAAAGGGCAAAAAATCTCCAGAAACGGTTTTACAGGTCAATTTACAACCCTAGAATTTGTCCCTAGAATGAAATGCTCTGTTATTGCCTTTTTTGGAAGCTTCATGAACATTAACGATCTCTGCTCTGATTGGCTGTTTCAAAGAGCTGCTCATCTCTATAGCTGGCACATTGACAAAAATATATATATGATTAGGAGCTCTAGCCGCTTTTAATATGTGGTTTGTTGAATCTGCCGTTTTGAATCGCCGACATTTAAGTCTCATTACTGTGATCCATGCGCTCTGTATAAAGTTATAATGCAGAGGGAGGGAGTGCTTACTTACCACACAAGTTCAGCTGCTTGACAGTGATACTCGGGATCTGTAAATCATTCGCCATCATCAGCGCAGTTATTTCTCCATCATTCACCATCATCATTGCAGTCATCTCTCTGTTTATGTGGTAAGTGATATCTTTTGTACTGCAATGTAACAGGCTAGCGCTAGCATTAAGCTATCCGTGTCCCTTCAGTGGCTTGCCTTGTTTTACTGATGTGCTGACGTTACCGATGATTGGGCGATGCAAATGTTGGAGGCGTAACTATTAAATAGGGCTGTGCAATATGGACAAAATAATCATATTGCGATTTTTTATTTTTTTTTTGCTTTTTCAAACAAGCTACATACATACATTCTAAATGTATTCAGTGCACAAGAAGTGCATAAAACATTTCACCATGAAAAAACATAGTATTAAGTTTAATAAACAAAACTGTAGTAAAACAGTCTTTAAAACAGGCAACATAAAATAAATTAGCCATTTTACTTGTTTTCCCGGTACTTTAGCCTACTTTGTGTAATAACGAAAACATTAATTTCAGTGGAAAAATAAGTCCAAAACTCTCTATTTTAACATTTTGAGGGCTCTACAATGTTTGGCTTTTTTTTTTTTTTTAATAGAAATTCTTATGTGTTTTAATTTTTCTGATAATCAAAAAGCATAAACATTTATTTATTTTTAATCAAATGAAAAATAAACCCTTTTAATTTTTGGCAAACAAACAAATTTACTGTTAAAATCAATACATGAAAGAAAAATTATATTCAGTTTAAAACGTTAAAATAATAATTAAGTGGTTAATCTTCTTGTAATATTTATTTTTTTATCATATATATTGTTTTATGTAAATTATTTAAATAGGAATATATAAACACCTACATTATACTGTACAAAAGTAATACAAAACTAATATTATTCTGTTTCATGTTAAACCGTACTTTTATTTTGACAGGTTGCAGTGAAGTTTCTGTCTGTACAGTATATGATATGATGCTAGTTTTCTCAAATGAAACGGTAAAAGTGAAACTCACAGCAGCTTTTGCGATTGAGTGTATCTGTTCATGTGAGATGCAAATACCAAAAATTAGCAGGAGCGTCACGTGTGCTTCAGTCTGCATGTAGTAAAGAAATAAAACGCGTCTCCACCATTCATACATACAGAAGCAAACGGAACATGCAGGATTCATATTAAAACGGTCTTTTTGCTTTTCAGTTTTCACAGACACTAGTCCATATCACGATTTGAATTAGGTGACAGACCAACTTTTGTTTTATTAATCCAAAAATCGACGAATTACGTGGCATTCCGCGCTATAGTAAATTAGGTTTTTATGAATGGAGTCCGCGATCCAGTCGTGTTTTCTTGGAGGAGACATTGTAATCACGCGACCATGAAGATACAGAAATGACATGCCTTCGTGTAAATAAGATAAATAACATAAGGCAATTTAGTATGTTTAATAAAAGAACTATGTATAGACCTGTTCTATAGGAAAGATAACCTTAAATGACTTCTATTGTGATCTGGCGCTATATCGAAAATAAAATGAACTTGACGTTCAAGGGGGGCGGGGGTGCTGTTGGGGGGATAGATAAAATCGCAGCCTCAGGCCGTGTTCACACTTGGCGTCTTTTTTGACAAGAAAAAGTTGACTAGGGCGTTTTTTTAGGAAAAAAAAAAGCTGGCAGCGTTCTGTTACAAAAAGCAGCCGAGTGTGTCTTCTGTTGCTATAACAACAGCTGCAACAGTAGCGTAGTGCTGTGTGGTGAAGAAATGTTGAGAAAGAGCCTCTTTGTGATGTATATTATGATAGAGTTGTTTACTCATATCATACAACTCCTTGTGCTCCGAAACTAGTACGATAAGTTTATCTACCGGCAACTTCTCCATTTTTTTCTTGTTGTTTTTGTTGTTATGGAATCGATAGGTCCCGCTACTCGCTTGTCATTGGTCAGCTGTCAAAAAAGCGCTTGACGTAGGGCGTTTTCTTAAAAAAAGTTCAACTTTTTTCAACTTAAAAAGACGCTCTGAGCTGCAAATAAAAGACGCCGGCGGTGGCGTTTAAAAAAAGCGCTAGGGCTTTTTTGAAAAGACGGTTTACTCCATAGGATTAGAATGTAAAACAGACGCTGGCAGTTTGAAAAAGGACGGCAAGTGTGAACACAGCCTTATGCGGTTTAGAAATCGCATGTGCTTAAATCGCGATTTTTTTGCGATTGCGATTAACTGCACAGCCCTACTATTAACGATCCCGGGGATGTTGCGTAATAGTCGGTGTTATGTTGGAATTTACCTATTTTTCGGTGGTCTTTTGCAAACACTAGATTTATATAAGGAGGAGGAAACGATGGTGTTTGAGACTCATGGTATGTCATGTCCATGTACTGAACTGTTATTATTTAACTATGCCAAGGTAAACACAGTTTTCCATTCTATGGCACCTTTAATTGAATCGTAGTGTTTGTGAATTCACAATACCATTATGCTTTATTATGATTTTTAAATTGTTTAATATATCATGCAGCTTTCGAAAACAATCTAATAATGCGTTTCATGGATTCCCGTCTGTGGATTGTGCCACATCCGGTATATTGCCAGTAACTCAACATGGGCAAAATGCAAACAAGGACTTTTTTAAACTGAGTACTCAAATTGAATTGAGGAATCGTGACAGCCCTGTATTATAGTAATAAATAAATATCACACACCTCTACTTGGAAATTTGTTGCATGTACTGTCAATGAAATTACAAAAATGGTGAGAGAATATTAAAAATATCTTCATTTGTGAATCAAAGATAAACAGAAGTCTACTACAACTGGAGGGTGAGTAAAGGGTGAGTTTTCAATGACTAATAACCATCATTCAAAAATTACAAACCAAAAAAATGCATTCAAAATCAAGCTGGAATTGCTACAACTCAACATTTCATTTCACGGATTATGTTTGATCTTAAAATGGATTATATTTTACAGGATTAAAATGTCAGCAAGACAACACTGTTAAAAACCTACAATATAACATCACACTATGCTTCTTAAATCAAACCAATATAATGCTTCAACATCAATAAACCACAACATGACTTCAAAAACTAAACTAGTTCTTGTTTCATATCTGTTGCAATAAGCATTGTTCTAGTAAGGAAGTTACAACACTCTTGGTTTTCCTCTAGGAAGGTGTGCCCTCGAGCTCTAGTTCTCCATTCAACCTATTAGCACAATAGCTTCTCCTTCACAGTGGCCAACATTTAATCTGTCTCAAGTGGCTTTAATGTCAGGGATCTGAACCCGATTCTGCTGAGACAGCATACTATGAGCCATGACTAAATACTCTGGAAAATATCAAACTCCAATTAAAAAGCTAACCCAGATGCTTGATCCTTTTCATGTGTCGTGCTGGAAACACAAGCAATGATTTCCATGTGTTCATCAAAGAAGAATAACAAGGTGGGCTGGCACATGATAAATGTTTAGTTTACTTCGGCCCAGTACTTGTGCTAAACTTCCTCTATGGGTTAATGACAAACTTTAAGATTAGCTTTTTACGAAAGGTCCATTAATAATTGTATGAAGGGGATCAATAAAATGTATCCTATACAACTGTCCATTATGAAATGTCAAAAGTTTACATACACCTTACAGAATCTGCAAAATGTTAATTATTTTACCAAAATAAGACGGCTCATACAAAATGAAGTACCCACCTGAATAAGATATTTCACATAAAAGACGTTTACATAAAGTCCACAAGAGAAAATAGTAAAATTTAGAAAAATTTTAAATTTAAAAAAATATAAAAATGACACTGTTCAAAAGTTTACATACACTTGATTCTTAATACTGTTGTTACCTGAATGATCCATTTTTGTTTTGTTTTGTTTTGTGATAACTGTTTATAAGTCCCTTGTTAGTCCTGAACAGTTAAATCCTTCAGCTCCCACAAATTCTTTGGTTTTCCAGCATTTTCATGTTTTTGAATCCATTCCAACAATGACTCTATTATTTTAGGACCCATCTTTTCACACTGACGACAACAGAGGGACTCATATGCAACCATTACAGAAGGTTCAAAAACTTGCTGATGCTTCAGAACTAAACTCAATGTATTAAGAGACGGGGGTGAAAACTTTTGAACAGAATGAAGATGTGTACATTTTTCTTGTCTTGCCTCAATATCATATTTCTTTTCATTTAGTACTGCCCTTCAGAAGCTACAGAAGATACTTACATGTTTCCCAGAAGTAATTTACCCTGATCTTCAAATAAAAAAAGTAAAAGTTAAGAATCTGAAGTATATCTAAAAATCAGTGTTATTTTAGTATTATTTACAAAATATTTATTAATATCTTGAGTTAGCTTTTGTTTTTATATTTTCAGTTTTTCATTTTAATATCGTTATGTGCTGTTGTCCTGTTTTTTAAATATATATATATTTCTATAGTTTTTTCAGTTTTAATTTTAGACAATTTAGTTCTTCAACTCTAACTTGAACTGTTTCAATTAGTTAGCAAGGCAACATTTTTGATTTTCACACTGCAAAAAATGCTTTTTTTACTTAGATTTTTTTGTCTTGTTTCCAGCCAAAATATCTAAAAATTCTTAAATCAAGAAGGATTTTCTAGACAAGTAAAAATTATTATAAGTCAAAATTAAATGAGTTTCTGCTTAGAACAAGCAAAATAATATTCTTTCAAAAAGAAAACAAGATTATTTTTCTATATTTTTACCCCATTGGCAGATTATTTTGCTTGTTTCAAACAAAAACGCACTTATTTTAGACTTGTTTTTTTTTTTCTAAAAACAAGACGATTTTTACTCATCTAGAAAATCCTTCTTGATTTAAGAATTTTTACATTTTGGATGGAAACAAGACAAAAAAATCCAAGTACGAAAAGCATTTTTTGCAGTGCATATGTAGCTTTTTCATCTAATGTTTTTCATAGCGAACAGCTGAGACTACAGGACAATCCTGATAAACATTCTTTATCTCTGTATTTATAAGAAATCTATACAAGTGGATACAAAACTAAATTTGTGCATGAAACCTACAAATAACAGCAGGTGAAATGTTGATTTGGTTGAAATCAAAAACACATTACAGAGCATAAATCTTGCATAAGGCACTACAGAATTTGATTTCAGACATTTATGACTTGCGGTGGCAAGAAGTGGAGATGCCAGGAGTAGGGCTGGGCAATTAATCGAAAATTAATCGAAATCGACATTTAGAACCGATAATCGATCAAATTTTTCCAGGTAGATTATTTCAATTACTTTCCCTTTAAAAACACTACCACGTGTGGAGACACGTGTCCCCGCTCCATTACGTTACATTATTCCTCTGACATGTCCATGGAGAGCTTAAACCGTATTAATACAGTACAAAGTATTTACAGAATATACAAGAGTAATTTTATTTAGAACAAACACTGCTTATTTTCTACTTTTAATATGAAAAACATTGAAAATAATTTATTTTGTTTCCAAAAGTGCAAGTTATTTATTTTCACTAATTTAAGAAAAATGTGACTTTTCGTTTTAAGCAATGTGTGCTTTAATTTCAGTTGTTCAACACTGATGTTCAATAAATAATCATAGATGGTAGATAGTGTGTTTCCTTCAATTATTTTAAAATCAAGTAATGCACCCTTCATTCAAAAATTTCTCACTTGTAATATGTGCGCATATTTACTGTACAAAACTTGTCAGTGAACTATGAGGGCAAAAAAAAAAAATTATATAAATATAATTTTATTACTGAAAAAAAATAATCGTTCATTAATCGTAATCGAGTTAAAATGTTCAATTAATCGAGATTTTGATTTTAGGCCAAATCGCCCAGCCCTAGCCAGGAGTGTAGTCTAAGAGCTTCCCATATAAAGTTACACCTGTGTATGACTCACGAGTTGTCTGAAGACTGCATATCTATTAGGTTGTTTACTCTAATTCACATGGAGTTTCAGTTTCACCAGCAAAGTCAATGAGACACAAACAGGATGCAAAAACTTCCAGTGTTTAACCTTTCTGCCATGCAGATGATTAAATCATCAGCAGACCCTTCCTCCTGGGCCTACAGTGTCTGACACCGAGGGGCTCAACATGTAAACCCTATTGCCTTAGCATAGAGATCATGTAAAACAGCAGCATTGTTCAACAAACATCACAACTCAATGTTTACAGGCAATACTGTAAGTTAGCATGCTAGTAGTCTACAGCAAGTATCTAATTGTTCGCGACATGCGAGTAATGTAAAGCACAACCAAGAATATTCACTATATCGTGTTTATGTTTTAATTTTATCGTGTATACCTCGAGTGTACATGACAGTCATGCTCCGTATTTGTCACTGGCTCAATCCTCACATCAGCAAACAGGCTAGCACAAGAACTCCAACGCTAAACATTAAATATCTTACTGCCATATAATGATATAATGTCGCTTCTTACCCTGTTTCCTAGAGCTGTGTCTTGCTTGCTTGTCGTAGCCCCTTGGTCTAATGCTCCATAACTGTCCTTGATGTGGTCACCCATGTATCCAGGGATTGATTCTGTTTTTCTTTGGGACTGAAGTTTTTTTTTTTTTTTTTTTGAGGAAGTAAGATGGCCGCTGTTGGTCTGTTCGTCTGAACTCAGTGACGCAAACATACGTGTTATGGGCCAGTTACCATCAGGGGGCGCTAGTGTTCCGTCTGTCTTTTTGTATACGGACCCCACAACCAAAAACACATTTAAAAAGCATTTAAGTATTCAAATCTTTGATGTTTACGAAGACCTTTTTATTATCTATTGAAACCCACAATAATATTTAAAATATCAGTAAGCTTAATATACATAAAATCTTCATTAAGTGGACACTTGCAATCGGGAGAAGGCTGTTGAAATTTTTTTTGCATTTTATTCCATTGTATTTAAAAATATGTTTTAGGTTTTTTTTTTAAGTTCAAAAAGAAATGTGCAAATTATTAAACTTTACGTAAAGAAAAAAAACTACTACACCCCTACATTTACGATCAGGACATATTTATGTGTCTACTACATCTACTACATGGTGAGTAGATAGGCCCCATAATTTTAAGGTAAATGTGTTCAAAAGTATGAAAAATCTGTGTGTAACTTTAAAGAACTTCACCACCGAACACCTTTTTTCTATAATTAAAACTAGTTCTTTGGGAGTTATTCCATAACGTTTAGGTTTTATACATGTTCAGAACTGTGCTAGCTAACCATGTGCTGATTAGCATCTTTGAGCTAGGTTTAAAATATCTAAAATTGTCACTACCGACACAGCTTCTTTAAAGTTTCAGTAGTGACATCTTTGTTTTTTTTGGATGTTATTCCATAAAATTGTCACTACCGTAAGAGTCACAACCAAAACATGTCATTGTTTCGGTAGTAACAAAGGGGTAAAGTATTTTTACTTTACTCAAGTAAATTTAAAAAGTAATGTTTTTCTTCGGGAAGCTTTTACTTCACTACATTCCAAAGCCTAATATTGTACTATTTACTGCACTACATTTCGTAAATAAAAGTTGCTGTTTTTCTTTACATTTGATACTTAAGAACATTAAAAATTTATTTTCTTGTACTCATATTATGTTTCTAATATGATATGATTAAGTATTAAATGATATTTAGTATGAAACATATTGCGGCTACCAAAACATTACTGTCATTACCGAAAATGTGCTGTTACGAACAAAACATGAGATGTTTTGTCAAAAATAAAGTATATTGAATTATCAGCTAAGATGTTATGATAGTGTTTGGTTCAATGCATATTAATAAATGTCATAAATCACACTTGAAATATTGTTAAAATTGTAACTGTTATTGATTTACATCCGAAAATGTTTTAATAAAATAGAAAAATATATAATTACAAGCAAGATGTAAGCAAAATCTTAATAGGTCAATATAACTCTTCTAATTAAATGATATATTACGGTGTTTCAGTAGTGACAAATTTGGGAAGAGGACAAATATTCCATAAATAAACTTTATGAAAATACAATACGAGGAATTAACTGAACAATTACTAGACATGTGTACCTTGGATATTATATGCATACAAACATTTCTAGATGTTTTCAACTCTGACTTTAAAACCAATTCAGTAGAATGGCCCATAAAATTTAATAAAAAAATGTATTTGTGTTTGAATAAAAAATGCTGTTATTTTTACATAATGTTATTTAAAGGTACAGTTAACTCCCCCAAATACTTTTTGTTCTTTACATCTCAGTCACTATTCACTTTCATTGTATGAAAAAAAAGTCAATATGAAAGTAGTCAAAAAAAATTAGGGGTGAATAAATTACAGAATTTCATTTTTGTGTTGAATACACAGAGATAATTGGTGAAATAATTTATTTTAATCATGATAAAAAAATTTGGAAATTTGCCTCCAGCCAATGAAAAAATTCAATACCACACATCTAATAAGCAAACTGCATTTGAATTTCTACAATACCAAAAAAAGTTATCTGGAATCTTACCTATAACTACACGCATTGTCAAAAGTCATTTCAAATCACAAAGTTTGATTCTAACATACAAGATATTTAAATATTTAGAAATACATTAATTCATTCACTGCATCTTATCCAACAATTTCCTAATAAATATTAATATTAATCCCTTTTGACACGGCACAATTACCAAACCTGAGATTACAGCACAAGTGCTTTTCTTCTTTACGATATCTACTTGTTTTTTTGAACAGGCACCACATCCATGGCATTATGCAGGAATTCATAAAGCTGCCTGGCGTTGCTACTACTCCCCAAAATCTCACTGAGCTTTTCCTGACTAAATGTTAGAAGATCAGCCAGACAGGAAGCATGTTTTATAAGACACTTGAAGTTTTTCACATTGACTCCAGGCATACGAAGCAAGAAGTCGTAAGGACCGGGATTGTATAGGTCTGCCGATTCCATCACCGTCTCTGATTCCGCAGTAACGGCCTGAGCTGTGGCAGCGTCAGGCTCCGGACGGCCTTGTTTGAGCTCTTGAAACAGCTCTGCGGTTACATACGGAGACGGGCACCAGAGTAGCCTCAGACGAGGGAAATGCAGAGTGAGAAGGGTCAGTTTGGAGGTGACGTCACTAGCAGAGATCTCCTGACGAAAGTCACTACGGGCCACCAAGGAGAAAGGCTTTGCGGGGTCAAACTCGATAAGCAGCACGGGACGGCGATAGAATCGACTCATAGAGAGGCACTGTGTGTAGAGACGCCCACTCTGTAGGGAACCAATGAGGTCACTGACACTTTTGCGCTCTACGCAGATCTCAGAAGTCAATATGTAGTCGCCGACCTCTAAGGTGACCGGTTCAATATCGAGGCCACGTTGATGCAGAAGGGAAGGAAGCTCACTGCGAAACTCCCGCATGTCGACTATGATCCGCTGAGGCTCTTTAACCTCTTCACGACCGCCTGATTGAACAAACCAACCATTTTTCAGTACATTACATATGTTGAACTGACACAAACCATATAGTATGAATACATCAGGTGGAATAGTGAAGGTTCACCTGCTTTGCGGGTGTTGGTGGCAGCACTGGCAGGTTCATGACTGCGGACAAGATCTAGGTTGGTGTCTTCTCTACCCTCTCTTTCTTCTGGCACAACCATGCTGGCCTTTTCCCTATTTTAAAAAGAAAAACAGCTTTTAAAATAAACAGTGTCACAAAAAGGTGAATGCAGGATATATAGGAAATATTCTGTGAACCTTATGAGGTGCTCGAATGCTTGTTTTTCTTTGCTCAGGACTGTAAGATACCTCTGTTCTTCTGTCGAGCCTCCATATATAAGAAAATACACACTAAACATAAGGGGAAAACAATCAGGAAAGTTAAATATTATTTATATAAGAATAAATAATGCAATACCATTTAAAGTCTTACGGAAATTAACCATAGTTTTACTACAAATAAAACCAAAAAAGTATGGTAACCACAAAATAACCATGCTTTTTCTACCATAATTTAACTATGGTATTTGTAAAAACAAACAAACAAACAAAAAACTCTGGTTATACAAATGATAATCAATATATGCCCCCAAAAAAACCAAGGTTACTACACTTTTACTATAATCAAACCATGGTTAATCAAAATAAAAGGAAAGTTTGGGGAAGTATGATTTTTGTTTCTTTTTTAAATTTTAAATTAATACTTCAGCAAAGATGCATTAAATTGTACGGAAGCCCGTTTCCGCCAGTAAATTAAAAATTATAAAATTTATTATCTCACAATTCTGCCTTTTTTCTTAGTATTGCATGATACAAACATGCAATTGCATGTTATAAAGTCAGAATTACGAGATATAAACTTGCAATTGCGAGTTATAAAGTCAGAATTGTGAGATATAGTAGCAATACTGACTTTTTTTTCAGAATTGCATGACAAACTCACAATCGTGAGATAAAAACTCACAATTGAAAAAAAAAAACCTCACAATTCTGACTTTTTTCTCAGAATTGTGAGATATAAACTTGCAATTGAGTGTTAAAAAAGTCATAATTGTGAGATATAAACTTGCAATTCTAACTTTTTTTCTGAATTGCGTGACATAAACTCACAATCGTGAGATAAAAACTCGCAATTGAAAAAAAAAAACCTCACAATTCTTACTTTTTTTTAGAATTGCATGATACAAACTCGCAATTCTGACTTTTTTTGGAATTGTGAGACATAAACTTGCAATTGAGTGTTATAAAGTCAGAATGATGAGATATAAACTTGCTATTCTGACTTTTTCTTCCAGAATTGTGTGATATAAACTCACAATTGTGAGATAAAAACTTGCAATTCAAAAAAAAAAAAAAAAAAAACTAGCAATTTTGTCTTTTTCTTGCAATTGTGAGTCCGTATCTCGCAATTCTGACTTTTTCTCAGAATTGCATGATACAAACTCGCAATTGTGAGTTATAAAGTCCAATTCTGAGGGGGGGAAAACTGATCTGTTCTTAGAATTGCAAGTTTATATCTTACAATTCTGACTTAATTTGTAATTGGTTGTTATAAGGTCACAATTCTGAGAAAAAATTCACAACTGCAAGATAAAAAACTCCCATTTCTCAGAAAAAAATCTGAATGGTGAGTTTTTATCTTGCAATTCTGAGTTTATATCTTGCAATTGCGAGTTTATATTATACAATTCTGACTTTGTAACTCGCAATTGTGAGTCTCATAATTCTAAGGAAAAAAAGAATTACGAATTTGTATCACTCATTTGTGAGATTAAAAAGTTGCAATTACCGTTTATATTTTTTATTGAGTGGCGGAAACGAGCTTCCATAAAATTGATCGAAAGTCACAGAAAAAGACATGTTACAAAAGATTAGTTAAAAAACATGGTTACTACACTTTAACTATAATTAAACCATGGTTAATTTTTCATACATAAGTTTGGGTATGTATGATTTTTTCTTCTTAAATTAGAAATTGAATTTTCTCAATGCCAATGTACACACCGTAGAGGTTTTCCTGGTCTGCTGGCTTTGTAAATCTCAAGCTGCCGGACAAAACTGAGTTCTGCATCATACAGAACAACAAACATGGGGTCAACCTCATGCAACACCCGTGTCAAACTGTAAGGGTCGCTGCATCCCTTCAGTGGGTGAATAACAGTCAATGGCTCTTTAAGAATGCCATAGTAGTCATCGGAAGAAACATCAAGAAGAATCTCTTCTTCCTCTTCCTCCTCCACCAACACCTCTTCAGCCAACCCTCCTTCATCTTCACTGTTCCCAATTAGGTCCTTTTCAGCTCCATCTTCCTGCTTCTCCATCTGAGAGACTCTTGACGGTCTCTCAGCCTTTGTTGGTCTCTTCAAATTAGTTTTGTTTTTTTTCGGCCGCCCATTCTTTCCTTTGCTCCTAGCAGAGTCCTTCTTAGGCCAGCCTTTGTCAAGCTTCAGTAAATCAGGCTGAGGTTCTTCTTTTCCAATGGTGCGTGAATAAAGGCGATTCAATAGGTGTTCTGCTCCTTTTTGGATATATTCCTTCAGCTGAGCGCATGTTCTGTCATCACTGGCGCATATTAACACACGGCCTGGTGTACAGACAATAAATTTAACTTGATGCTTTGCATATGAATGGTTTGTGAAACACTTCACTGTTAAACAATTTTACCCGGTTCATGCTCAGAGCTGCTGTTTTCTTTTTCAATCTCCTGTAGGACCTCTGTTAGCGCTTCCCACTTTGGATTTTTCTCAAGCACAAGCTCTCTTTTTGGAGGGGCTAGTTTTATACATAAACAGGAAAGAAGATTAGAAACAAGTATGTAAACACATTTTAGAAGAAACACTACACTTAAAACATACTGTACCTAGGGAACGTTGTTTCTGGTCAGTTTCTCCAACTTTCAGTTTCTTCTTTGACTCCTGAATGCGATACACGCGGCTGCGAGCATTTACAAACATTGATGTGCTCGAGTCCAAGAATAACCAACCTGATTCAGAACAGGAAAGAAAAAAAGAATCAGTTGACCTTTACTGACTATAATCTGTTCTATTTCTGAAGAGTTCAAATAGAGCAACAGATCAGCTGATTATACCTGAATTACTACCGAAGCTTTTCTGGCTGGTTCTCAAAGACTCCAGCAGATTGAGGAAGGTGACACAGTCATATTGAGTGAGGTAGAGAAGAAGGGTTCTTAAAATCTTCATGTCTTGAACTAGAGATTTGGTCCTGGACCCCAGCTGATGCCACAGTGGGTCAAGATAATGACGAATTGTCTACATATGGGAAAACATGGTCAGCATCTCACAATTTACACAAAATGAGCAACTCATGTCAAGTTTGTGTGTGTGTTATTCATTTATTTCATTTATCTTTTTTGTTTTGTTATTTTCTTTTATTTTTTTAATTGTTCTGTAATAATTGCCTATATATACAGTTGAAGTCAAAAGTTTACATACTCCTTGCAGAATCTGCAAAATATTAATGATTTGACCAAAATAAGAGGAATCAAACAAAATGCATATTTATAGTAGGTCATGAGTTCCTTGTTTGTCCTGAACAGTAAAACTACCCACCGTTCTTCAAAAAACTCCCTCAGGTCCCACAGATTCTTTGGTTTTTCATCATTTTTGTGTATTTGAACCCTTTCCAACAATATCTGTATGACTGATTTTGAGATTCATTTTTTCACAATGAGGACAACTTAGAGACTCGTATGCAACTTAAGGTTCAAACGCTCACTGGATGCATTCAGAGCCCGGGACTTTTAAATGGAATGAAGATTATTTTGCCTAATTATCATATATTTTTAGTACTATTTATTTAGTACCGCCCTTCAGAAGCTACAGAAGATACTTTCCCAGAAGACAAAATAAATTCAATTTACCCCGATCTTCGATGCATTGTGTTTCTTTCTGAAGCATCAGTGAGCGTTTGAACCTTCTGAAATAGTTGCATATGAGTCCCTCAGTTGTCCTTAGTGTGAAAAGATGGATCTCAAAATTGTTGGAAAGGGTTCAAATACACACAAATGCTGAAAAACCAAAGAATTTATGGGACCTGAAGGATTTTTCTGAAGAACAGCGGGCAGTTTAATTGTTCAGGACAAACAAGGAATTCATGAGCAACTATCACTAAAAAAAAAAAGCTGTGGATCAAGAATCAATGCATGTAAATTTTTGAACAGGGACATTTTTTATAAATTCAATTATTATTTACTCTTGTGGACTATGTGTAAACATATTTTATGTGAAGTATCTTATTCAGGTCAGTACTAAATAAAAAAATAACATGCATTTTGTATGACCCCTCTTATTTTGGTCAAATAATTAACATTTTGCAGATTCTGCAAGATGTATGTAAACTTTTGACCTCAATTGTATTTGTCTAAGCAATACAATCCTTTTTAAAATTATTATAAAAGCAAATAATTTATGTATATCGATTAACATAATTATCATTTAGAATATTTATGTAAAACTACTATGAAAAATTACATACAATAACTATGATTACTGCATTTTAAAAAAATATAAAAAAATACTGTTAACTATGAATAAGTAAAAAAAAAAAAATATATATATATATATTATTTAATATTATTGTAATTTATAATATTTATTTGTAACTAACAGTAATAAATATAATCAAATTCACAGTTCACCCCAAAATTAAAATTCATTATTGAATTAATCAATCTCATGTCGTTCCAAACCTGTAAAGCCTTGGTTCATCTTCAGAACTCAAATTAAGATATTTTTGATGAAATCTAACAGCTTTCTGACCCTGCATAGACAGTAACGTCACGGTACTTCCTTGAACGCGCATGAAAGACTAACACGGAAGAGAGAAAATTGATGAATAAAGTTGTTATTTTTGTTTTCTTTGAACACAAAAAGTATTCTTGTAGCTTCATAAAATTAAGGTTGAACCACTGATGTCATAAGGACTATTTTATCAATTGTGATCAGTGTGAGCAATTAATAATGACAGATTAATAATAATCCCTTTAAGACCCAAAATCTAAAATCACAAAGTAAAAATGCAACAAAATTAAGTAAATTCAATTTTGACATATGAAATGCTGTATTATTATTGTTGTTGTTCATTTGTTTTCCATTGTATACCTTATAATATAATTTCTCACCTTCTCAAAGGAAGTGCCCAGGCTGTTCTCCAGAGAGAGGTCTTCTGCTTCCAGAGTGGGATTGTAGCGCTTCAGCTCTTTCAAGCAGGCGTTCATAATGTCCAGAATAGAGCTCTGAATGGCTCTCATCGCTGGGGTCAGAGACACATGCAGCTCCACCACATCTGGCTTGTGTTTGTCCAGCGTTGTGTTTACTGATGCTTGAAATCTAGCATATAAGGTGTTGCAAATACACTTGATTTATACACAACAACTACACAGAGCAATATCTATAGAAAAAATAAAAATAAAGTGTCATACCTTGGCCAAAGAAAGAGCTTCTTCACAAACAGGTTTCTCATGACACGCTCGACTTTACAGAAGCCAGAAGAGAAGGATGTTGCTTTGTCCGTAAAGGCCTTGATAAACCCAGTCTTGTTTTTCTGCCGATAAAGTCTCAGAATAAAAGCCTCCTGACAAGACTCAATGATCTTATGTGCACGATATACCAGGATTCCTGTGCAAATATGAAGGAGAATTTAGTCCAGCAACACAACATCTTTATAGATCATTTGTAATGGACACAGCTGTGCTTTTCCAACAGCCTTCCACTGACCTGTTACAAGGTTAGCAGGAATTCTGTCCGTAAGGAAGTCCACCACTAGGATGCGGCTGGTCACAAAGAGAACTCCTCCTTTAGTGTACACATTGTATCTGTCATTACTATGGACATCACTAGTCACAGTCTGGGGAAGATGGCTCACACCTTCAGCACGGAGCTGCTCTGTAAAATATTCCTTCAAAAGGCACACACATTCATCACAACTTGCATCACTATTATTGAATCATTTTAACCCTATAAAGCCTAATGTATCATATTTGGTGAATTTGTGAATGTTAAAGGTCTCCAAATTTAAATGTAAGTATCAAATATAGCTGCAAGCAGCAATTACGGGGCCAAGCTGCCAAAAGGGCTGCGGGAAGAACAAAAGCAGCAGACATTGAATGAAAGTGAAAAATGGCCAGTTCAGAATTATTGGCCAGAATGAGCTAAGAATAAACAGAAGTTCAAATGAAAATGAAAGCAACTTAATAATAAACGAATAATAAACGAATCAAAACAGCATAACGCTACGCACAATTGTATAAAGTTGCACCATGCGGGACTCGAACCCACAACACAATTGGCTTCAAGCTTTGGAGCCAGTGGCTTAGCAGAGTGTGCCACTCAGCTGACCCACAGTCAACTGGCTCCAGAAGAGAGCTTTAGGGGTGAGAATGAGCTTACAAAAGAACGACTTAACGTTGTTACAGATTAGCATGCTAAGCTAACTTAATAATAAAGTAGCTTATGGTTAATCTGATAGCTAAAGAGCCACATTAAAACCAATGGCAACTAATTAGCACGCTAACCAATTTGTATGCTAAGCTAACTAGCATAAATCAACAAACACAGGCACGGTCAACTTTGGAGAGGTATTTTTCAGGAACGGTAATGAATATCACAAATCTGTTTAGTCATTTCTGTGCGTCTCGGTCCAAAGATCATAAGACCAGACATTGGACAAAATTGGGACAAATTTGAAGAAGGGAGTAGAGGAAAAACTGTTTTGCATTCACTTCAATATGGCTGACGGTCACATTTTTGGAAAATGACAAATGAGACGCTGGCGCTGTCTTCAAACTTCTGAGGTACCTCCAGGACATTGTGTTTATGATGCCTAGCGATTTTTGCGCAGATATGTCAAATGGTTTAAAAGATATAGCAATTTATGTCACATTTCAAAATGGCGGACACACGGTTCAGTCGGTCCAGGCATAATTGATATCCTCAGATTCGGCATGACCCAAGGAATCCAGAGACATCAATATTGATTTTCTGACAAACCATTCAAAAGTTATAAGCTATTATATGCTTTTTTGCTATCTCATGACCCATAGGTGGCGCTATTCCCCAACTTTCGCATGGACCCTCAGACCATGGTGCTAATGAAGCATACCAAGTTTTATTTTAATTGATCAAAGTTTGGCAGAGATATAGCCTCTGAACCGATTTTGGGTCAACCGTGTTAACTTTGCGACATCATAACTTTTGAACAAAGATGACTAAAAAAAATTGGTTTAGTCTCATCTGTTCAGCTCCGTCCAGAGATCATCTGAGCCAAATTTGAGAAGAATTGGATCAACTTTGAAGGAGGAGTAGCAAATAGACTGATTACTGTACTTTTCAAAATAGCCGCTACTGTAATGGGTGGAGTCTTAATGTAAGGTATTGAATGTGATCAGCGTGATGAGAGGAATCATGTGTACAAAGTTTGATTTTTCTAGATTTAGGGGTTCAGGAGTTATTAGCATTTTAATGTTGAATTTTTGGACTAGTGGTGGCGCTATAGAGTTGATCCTAGGGACTCCAAATTTGGTCAGATTACTATTTATGGTCATGACTATATTTGTGCCAATTTTCATCATTTTCCTATATTGCTTTCATAGGGCTGCCATAGACTCCCATTGGACGAGAAGAAGAAGAAGAAGAAGAAGAAGAAGAAGAAGAAGAAGAAGAAGAAGAAGAAGAAGAAGAAGAAGAAGAAGAAGAAGAAGAACGCCTACAGATACAATAGGGGCTCTAGCCCTCCGGGCTTGACCCCTAAATATGCTATAGCAGGCTTTTGATGAAGGTTTACTTGTCTGAATTATCACTGTATTGCATTCAGCTATGTTTTGATTTCCATATTTTGATTATAACATTTTAATATCATCTTACATATTAAGTGATATTATTGGAAGTTACAAAGTGACAAATGATATTTACAAACATTTAATGTGCATAGACTGCTGTGCTGTATCTTACTTGTTGGCCTTTTAAATAACAAAACCTGCACAAAATTGTATATTTGTGCTCAATTTGGGCCTCTGAATACAGAAATTTCGCATGTTCAGGTTATTAAAAATGGATTGTGTACTTCACAGAAAGTGCACTCTTAACCATGAACACTAAACACTTGAGTATGGAGAAAAACAGTTCAGTTGCTTATGGCTTCCTGTTTTGACAATAAACAAACTGGATTTTTTTTTTTTTTTTTTTTTTTTTAACTCTTGGATTGTTTAAAACTTCAGTGCCACTTAAACTATGATTTAGACTATTTACAGAAGAACATTAGCACATTACCGCTTTGGTAAATCACAATTATGACATAAAAACTCTATGTCAAAAAGTGAACTATGACAAAATGTCTAAATTGTAACATTTTCCTTAGTTTTATAATTTCAACCTCGATAGATATCGAGTCAAAAATTATTTCATGTAAAGAGAAGAAGAGATTGCATACTCACAATCATAATTATGAGATAAAAGTGGAAATTATTAGATATAAATTTGAAATTATAATATTATATGAAAAACTCAAAATAAAACAGGTGTTTTTTTTATTTAGATAAATATCAGGAAGTCAGAATTCTAAATAAAAAAAGTGTTTTTTTTTATCATTTCGATGGGAGTTTTTATAATTTGGATAAATATCAATTTAGAAAGAGATAAAAAGTCTAAATTATTGCATACTCATAAGTAGTAATTATTACATATAAAGTTGAAATTATATTATATGATAAAACTGAGGTGTTTTTTTATCATTTAGATAGATATCAGGAAGTCAGAACTGAATAAAACAGGTGTTTTTATAAATACAATAGATAGTCAGAAAGAGTTTTAATTTCCATAAGTATCAAATCAGAAAGAGATTAAAAATTCTAAATTATTGCATACTCATAACCATAATTATGAGAAAAGTAGAAATTGTTAGATATAAAGTTTAAATTGTGCTCTTATATGATATACCCCTGAATGAAACTGAAGTGGGGTTTTTTTTTTCAAGCTTATATTTTACGTCAGGCTTTACAGGCTTAAACATGACAATGCAATACATATAATTAAATTCTTTGTGTGTGGTGTAGATGCTATATCTTTTATAGCATTTCATTCAAGTTTACCACCTATTGTATCACTGTTTAGGTCCTTTGTAATTCACATATGAGCATATATATGTGACCCTAGACCACAAAACCACTCTTAAGTAGCAGAGGTATATTTGTAGCAATAGCCAAAAATACACTGTATGGGTCTAAATTATATTTTTTTCTTTTATGCCAAAAATCATTAGGATATTAAGTAAAGATCATGTTCCATGAAGATATTTTGTAAATTCCCCACCATAAATATATCAAAACTTAATTTTTGATTAATAATATGCATTGCTAAGAACTTCACATGGACAACTTTAAAGGTGATTTTCTCAATATTTTGAAATTTTCAAATATTGTCCACAATAACAAACCATACATCAATGAAAAGCTTATGTATTCAACTTTCAGGTATAGATCTCAATTGTAAAAAAATGACCCTTATGACTGGTTTTGTGGGTCACATATAACGCTGAATGCATAATATTATACTAGAATTAGGCTAGCTAAATGTAACACACCACTGTCACTGTTTGATTTGGCATGTCAACGAACGCTATCCTCTTACTGTAGATCAGTTACAGTGTAACAGGATAAATCAGCCTGACCCACCTGTTCAGGAGTGGTTGTGTTTAATAAGAGCACCAGACTGCCCTCCTCTGAATACACTCTCATGAAGTGTAAGAGAATGCGGTCGATCCCGAGCCCCTCAGCTGTGACCAGCAGTCCGTCTGTGCTGAACAGACTCAGAAACATCTCCGTCTCATACTCCAGCAGCGGGCTCGCCATCTTCTTAAGCGACTGATTAAAATAACGATTCAGATTTTACGTACTGAAATACTGATTCATTGTCTAGTTTGTTGACATTAATACAGTTCTACTGCTTTGTTTCAGGACGCTCCAAAGAGTAACCCTTCCATTTACTGTCTATGTGTAGCTGGTAGTGCACATAAAATAACAGGACTGAGCAAAATTATTTTTGTTTATGTTATTTCATAACATTATTCCTTCACATTACACAAGTTTTGCTCGTCTTCGTTACTGTTTCAAAAAGGCGTATTGTGTCACGTGATATCCCGGTGTTTAGCACGTTAATTCGTAGTGGCGCCATCTGCTGCACTGGAGGTAGAACACAAAAGCCCAAGCAGCACTTTCGGTCCAAGTACTGTAGGTAGTAATTTCGTACGTTCAGGTTATTAAAAATGAAAAGTGTACTTCACAGAAAGTGTACTCCTAACCATGACCGCTAAACACTTGTTTATGTAGAAAGACACTTTACATGCTTATGGCTTCCTGCTTTGACAACAAACAAACTTTTTTGGAAACTCTTGGATATTTTTAAAACGTCTATGCCACCTGAACGACGATTTAGCCTATTTGGTAAAGCACATTATCGCCACATAAGACAGTTTTTGATAATAAAAAGTCATAAAAACATAAACAGTCTACGTCAAAAAGTCAACTATGACAAAATGGCTAAATTACAGATTTTTTCTTATTTTCATAATTTTGAGGTTTAGATTATGAGATACAAAGTCATAAAGAGATAAAAGTGATAATAAAGATGTACACAGCATTACAAAATATTTCCATTTCAGATTAATGCTGTTCTTCTGAACTTTCTATTCATCAAAAAAAAAAAAAAAAAAATCTACTCGGCTGTTTTCACAGAGATGCTTCACTTGCTTATGGCTTCCTGTTTTGACAACAAACTAAATTTTTTGGAAACTCTTGGATATTTTTTAGAACTTCTATGCCACCTGAACGATGATTTAGCCTATTTAGTAAAGCACATTATCACCACATAAGAAAAAAAGCAATGCTTTGATAATAAAAAGTTATAAAAACATAAAAAGTCAAGTCTACGTCAAAAAGTCAACTTTGACAAAATGGCTAAATTATATATTTTTTCTTATTTTCATAATTTCGAGGTTTAGATTATGAGATACAAAGTCATAAAGAGATAAAAGTGATACTAAAGACGTACACAGCATTACAAAATATTTCTATTTCAGATTAATGCTGTTCTTCTGAACTTTCTATTCATCCAAAAAAAAAAAAAAATCTACTCAGTTGTTTTCATAGAGATGATTAACTTGCTTATGGCTTCCTGTTTTGACAACAAACAAACTTTTTTTGGAAACTCTTGGAAGCATCTCTGTGAAAACAGCCGAGTAGATTTTTTTTTTTTTTTTTTTGATGAATAGAAAGTTCAGAAGAACAACAATAATCTGAAATAGAAATATTTTGTAATGCTGTGTACGTCTTTATTATCACTTTTATCTCTTTATGACTTTGTATCTCATAATCTAAACCTCAAAATTATGAAAATGTGAAAAAATTGTATAATTTAGCCATTTTGTCATATTTGACTTTTTGACGTAGACTTGACTTTTTATGTTTTTATGACTTTTTACTATCAAAGCATTGCTTTTTTTCTTATGTGGCGATAATGTGCTACTAAATAGGCTAAATCTTATATAGGTGACATTGAAGTTTTAAAAATATCCAAGAGTTCCAACAAAAAAAAGTTTGTTGTCAAAACAGGAAGCCATAAGCAAGTGAAGCATCTCTGTGAAAACAACCAAGTATTTTATTTTTTTTAATAAATAGAAAGTTCAGAAGAACAGCATTAATCTGAAATAGAAATATTTTGTAATGCTGTGTACGTCTTTATTATCACTTTTATCTCTTAATGACTTTGTATCTCATAATTTAAACCTCAAAATTATGAAAATGAGAGAAAGAAAATGTATTTAGCTATTTTGTCATGGTTGACTTTTTGACGTAGACTTGACTTTTTATTTTTAAAGCATTGCTTTTTTCTTATGTGGCGATAATGTGCTACTAAGCAGGCTAAATCTTAGTTTAGGTGGCGTTTAAGTTTTAAAAAATATCAAAATGGCTAAATTATACAATTTTTTCACATTTTCATAATTTTGAGGTTTAGATTATGAGATACAAAGTCATAAAGAGATAAAAGTGATAATAAAGACGTACACAGCATTAAATATTTCTATTTCAGATTAATGCTGTTCTTCTGAACTTTCTATTCATCAAAAAAAAAAAAATCTACTCGGTTGTTTTCACAGAGATGCTTCACTTGCTTATGGCTTCCTGTTTTGACAACAAACTTTTTTTTTGTTGGAACTCTTGGATATTTTTAAAACTTCAATGTCACCTAAACTAACATTTAGCCTATTTAGTAGCACATTATCGCCACATAAGAAAAAAAGCAATGCTTTGATAGTAAAAAGTCATAAAAACATAAAAAGTCAAGTCTACGTCAAAAAGTCAAATATGACAAAATGGCTAAATTATACATTTTTTTCTCATTTTCATAATTTTGAGGTTTAGATTATGAGATACAAAGTCATAAAGAGATAAAAGTGATAATAAAGACGTACACAGCATTACAAAATATTTCTATTTCAGATTATTGCTGTTCTTCTGAACTGTGTATTCATCAAAAAAAATCTACTCAGTTGTTTTCAGAGAGATGCTTCACTTGCGTGTGGCTTCCTGTTTTGACAACAAACTAACTTTTTTGAGATAAAAAGTCAAAATCATTACATACTAAATCATAATTATGAGCAGTGTTGGTAAGGTTATTTTAGAAATGTAATAGGTTACGGATTACAAGTTACCTTAGGCTATTTAACAAATTGTGTAACTATTTCAATTACTTTATTAAAGTAATGTAACTGATTACATTTCTAAATTTCTAACAAATGTTTTCAGCTGGTAAACACTTTCAAACATTTAAAGCAGGCAGGGTTAACTGTACAGTAGTACTCAACAATAATTAATATCATTCATCACTTGA
The DNA here is from genome assembly GCF_049309525.1 of Garra rufa. Taxonomy (NCBI): domain Eukaryota; kingdom Metazoa; phylum Chordata; class Actinopteri; order Cypriniformes; family Cyprinidae; genus Garra; species Garra rufa. Next base: position 15,997,440 of record NC_133382.1, read on the forward strand.
ATTAAGATTATAAAAAATAATTTTTAAAGCACCACAAAAGCACCAGTTTTTACTTTGAGATCTTTCTAAAGTTAAAAATCATAACAAAAAATAGTAAATATTAATACAAGTATTCAGATGTAACCGTTATGTAATCATTGACATTTTCATAAGTAACTGTAATTGAATTACAATTTTTGTATTCATTAACCGTAACAGATTACAGTTACATTTATTTTTGTAATTAAATTATGTTAAATGTACACTACCAGTCAAAAGTTTTTGAACAATAAAATGTGTTTTTTTCTGCTCTCAAAGTCTGCATTTATTTGATCCAAAGTACAGCAAAAACAGTAAAATTTTGAAATATTTTTACTAATAAAAATAACTGTTTCCTATTTGAATGTACAATACAATACAATACAAGTTTATTTATCTAGCACATTTAAAAACAACCAATGTTGACCAAAGTGCTTTACAAAAGCAGAAATAAAAAGACAGTTTAATTAAAACTAAGAGAGTATTAAGGGATATTAAACGCCTTAGAGAAAAGGTAAGTTTTTAACGCAGATTTAAAAACTGACAGGGTTTGAGCAGATCTGATATATAACGGAAGGCTATTCCATAACCTGGGACCGATTACCGCGAAAGCGCGATCACCTCTATTTTTAAGTCTAGTTCTGGGAATATAGAGTAACTCAGAATCCATTGATCTCAGTGATCTAGACTGTGTGGATGGATGTAATAGGTCAGCTAAGTAACCTATTTTAGGTTATTTTATTTTAGGGTATTTTATTATTATTATCAATATTTAAAACAGTTGAGTACATTCTACTCCTGCTCGGCCTGCACCGCCCTGGCTTCCACTGCTCCACAGTCCTGGCTTCCACTGCTCCACAGTCCAGGCCCACCTCTGTTCCATGATCCAGGTCTGCCACTGCTCCATGGCCCAGGACCTCCGTCGTTCCACTGTCTGCCTCTGCCCCATTGTCCAGGCCCCGAATCGGTTCCTGTTCCCCTTTATGGACTTGGCCCTCCATCCCACCCCCTTTTGCACCTTGTCCTCCCACTATCTGGGACTTTTGAGTGCCAGGAGTCGCTCCTGGGGGCCAGGCCAGCAGAGGGAGCCCTTACCCACACTGACTGTTGCTGCTCCCTCTGCTGCCTCTATGGTAACTTCCTGTTTGGCAGCCATAAAAGGTAGACCATGCCAAACTAACCTTGCGAAGTATTGTTTTGCTCTTGCGAACTTTACTAAGCGTTTTCCATGTTTCCATGTTTCCTAGCCTTGTTGTGTTTTCCCTAGCCTTAGCCATAGTTTTGTTTTAGTTTCTTAGTCTAGCCATAGTTTTCATAGTTTAGTTTTTAGTTACCAAATAAGCCAGGCTTATTTTAGTTAGTCTGACTTATTGTCACTTGATTTGGCTCAAAATAAGTCAGACTAACTGAAATAAGCCTGACTTATTTGGTAAACTTGTTTTATGGAACACCCCCCAGACCTCAGTCCTCAGACTCCCTTGTAACATATACATTATATTCTTCAACAGCTTGGAATCAATATAATTTAAGGGGAAATAAATAATAATATTACTACTTTTTTTTTTAGCAGTGATGCTTTACATTAATCAAAACTGACGATAAAGACATGCTACAAAAAACTTCTATTTCAGATAAACGCTGTTCTTCTGAACTTTCAATTAAAAGAAATTGACAAATTTTACTCAGCTGTTTTCAACATGATAATAATAAATGTTTTTTTCTGAAGGATCATGTGACTGGAGTAATGATGCTAAAAATTCAGCTTTGAAATCACAGGAATGAATTACATTTTAAAATATTCAAATAGAAAACAGTTGTTTTAAATAGTAAAAATATTTCAAAATTTTACTGTTTTTTTCTGTACTTTAGATCAAATAAATGCAGGCTTGGTGAGCAGAAGAGACTTCTTTTAAAAAAACATGAAAAATCTTACTGTTCAAAAACGTTTGACTGGTAGTGTATTATCCAACACTGATTATGGATAAAAATAGAAATCATTAGATAAAAAGTTGAAATTATGATATTATATCATAAATATTACTTTCATCTTAGAATTTCAACTTTATGTTTAAATGTTTTATCATTTTAATTCCTGTGTTTCTTTAAAATATGATTTTCATGCCACCAAGTCCCCAGTTTTATTTATAGTAAGTAAGCTATTTATTAGTCTCATCTATTCATTAAATAACATAATATTTTATCACAGACCTTACATACTATTCATATTGTGTTTTGTATTATATATTGCACACAGTAACTTGAAGTAACTTGAACATTTGCACACTCTCATATATGTCCCAAAACTGTACATACAACATTTACCACAAGCCCATTGTATTCTATTTTATTCTATTCTATGCAGAAGGCTGTAGAAACTATGAATCACTATGAGTAGGTGCATTGCTACTTAGTGGCCTTGAGAGAGCAGTAGAGCACTTCTGTGTGGAGTGTTGCTGAAAGAGTGTTTATCACAGCTTAAGTGGGGCATGCTTAAAAATAAATAGGAAATGGATTTAAAGAGCTATTATGAAGAATATAACATGTACAAGGATGTTTTTATGCATAATCCTTTTTTGCGTTCAAAGAAAATAGAAAAACATTTCCACATTGCTATCAACATAATTATACAAAAATATTCTTTAGCAAATACACAAAATCTATGCAAACAGATGAATTAGTTAGAAACTCTCCATATCAAACAGCTACAGTTGTTTTCAGGATTTCATGCCTTTTATGACTGGCATATGCATAACTCCTGTTTACCAAACCAGACTGTATGCACAGTATATTATCCACTCTTTAAATGTAAAAGTGTCACAGCACTTTAGCTTTCAATACAGACACAAGATAGAGTGAAAAAGTAGATTCCAGGTCTGCATCTCTCAAGGTTATGTTCAGTAATCTTAAGTGCATTCTTCTGTCACTCTAACATTTTCATTATTTATTTTGCTTATTTTCTGTTTGCTAAAAATGAATAAAAAGGGAGAAATGTACAGAGTGTATCTGAGGAAGCCCTTAACTCATCAAGTGTTCTGGTTTCTTGTTTGAAATTAAGCGCAAGTAACCTCAAATAACATGAAAGAGCACCACTTGTTCATTCATTGTATCTGAGTGGCAGAAAGAAAAAAAAACCTTGCTGTTCAGAGAGCTTGTTTTGTTTTTTGAGGTCACTGACTAAGCACTTGAGGAGTGGAAGCCCTAATGGTGGAAGTAAAAGAAAGCAGGATGAACCTTTTATTCCGCCTGGTTCAAAGTTTAATGTCAGCCTTTCTCAAACATCACCATGTCAGGAAGCATGAGGTTAGGGGGAGATCTAGAGGAAGCAAACAAACACTCGTCCCAAGAAGTAGTGGAGCATTGCAGTGACTGGGCATGTCAAGAAGCATAGGAGATTAATCGAGGCAGGAAAAGGCGCCGGCTCAGAGAGCAGCTGGATTTTAGCAGTCTTTTTAAAAGGGTGACAGGAGGTGCGCTGCTTAAACAGCGTTATGTCAATGACTCATTAAAACTGGTCCAAATGTTCAACTCACTCGGCTCCTGCTCTACCTCTTTAACCTCGTGAAGCCTGACATATGAAATAATAGTCTGAAAAATCTATTTTGCTTTGTATGGCTCATATCACGTGTACCTTTTCAAGTATATCTAAAAACACTTGAGAAGAAAAAAAACACCTCAATTTTATTCAGAGGACCAAAAGTATGCAATTTGGTGCAGTCGCTGATATATGGCCAAAAATACATTTAATACCTTGTAATGTAAATCGATGAAATCTTTATAGCATTACAGTGGACTACTTACACAAAATGCATTTACATATCAGTTGTCACTCTGTATCTCGAAATAATATGGTTTGGTATGATGATATTTAGGGTGCGTAGTTTTACAATCAATTTTTCTGTAGTTTTTATTATAGGGACAAATATATAATGTAATGTAATACCACTATGATTAAGAAATGCACAAATAAATGTTTATCAAAATGCATCAAAAGCATGATGCATCATATTTGACACTCATATTTTAACATTGTTTGTGTATACCAGTGTATATAAGTCAAGTAAATCTACAGTTGGTTTATTCATCAGATGTCAGAAGGCATTATTGTGTACAACAGGCAATTCAGCAATTTTTGATCATGTTGATAATTTTGAGGCCTTAGAAATTTGAATATGGAATACTGCAGGCTTTTGGTTGGGTGATAGTTAAAGGAATAGTTCACCCAAAAATGACAATGTCATTAATTTCACTATTTCAATATGAATCGCGATTCAGTCTTCTAGCGCTTCGCTTCGCTTCACAAAACGCTTTTATAATTAATAATAATAGCATGACCGTCACGTGTTTTGACTGTTTTGTGTAGTTTTTATTCGTAGGTGTTCCTGGCCTAATGTTCTCCCATGCCCATATTTGGTTCTTCCCGTTCCTGTTTCCTTTGCTGTTGATTAGTTCCATCAGTTCCACCTGTGTTGAATTACTTATCCTGTGTTTATAAGCTATGTGTTTCCCTGAGTCCAGCATGGGTGTTGAATGACTTCTCTGCGTTCCTGTTCTGAGTTTTCCTATGTTTCCTCAATTAAAGACTATTGAACATTTCCACGTCTCCTTGTTTCCTACGCCATTGTTAGAAGTGTGACAGAATAACCGACCAAAACAGAAACTTCTGCGTTTTTCCTCCGTTTGTTTTCCCGTGTTTTGTTTCCGTTGTGTTCCCTCTATGGATCCCTTCACCCATCCCGACTTCCTCCTCCTCCTCCCCCTCCTCCTCCTGAAGCAGGGGGATCGATCTCTCAAGGACCATACAAGACTGTTCCTGATGCTAGCTAACACCACTAGCAACCCGGATGATGCGCTCGTCATTCTATGATGCGAGCTTGGACACCGCGTGCAGAGCTTCGCCGTTGTCCAAATATGGTCCTCGAGAGGATTTTGGCACTCCTGACCCAGCACCCAGCCCACTATATCCCCACTGCGTAAAGCGGATGCCCGAGCCCACCACAACTAAACAAGCCAGAGACACAGAGTGCAACAGAGCTGCTATCGCCACGGAGCCAGTGCTGCTTGTGATGTCAGTCCAGGTGCGTGAGCTGGCAACAACACCTGCCAAGAGGGAGAAAGCTGTGGCCAGTGAAATTGTGGAGGGGAGCTCTGCCCACTGCAACATGGCTGAGGGTAAGCTGCTATGGAACTGGGTCAATGGAAGACGAAGGAGGATCTAATAGACTTGTGGGATGAACAGCCCCCTCATCTCCCTTCTCCTTTGGAACCCTCAGTCACTCCTGCTTCTCTGTCCTGCCCAGTAAAAGAATGTGTCCCCAAGGGCAGCCCCGAGAGCCTGGAGGCTCACAAATTCCCACCCTCCTATCCGCTCCTGCCTCCTCCTCCACTGTCATCTGGCAGCCCATCTGCTCACCCTAAGCCCTCCAACTGTGCAGTGGGTTTGCCAGTTTCCATCGATGTTACGGCTGGAGAATCCCTCGTCTCCATCTCCAGCCTCAGAATCTTGGACTCCGCCTCGGCCCGTCAACCCAGCGGCTCCACCGTGGCCCCTAGCTCCCTCCTCTCCACTGTGGCCCGGCAGCCCACTGGTTCCACTGGGCTCTCTCGTTCCTCCGGCTCTGCCTCTGGCATCATCCATCCTGCACTTCGGGACTCCTCTCCTCTGGCTGCACCTTGTCCCTCCGGCTCCGTGAGGCTCTGCAATCCCTCCACTCCACCTCGGTCCTCTGTTGCTCCGTCTCCACTGCAGCCTCCCGGATCCACAGCTTCACATTGGCTCCTCCATGGTTCCTCCCTCCGTCGACTCCACCGTAGGCCATCATCATGGCTGTGGCCTGGGTCCTGTCTGGCTTCTCCTGTTCCAAGTCCCTCCTGTTGTCTCCCTGGCTCCTTCTTCCGTCTGGTCCACCCTGGTCACTCCTATCGTCTCCCTTGGCTCCTTCCTCTGTTTCCACCCTGGACTCTGTTTGTCATTGTCCTCCTCCCGGAGATCCATCCTCCTCCCAAATTTCCATCTTTGCTTCCTTCTATTGGTGTTGTCAGCATGAGGAAGCTCCTTTCCAGGAGTGCAAATTTGAGGGAAAAAACTTTTCTGATCCCAACGTTAGGAAAGAGTAGATAGAGTAAAGTAAAGAGGACTTTACTTTTAGTTCTACACTGCATCAGTACGAACTTGATTCTTTGCTTACTTCATTTTACCACAGATTCGTTTACAATTACCCATAGCGTCAGTGATGTAATGCTTGTTCCCTTATCTCAAGGAACTGAAGTTCAGTCAACCGTCAGTAACCGGAGCGACACAGTAACCGGAGCGACACAATTCAACACAGGATTTTCAAAAATATTTTGATTAAAAGACAATGCTGTGCCACCTACATTGGATCCAACAGTGATGTCGCAACAAAAGTGTAACTGTTTTCATTATGTGGTCACTATTGCTTTTTCTCTTCTTACAGATCGTTTGATATGTACTGAGTTATTTATAACTCATAGCGGTGTCCATCTATGAGGAATGAATGTATGTTAGCCAATCATAGCAGTAAGCGTTTACTTCGGTGTCTACAATCTGCCATGCCTATTCAAACAAAGTGTTCTGCTGAGGGGGGTTAAAAGCAGGACAGAAAATAGCCTATTACTTCTAAATTATTTTAAATTATTTTGATGTAAAAATCTTGATAACATTATAAGTGGACCTCAAAGAACAGTACAAAATGAAAAACAGAACTTTAAGGACAGAATTTTCATTTTTGGGTGAACTATCCCCCTAAGAGATTGTTCATTCTGTCACAATTTACTCATGTTATTCCAATCCTGTATGACTTACTTTCTTCTGAGAAACATATAAGAAAATAGTTTGAATATGTTGTCTTTGATTTTCATTGTAAGAACAATTTTCAAAACATTTTGTGTTTACAGAAAAAAAAAAGTCATAGTTTTGGAATGACATGAGGGTGAGTGAATGATGACAGACTTTTACTTCAAGTATTCGAGTATGCAGCCACATGTTTGGATAGTGAGGTTTTGGAGAGATTGTGTGTTAGTTGAAGGGATACAGCACCTTTAAGGCAGAGCGTACCACAAATTGTATTAAAGTCGCCAAGGTACAGGACTAACACTGCAGGATATTTGGTTTGCAAACACCAAATGAAATTACAGTGAGAACAGTGTGAGCCTGATGAAGTAAACCCAAAAACCACTGAGGGAACATTCTTGTGGGAATTTAAAGCTTCAAGGATACAAAATAAACTGGCTAGTTATGTGATAAATGATCTAGCAGTAATACAGAGCGTTTTGAGAGAATCACGACTTCACTGCTTACATTTAAAATGCACTGCTGTGAGTCACCAGAGACCATGCATTTTAACAGAACAAATAATATTACCAAATACTTTGCGGTTGAAAGTGGAAACACATTTCATATTTCTCAAAATTACTACAGCTGCTCCATTTGATCAGTTTTTGTGCCTATGAATTTTAAAAATGGAGCTCTTAGTGTTGAAAGCAAACTGCAGTGTGGCTGATAATTCAAGAGGCGCTTTTAAAAACATTAGCCCAATTTTCCAATTCCCTTTAATCCAAATATTAATATCATGTGTAATAATCTAATTGAAGCAGAGGATGGAAATCAAGGCTGCCCGGTGTGAGAAAATGTGGTGGCAGATTATCCGCATTAGCATTCTTACTGGATTCTAAAAGAACCAGTAAGAAAAGGATTAATGTTCACTTACAATGTAGAATATAGAAACCGTCTGCATGAATAACACAAGTCATTTCTATGTAAAAAAAATGAGTTGAAATTCCAATTATAGAAACAAAATTAATCACAGAGCTTAGAGGCGTAAACAAGACAAGGTCAGATGTAAGGTCACCCTTTTCACGGAAATATGTATGAGAAGCACGTTTTGAAGTTAAACATCTCAATCCATCCAAAATGAATAGGGTTTTCTCTCTTATTTAGACAGGTATTTATAGGCCAAGTCATTTTGCAATGCCAATGAGGCATCTTAATGATGTAGTGTGTATCTGCATCTCTTTGCTAATGTGCCCTCCACCTCACTGCATACTGAAAATGACTCCATTACAGTCCAACTCCACTAAAATAGCTTGCGCAGATGGGCAGACTGAACAGCAATCTGTCAAAGTCTGTGTGAGGGGTTGACTGACAACCTCAAGTGTTGGCTTGTGGAAAGTTCTTGCTTCAGAAACTTTTGGACCCTTTATTTTTTATTTTTTGGAAAAGAGGGAATTTTAGGGGTTGGTTGATTGGGAATGCTCACGAATGGCTTTCACCAGATTGTAACAGTTACCAATACTAAAGCTTACATAAGAAAAAGAAGGGGGATCAATCACCATCAAACATCACATTATATTTTTTAAGAAGAGCATACAACTTCAACACTGAACATCACAACATCTGGACCATATGCAATAGTGTGATCAGTTCATTCATACTTAGTGGCAAAGGCCTTTTAAATGTCCAACCAGCATTACAGCCCTGAGTTACCATAAATGTCCTCGGTTCATCACATCATTGGAGAAGTTAGGCTGATGAAAGTCTAAAGTCCAAGATCATCTGCAGCTTTAAAGTAGTTCGAAGGAAATTCCAAAGTCCAGGTGAATGGTATATCAGCAACGATAACCAGTTGAGATGCCCTCAACATTAAGTGGATAAAGAAAACCCTCTAAGCAAAACAAACCAAACAATACAACATGAGGCTCAGTAAACAAAATAAATTTTCCACTAGAAACCTCTGATAAATTTACAGAAACAATAAAGCAACTCACGTTGACATGTAGAACCCAAAAGTTCCTCAACAAGGGTTTGAAAAAGCATGAAGAGAGAAAACACTCTCAGCTCACAAGTGCCCTCATTCACACTTTCCACTCCTCTTATTCTCTGATCTAGACAAACTTCCTTTGATACCAACTCCCTTGCGCCCTCTCAGGATCGGGAGTAAAATTACAACTTAAAATACAAAAACAGGTAACAGCTTACTAGATCTGTTACCTGTTACCTGATCTGTCATTCCTCGATGACCCTGCATTTTCAATAAAACAGTTGAGTGAATAATTTAGTGACTCACATAATTGTTATGCCTCTGGACTGTCTGTGTTTGTTTTTCTTCCCATGTGCTCCCTGTGACCCAGTTTCTCCATTGTTTGATTGTGTTCATTTGGTTCAGGTGTGTCTCATGAATTACCCTTTAGTCTTGTATTTTTTGGCTGTATCCGAAATCGCCCCCTATACCCTCAAATAGGGCACTATTTGAGGGAACAGCCATTTTAAGTGGTGTTCGAAACCATAGTGGACGTTCCCGAGTGCACTCATTCAATCCCACAATGCACCGCAAAAACGAGTGTACAACGGATGTACGCTCAACAGCTAGAGATAACCCATAATGCACTGTGAGAGTCGCGCGCCGACTGAATTCCCGCGTCTCGACAGACGATGGCGCCCGCAGCTGAATTATCCATCCGTTCGTTTTACAATGCGCTCGTCCACTGCGTAATACAGCGTACAACACAGGTACAAATTCGTTGGAAATTGATTATTAAATTGTTTAACCAGGGTTTATACGTAAACTCCTTGACATAGTTCAAGATAAATCCTTTAATCTTACTACTCGAACTGTCTGTTTAAATGATTGTTAAACAGTAAGCAATACTATGCAAAAGCGGCCGTCCTTCCGGTGCACTTAGCGTCCGAATTCACTCACTCGCTTTCATTCACTACTTCAAGTGAACTGTACGAGTGGACTAATGTAGGGAATAGTGAATAGGGTATAGGGGCGATTTCGGATACAGCCATAGTGTGTCTGTTCCTTGATTCCTTTGCCTGGTGTTGTCAATGAAATGTGCTACGTGTGCTTCCCTGCCTGCCCTTTGTACCCCTTTTTTAGGTTATTAAAGACCGTTAATCGTGATTTTTCTTTGTCTCTACGTTCTATGACTCCAACTCAGTAACACCATGACAGAAAACCAGACTGACAAAAAGGTGTTTTTTTTTGTTCGTTTTCCCCATGGATTCCCTTGCTGCAATGTTCACCTCTCTAGCCCATAAGGACCTTCTCCTCTTGGTGTATGCAGTTGAGGCCAGCCAGCTTGCTGTTTTAATTGCGTTTGACGATGCTGCGCTGAACTCAGTGTTCTGGGTCGGGCCAAATTACCACCGCCCTGTCGACCTCCCAGACACCACTGGACTGAGCTGGAGGGAAGCTATCATCCAGTGTCCGGAGAGCGTCTAACCCTGTTCCCCATCCAGGCTCCTGTTTTCTACTCCCAGCCCAGAGAGGGCTCCTGTTACCAAGTCAAGCTAAAAGAGGGCTCCTGTTACTGAGTCAAGCCCAGAGAGGGCTTCTGTTCTCAAATCCAGCCCAGAGACAATCTCTGTTTCCGATTCCAGCCCAGAAAGGGCTCCTCTTTCCACGTCTAGCACAGAGAGGGCTTCTGTTACCAAGTCAAGCCCAGTGAGGGCTCCTGTTACCAAGTCAAGGCCAGAGAGGGCTTCTATCCCCGAGTCTAGCCTAGAGAGGGCTTCTGTTTCCACGTCCAGCCCAGAGAGTGCTCCTGTTTCCAAGTTAAGCCCAGAGAGGGCTTCTATCCCCGAGTCTAGCCCTGAGAGGGCTTCTGTTCCCAAGTTCAGCCCAGAGAGGGCTTCTGCTCTCAAATCCAGCACAGAAAGAGTCTCCATTCCTGAGTCCAGCCCAGAGAGGGCTTCTGTTCTCGAGTCCAGCCCAGAGAGAGTCTCCGTTTCTGAGTCCAGCCCAGAGAGAGCTTCTGTTCTCGAGTCCAGCCCAGGGAGAGTCTCCGTTTCCGATTCCATCCCAGAGTGAGCTTCTGTCCCCAAGTCCATCCCTGAGATAGACTCTGTTTCCACGTCCAGCCCAGAGAGCGCTCCTGTTCCCAAGTTAAGCCCAGACAGGGCTTCTATCCCAGAGTCTAGCCCAGAGAGGGATTCTGTTCCCAAGTTCAGCCCAGAGAGGGCTTCTGTTCTCGAGTCCAGCCCAGAGAGAGCCTCCATTCCAGAGTCCAGCCCAGAGTGGGCATCTGTCCCCAAGTCCAGTCCAGAGAGAGACTCTGGACTGGACTTGGGGAGACCCAGAGAAGGCTTCAGCTCCTGAGTGCAGCCCAGGGAGGGCTCCTGTTTCTGAGTGCAGCCCTCAGAGCCTGGAGGCTCGCAAATGTTCTTTGTCCAGTGTTGTCCATGAAATGTACTACATGTGTGTTCCTGTCTGCCCTGTTCCCCCTTATTTGGATTATTAAAGACTGTTGTTTGTGATTCTCCTTCGTCTTCGCGTTCCATCATGGTAATATTACTTATTAGGGACTCACTTTATCTCTACATTCTCAAAAAATTGTCAAAACTGTGTCAGTATCCTTTAAAAAGGTACTCATATGTATCATTTAAGGGTAAATAAGGTACAAAGATGCACCTTTTAGGTAGGTAGGCTTAGGTTACCATGCCAGTGACAGCATTGGACCTTTTTTCTGACATTGTAAATGAATCAGCATTTTGAATCTGTGAGTGATTCAGTGATTCACTCATAAAGACAGTCATAAATTAATTAGTTAAATGACTCACTCATAAAGACATTTGCTTGCCGCCACCTACTGCCATGTTGATGTAACCTGCAGAAAATGATCATCACAGATTTACAAATTGATTTATTTATTATGAAATTAATTTATTCTTACGAATCCAGTCTAGCAGACCAGGATTAACCGTAAAGCTCACACTTCAATATAGCAGCTAAGATAAAGCTAGATTTGGTCGTTCGGCAGGTGGTTATTATTGGTGGTTTATATGTCAGGCTGTTGATGCCCTGTGATTTACTCAGTGTAGGAGTTCATTCTGCTGTGTGAAGAAAACCAACCTGCTAAATGTCAAATATCCTCCTGTTCCAAGTCTGAATTCATCTACGTGCTATGCTGCCTGTCCATGTGAGAATCACCCAGGATGGACAAGAAAAACGGTCCTTTACAAACTGACCAATGGCTTAATAATTTCTATAAGAAACCTGAAATTCTATAGGAGAAACCTGTGTGTCCCTTCACAGCTGACTTACTGTGACATATCCAAATTATCGATGTAAGAACAGAGGCCATTAGGACGGTGTGGTCACTGACCTGGACAAATTGTATTATGTTGTTCATCCTTGAGTACTGCATGCTATCTTAGAGTGACATGCTGATTACTAGCCCTCAGGCTTGAGATCAGAACAAAAAGCACAGGAAGATGCTTTCAATATCCAGCCACTGCAAGAAGAAGCTGGAGAGAAAATAAGGTAACACGACAAGGGACATCTTATGTCGAGGTTCACTGAGTCAGGTCTGTGCAGTGAGCTGCTAGCAAGGGGAAGATTGTTTTTTGTAATGGATGAAAAATTGGTGTGGTATTTTTTCTGTCGCTTATTCATTTAGGGATTTTTTTTACCATACGATGCTGTCACTTTAGTTATCCAGACTGTATTTGTGCCATTTAAATATCATCATACATATCATCATACATATCTTTTGTAAGAATGCTTTTGCTTGTTTGAAAAAAGTGCTATTTTTTGTATTTGCTGATTCATTTACTAACTGTATTTCTTCCATTTGATGTTGTCACTCTAGTCACATCTTGATTACATTTGTGCCATTTATATATCATTACAAATATCAGCCTTTTTGAATAAAATACAGCTTTTTGAATAAAAAAAAAGTTTTTTTTTAACTCCAAACCCAGTTTTTCTTGTAGGCATTTTAACTGGACCAGTAATACTTTAGCCAAAACTCTCAGGCCCGGTTTCACAGACAGGGCTTAGACTAAGCCAGGATTAGGCCATAGTTCAATTAGGACATTTAAGTCATTTTTATAAACATGCTTAGAAAAAAACATTACAGGTGTGCATCTTGAGACAAAACAAAGGCACTGATATATTTTAAGATCAATCAGTGCAATTTTGTTTCAATTGAAACAGCTCAGACTTACATTTTAGTCTAGGACTAGGCTTAAGCCTTGTCTGTGAAACCAGGGGTCAGAGTTCAGTAAAGTAGTCAGTTGTACTCCACTTTAAAAATTTAAATTTCTTGATATTTTACTCACCCCCATGTCATCCAAGATGTTTGTCTTTCTTTCTTCAGTTACAAAGAAATTAAGTTTTGGAGGAATACATTAAAGGATTTTTCTCCATATAGTGGACTTCAATGGTGCTCAACGGATTGAAGGTTAAAAATGCAGTTTCACTGCAGCTTCAAATAGGCTCTACACAATCCCAGCTGAGAAATAAGGGTCTTATTTAGCGAAGCGATTGGTTAATTTCTAAAAATTTCTATTTTTTACAATTTATATATATTTTAACTTCAAATGCCTGTCTTGTCTAGCTCTGCAATGTGCATGCATATAGTACACTGTGCAGTCTGCACTCAGTTAGGGTATGTCGAAAAACTCTCATCGCACTCCCATTCACAAAAAGGTAAGACAGCAATGTAGGGTGATTTTGAAGTTGAAGGAGAAAATGAGATGGTAGTTTTTTTTGACATACCCTAAATGTCTTGAACTGGAGTGCACAGAGTACGAATGCGCATTGCAGAGCTAGACAAGACAAGCATTTGTGGTTAAAAAGTGTATACATTTTTTTTTTTAAGAAAATGACAGATCATTTCACTAGATAAGACCCTTATTGCTCGGCATTGAAACTGCAATTTTAATCTTCAATGCGTTGAGCACCATTGAAGTCCACTATATTAATAAAAATGCTGTAATGTTTTCCTCAAAAAACGTAATATTCAAACTGTTGACTATGAATCTTTTTGACTGTCTCATTAAAAACACACAGCGTTTTTCCAACTGTTGCCAGAGGCAACTTGATGCAACTTGACTGCTGCAAATGTATTTTTTTGTCGTATTTGTGTGAATTTTGTTTGTGGTCTGAAGCCCTAGATTTATAACCCAAATAAAAAAGTAATTTGTCAAAACAGAGATAAAGCATTTCATTTTAAAATTTATTTTGCTGTCATTTTAAAATGTAGTACAAAAATACGATCATGCACAGGATTAAAAATCTAACTGAATCTTATTTAATTCTATTAAAACTTGAAATACGATTCTAAAAGAAAAAATAACATAAACAGAATAAGATATGTTTCAGATTCTGTACTTAGATTTCCATTATTCAAATTAACAATTAATATTAATCATTAATCAAAGAAGTAAATTTGATAACACTTTACAATAAGGTTTCATTTGTTACGATTATTAACCACCTTAGTTAACAAGAACTAACAATGACTGATAATTCTACAGCATCTACTTTGGGTTAGTTCACTAAAAAATTAAAATGACCCCATTATTTACTCAACCTCCAGACATTCTAGGTGTATATGACTTTTTTTCAGATGAATCCAATCGAAGTTATAATAAAAATTATCCTGCCACTTCCAAGCTTTAGAACGGCAAACAGGCAGGTGTTTCTCTTCATCAGTCTAAAACAAGTCCAATAAAGTTCATCTATAATAAAACGTGCCTTACACAACTCTGGGGGGTGAATAAAGACCTCCTATAGCAAATCAATGCCTTTTTATAAGGAAAAATATCAATATCTAAAACGTAATAATCACTTTAATCTAGCTTGCGCCAACTGGTTGTACATGGAAGTAGCTCAGATCGGATGACGTTGCGCATGCGCCGCTCAGAAATGACGAAGAAAGACAGAAAACAAAAAAAAAAACGATCATGAATTAGAAGTTCAAAATGAGGATTTGTAAAGAAAAAATGTTTTCCTTCCTTCCTTTTCCTTTGCTAAAGTCAGAAACCTTTGCTTCCTTTGCTCCTGTAAACAAATGTTGGTTTTCACAAGACTGACCAGCGCAACGCTGACGTATTAAATCAACTGCCCGGATTGGCTTCCTTGTGCAACAGTTAAAGTGATTATTACGTTTCTAAAGCTTGGAAGTGCCAGGATCATTTTTAACATAACTCCGACTGGATTAGTTTGAAAGAAGGAAGTCATATACACCTAGGATGCCTGGGGGTGAGTGAATGAAGGCCCTTTCACACGGGACGCGGCAATCGCGAGTGTCTAGTTCATTTTCAATGGGAGACACGTGGCAAGCGGCAAACCGCGGGTGGTTTCGCTGGCGGCGCGGAGGCGGAGCGCAAGCGGTGCTCGTGCACCCAAAATCATGCCGCTTCCATGGGCACGGCGGTTCGCGGCAGGCGCCGCCAAAGATAAAAATATTTTATCTTTTTGTGAGCGGCAGCGGCAGCCGCGTCGGCTTTAACCAATCAGTGAACAGATTACTAACAACCAATCATAGAATATTTAACTGAACTTATAACGGATAGTTGAAAATAGAGGAGAAGATTGTTTTAAGTGTGCTGAATTTCCCAGAACTGTATGAATCATCTAAAATCTCATTCTTGGTTGGGGTGAGCACACGAGTTAGTTTGCCAGGTAAAAATACAAAGTGTCCAAACAATACATTATTATGCGTGGTGTTATAATAAACTATGTCTTTCAAAAGTTTGAATAATAATAATGACAATAATTAATGACAGGATGACACAAACACATTTTTCCGTTTTATTTAGACTTTTAAGCAACTGTAACTATGGCAACGTCCGCCCCCAGACCGTGTCGCGAACACCGCCTCAACTGCACAAAACGCTTCCACTACAAGAGAAGGCGGCAGCCGCGCGGCGATTTCACCGCTTGCCGCGTCCCGTGTGAAAGGGCCTTAATGCGCTCATTTTCATTTTTGGGTGAACTATCCCTTTAAAGGGGTCATCGGGTGCAAAACTAACTTTTACATGTGGTTTGCACATTAATGTGTGTTGGTAGTTTGTGTACACAACAACCCTACAATGATAAAAAATCCACCCAGTGGTATTTTTTTAATCTTTAAAAGTAATTTCCCCTTTTTAAAATCAGTTCATTCTTAGCTTCTTGTCGTTGTGATGAAATACATTAGCGTTTTACCTTAGACCCGCCCTCACTGAGCTGAAACAGTCCGAATACGATCCTCACTGTGTCGACTTGGGTGCAGAGGAAGACTCTAATTGAGCGATTGAGGTGTAATGTTTTTATGTAATAATGAACATAGCAGTCGTCATTTACTCCCGACATCTGAGCCACCGAAGACACAGAGGTTTAATGTTATAAATGGAAAGCGCCAATCCTGATCTACATAAGCATCTATCTTCGTGCAAATCGTTCCTGATGCAGCTTCACCCACAGCAGAAGTGAGTATAAGGTTTTTTATGCTTCTTTGCAAATGGCCTTTCTTAATAATGTACTTGTTGGCAAGTTTCGCCAATAAACGCGGCTAAATGCAGCTAAATGCGGCTAAAATAAACATAATCACAGAGAGGGGCAGGGCGAGCAGAGCTTGTGGCATTTAAAGGGGCCATGTCTTAAAATGAGCTGAAATTTTGCAGAGCTGATTTTGACAAGGTAAAAGGGTGTTTTTTTACACTACTATTGAGAATTTTTAACCAAAGTATATTAGAGACTTTTCATTAAGACCCTAAAGATTCATATGAACTTGTGGAAAATGGGCATCCGATGACCCCTTTAATATTAGTCTTATTAGATATGAAAATGTATTTCTCATTGCTAGTTCATGTTAGTTAAAGGAATAGTTCAGTTAAAAATGAAAATTAGCCCATGATTTACTCACCCTTAAGCTATCCTAGGTGTATATGACATTCTTTTTTAACTAATACAATCAGAGTTATATAAAAAATGTCCTTGATCTTCCAAGAATGGGGTGAATGGGGTTTAAGATAAAGTTGGATGGATGAAGTGCATAAATCCATCATAAAAAGTACTTCACGAAAGTGGAGTCACTCTGTCATGTATGCTGTGTGGAGCGCTTTTTATGATAGATGGATGCACATTATTGGACTTTAAAATATCAACACCCGATCACTGCCATTGTAAACCTTGGAAGTCAGGACATTTTTTAATATAACTCTGATTGTATTTGTCTGACACCTCGAAGTCATACACCTTGGGTGAACTGAGGGTGAGTAAATACTCATTTTCATTTTTGGCTGAACTATCCCTTTAACTAAACAATTGTAAAGTGTTACTGTAAATGTTCAACACTAATCATGTGAACCCCTTTGTACAGGATGTTGAGTCAGATGTTCATGCAGCTCGAGTGCCATTGCGATTAAAGCAAAATGGGCACAAATCAAAAACTGGAACATTCTGACAATCATGTTGATTTTTGCAGTTAAACATTTTAAACTGAATGCCAATTACATGATTTTGAATGAAAACCTTTACCCCTCTGTAAGAACACAGCATTAGATATTACACATAAATATTACACGGAAAGTTTCAGAGAAAACTGGAAAACACCCAGTTTAATTTTAGCATGTTCGACACTGGTGAGGAAGCCAGGAGGTCACAGATTAAATTCAGACAAGAGCTTGGTCATTTTACGATGTCTTTCTTACGGCAGGCATGCCGTTGAAGTCGTTCAGTCACACCCGGCTGTTTTCGGGCGCTTCTAAGTGTGAGGTGAGGTCAGCAATTATGCTTTTGGTGATCCACCCACAGAACAAGTGACTCGATGTCCCGGTCACCCCAACCACGTCTTTCAATAGTTACCATGGAGATTGCCTCTTTCCTCCTCTCAGAGACGGAACAGAGTAATGAGCAGAGAGGAGCAAGGAGTGAACTCATCAAACTGTCATCCAAAATGTTCAGCGCTATTAAACTACCATTGTACCCTAGCATCTCCTCACTCCATTAGTATGATGAGGTGATTTAACTTCAGAGTTTAAGGAATTCTCAGACACATTTGCATGATTAAAGTATGGAGACGGATGATGTGAGTATCAAAGATCAAAAGATCCACTGGTTCGAATTAATGCATGCTAATGTATTCAAAACATAAGGCTCCTGTAAAAAAAAAAACTGAAAGCTCTAGATGTACAAACAACGGCTCAGTCTTTATAATGAATGTTGAGGATGAAGATACAACCATGTGATTAGTGACCTGGAGGTGCATTCAAACCAACAATTTCTTCAGGTCTTCGTCCATTCCTCTTTCGGTTAATTGGTCTAGACTATGGTAGCGATGGATGATGTCATCTTTAGTAACTACCACCACTCGCACACCATGAGTGTCGTCTCCCAACTGACATCCAACTGCAGAGCTCACCACCATATCCAGCCCATCATAGCAGCCACCTGCATTTCTGTGGTAGTGACCAGAGAACACAGCTTTCACCCCTGAAATGAGAAACATGTTGATATCACTTACAAATTATATCAAAAACAAATAAGTCTGACTATGAATATAGTTAGTTTATAGATATAAAATAATCAAATTACACAAAATAGTCAATTCATGATCACAGTTTTAGTGTAATGTCTACAGATGTACACAATCCATTTGATGACTGGGTACATATTTATGCGTCTGAGGGTACTTGTTCGATCTGTCAAAGCTCTAACATGACTGGCTGACTTTAAAAATGTTTTCTTAAGCAGCTCCAGCTCATTAAAAGCATCCAGTGATGTATACCTTGAATCCAAATGCTTTCTTTAGATAAAATTGAATAAATCTACATGCAACATTTTTTTACAAGACTACCTAGAAACTCAGATGTGTTAACCAGGTTGATAACCAGGTTGTCTTTTTGATTTTCCAACTTTTAAAAGGTTAGTGACATAAAATCATTGAAAGATGAAATTTAAAGTTTTACTTGAGGTACTTAATTAAAGTACATATTAATTTTCACTTCTTTTTTTAGTTTTCTGTGTACTTATCACTTTTGTATGGGTAGAAATGCTTTTCATATTCAGAGTTTATTGTAATTTTTTCAGGTCTTTTGTGTCAAATGTGAAGGTAATTTTTTAAATTACTCTTTTTTAAAAAAAAAGGAATATACCTAACATTTCTCTTCCTTGCAAGCCTAACATTTTTATACTTTTTGAGAACAAAATGTTCCAACATTTTAGTTAGTGTGTAGCAATAACAGATGCATATGGACAAGAAGACAGCTATACATCTGTCTGAAAAGAATAATAACCATAAGAACTCATGACTTAACAAGCTGAGGTAATCAAAAACCAGTTTTGCTTTACTAGTAACAGAGGGGGGCTGCTGAATTGCACATATAAGAACCGCCAAACATATTAGAGAAACATTAACATTGGCCTAATTGGCCGTGGCCAAATGGTTAGAGAGTCGGACTTGTAACCCAAAGGTTGCAGGTTCGAGTCTCAGGTCCGGCAGTCACCCTCAATACCACGACTGAGGTGAGTCCCTTGAGCAAGGCATCGTACCCCCAACTGCTCCACGGGCGCCGCAGCAATGGCTGCCCATTGTTCTGGGTGTGTGTTCATGGTGTGTGTTCACTGCTGTGTGTGTGCACTTGGATGGGTTAAATGCAGAGCACAAATTCCTAGTATGGGTGACCATACTTGGCCTCACTTCACCTCCTTTCCTTTCCTTTAATTTATGAGTCAGCAT
Source organism: Garra rufa (assembly GCF_049309525.1). Lineage (NCBI taxonomy): Eukaryota > Metazoa > Chordata > Actinopteri > Cypriniformes > Cyprinidae > Garra > Garra rufa. The sequence continues at coordinate 16,016,928 of NC_133382.1, forward strand.
GTTACCTTTGTTACTTATGTACCTAAGTCCTTTCTTCCACACATCACTTATTGTGACAGTCTGTTTTAGATAAACCAGCCTTGTGACTTAAAAACAAAACCAACATAGGTTACACTTACAGTAAGATTTTTTGGTAACACTAGTTTAAAAGGTTTGCTCACCCAAAAATGAAAATTAGCCCATGATTTACTCACTCTCAAGGCATCCTAGGTGTACATGACTTTCTTCTTTCACACAAATCCAATCTGAGTAACATTAAAAATTATCCTGGCTCTTCCCAGCTTTATAATAGTAGTGGGTGGGTGTTTCTGTTCAACAGTCCTAAAGAAGTCCAATAGAGTTTGTCCATCATAATAAAAAGTGCCTCACACAGCACCAGCGGCTGAATAAAGGCCTCCTGTAGCAAATTGATGCATTTTGTAAATAAAGAACAGTTTACTCTAGCTTGCACTAACTGTCATAGACAGAAGCCGTTCTGGGCAGATGGCGAAAGGAAGCGCATGTGTAGCACATGCACTGGTGAGACTTGCAAAAACCAACGTTTCTTTACAGAAGCAGAGGAAGCAAAGTTTCCTTACTTTAGCAAAGGAAAACCAGTGTCCTCCTGGCTTATATTGAAATCTTCCGTCAATTTTCTTTACAATTTCTTTTTTACAATTTGGTCCTTCTGATTTGTGACTGCCTTTTTGCTCTGCTTTCTACTCTGTGCTTCCACGATCGTCACATCTCACCGGCACATGTGCAACGCATACGTCCTACATCATCTGCCCAGAATGGCTTTCATGTACAGCAGTTTGTGCAAGCTAGAGAAAAGTGATTATTACATTTTAAATATGGATATTTGTTTTAATAAAATGCATCGACTTTACTCACCCCCCGGAGCCATGTGAGTCACCTATTATTATGGATATTATGTGCTTTATTGGACTTCTTTTGGACTGTTAAACAGAAACACCCACCCACTGCCATTATAAAGCTTGGAAGAGCCAGGACAATTTTTAATATAACTCCAATTGTATTCGTCTGAAAGAAGAAAGTCACCGGACTTTAAACCTAGGATGCCTTGAGGATGAGTAAAACATTAAATTTCATTTAACAATAGTCTTACTATTTATAAACAGTGATATAGAGTTTATTGACAAAAAAGTCTTAGTTAATTGTGAGAATTGGTCCTAAATTGTTTTTTTTAAGAAATAATATTTTATTCTGTCTGTCACTGAAGCCTTGCGGACTGCAAAAGCTGATTTCAAATCATCAGTACTCATCTTGCTGGACCTATCTGCAGCTTTTGACACTGTGAATCATCAGATCCGCCAGTCCACACTCTCATCACTGGGCATCACAGGGACTTCACTTCACTGTTTCAAATCCTACCTCTCTGGTAGGTCTTTCAGGGTGGCCTGGGGAGGGGAGGTATCCAAAACTCATCAACTGGTCATTGGGGTTCCTCAGGGATCAGTTCTTGGACCCCTCCTCTTCTCCATATATACCACATCTCTGGGCCCCATCATACAGGCGCATGGCTTCTCCTACTATTGCTATGCTGATGACACACAGCTCTATCTTTCATTCAAACCAGATGATCCATCGGTAGCTGCACGGATCTCTGGCTGCCTGGCGGATATCTCTGCATGGATGAAGGAACACCATCTACAGCTCAATCTAGCAAAGACTGAGCTCCTTGTCTTTCCTGCCACTCCAACTTTACAACATGACTTCTCCATCCAGTTAGGTTTTACCCCATCAATTACCCCATCGACTTCAGCCAGAAATCTTGGAGTAATCTTTGATGACCAATTGACTTTTAAAGACCACATAGCTAAAACTGCTCAATCTCGCAGGTTTGCATTGCACAACATCAGAAAGATCAGGTCCTTCCTAACAGAGCATGCTGCACAACTTCTCGTCCAGGCCCTGGTCATCTCCAGGCAGGACTACTGCAATGCTCTTTTAGCCGGTCTTCCAGCATGTACAATCAGACCTCTACAAATGATTCAGAATGCAGCAGCATGGCTGGTCTTCAATGAACCCAAGAAGGCCCATGTCACACCTCTCTACATATCCCTGCACTGGCTACCGGTTACAGCTCGCATCAAATTCAAGACACTGATGCTGGCATATAGGACAGCCACCTGCTCATCACCTGCTTACCTCCATTCACTACTTCGAATCTACACCCCCTCCAGAAGTCTGAGATCCTCTAGTGAAAGACGCCTCATTGTACCACCACAGAGAGGCATGAAATCACTTTCCAGAACATTCTCGTTTAACGTTCCTGCCTGGTAGAATGATCTTCCCACCCCTATCCGGAATGCAGACAGTTTTCAAGCGACTGCTGAAAACCCATCTTTTTCGACACTATTTGACTCAATAAAAAACTTTGTTCTCCTCTCTTTCTTGATCTTCCCTCTCTAGCCTGCACTCATCTAACTGTCACAGTTATGGCAGGTTGAGGAGTAGATGCAGACGCTGGAGACCGGAGTAAAATAAAACACTGGAAGAGCAGGGAAGAGCAGGCTCTGGGCGAGCAGTCACTGGAGGGCGCTCTGGCGGCGCGGTCACTGGAAGGCTGGGCAGAACCAGCGGAGATTCTGGGAGGCTGGGCGGAACCAGCGGAGACTCTGGGCATACAGCTGCAACCAGACTTGACTCAGGAGGAGCTGCTTGACTTGACTCAGGCGGTGCTGCTTGACTTGACTGTGCAGGAACAACAGCTGAGACTTGACTTAACTGAGCAGGAACAACAGCTGTGACTTGACTTGACTTGACAGAGCAGGAACTGCAGCTGGTAGGGTGGCCGTAAAGGTAGCAGACTCGGTGGCAGCCATCTTGGGTGCAGACTCTGACTTGGTGGCAGCCATCTTGGGTGCAAACTCCGACTTGGCGGCAGCCATCTTGGGTGCAGACTCTGACTTGGCGGCCATCTTGGCCGGGGACTCAGGCTTAGCGGCCATCTTGGCCGGGGATTCAGGCTTGGCGGCCCTCTTGGCCGGGGACTCAGGCTTGGCCAGGGACTCAGGAACGGCGGCCATCTTGGCCGGGAACTCAGGAACGGCGGCCATCTTAGCCGGGAACTCAGGAACGGCGTCCATCTTGGCTGGGAACTCAGGAACAGAGGCCATCTTGGCCGGGGCCTCAGGAACGGAGGCCATCTTGCGTGCAGACTCTGGCGTGGCAGCCATCTTACGTGCAGACTCTGGCGTGGCAGCCATCTTGCTTGCAGACTCTGGCATTGCAGCCATCTTGTGAGTTGACGCGGCGGCCATCTTATGAGCTGACGGGGCGGCCATCCTGTGAGCTGACGCTGGCGTGGCGGCTGATGGGCTTGAACGCGGAGAGGAAGCCTGAGGTACTGGGCTGAGGACCATCGTGGGACTTAGGAGGACTTGGGTACAAGGGTAAAGGAATGAGGTCGCTGGAGTGATATGCGGAGGGCACTGGCTGTTGGTGAGATTGCAGGCTTCCAGATGGGAGGAGGATTACTATCCTCCGCCATGACTTGAAAGGAACCACACAAATCGAGAACGAAATTTACAAAATCTGCTACGGGGCGGTAGCAATCTTTTGGAGTAATCAACTGGAACAAATAATCATCTTTTAGTCCCATCTGGAAGCATGCATATCACTCCATCCCACCAGATGGTAAATACTCAGAAACTCCTCCACATATTCCTCCAGCGAACGCTCACCTTGCTGGAGGTTCCAGAGTTTGTCCTCAGCCCAGGTCATCTTGTACTGGTCCGTCATTCTGTCACAGTTATGGCAGGTTGAGGAGTAGATGCAGACGCTGGAGACCGGAGTAAAATAAAACACTGATATTTACTGAAAAGAAAACAAAGAACATGGAGCTGAACAAACACGGAAGTAACGTTAACGACGGACACTGGGGTGTGATCAGACACAGACTAATATACACAGAAAACAAGGCGTGGTTACAAACGAGATAACAGGATGACGAGGGGGAAATGCAAATATGGGCAAGACTAAACCAACTAATGCATACCAAAAGACTAAACCATCTGAAAAGGAAACATGGGGGGAAAAACACTAGGAAAACATGACAGAAACACAACTAAATCCTGACACTAACAACATCTGATATATGGTATTTTTGAGCACTTCCTATGTTGATCTGCCTCCTTAGGATGAATCACTTGTATTCCCAATTTATAAGTCGCTTTGGATAAAAGCGTCTGCTAAATGAATAAATGTAAATGTAAATGTATTTAGCAAGGATCCATCAAATTGATCAAAAGTAACAGTAAAAACATTTATAATGTTACAAAATCATGTTCTTTTGAACTTTCTATTCACCAAAGAATTCTGAAAAAAGTTATGTTAGGTAGTGCAATTGTTTTCAACATTGATTATAGAAAAAAATGTTTATTGAGCATTTTATCATTAGCATATTACAATATTGTTGTGACTGGAGTAACGGCTGCTGAGAATTCAGCTTTGCCATCACAAGACTACTAAAATAGAATATAATAATAACAGATTTACCTATTATTATGCGCATTATATATTACATTTAATATACATTATATGTGAACCTGGACTACAAACCCAGTCATAAGGGTCAATTTTTTCTAAAGGAGATTTATACACATAAATGTATGGTTTGTTAGGATAGGACAATATTTGGCCGAGATTTGAAAATCTGAAATCTGAGGGTGGGAAAAAAATCAAAATATTGAGAAAATTGCCTTTAAAGTTGTCCAAATGAAGTTCTTAGCCATGCATATTACTATTTAAAAATAGTTAGGAATAAGGAATAGTAAGGAATAAATAGGTAATTTACAAAATATCTTCATGGAACATGATCTTTACTAAATATTGTAATGATATTTGGCATAAAAAAAAACTGATAATTTTGTCCCATACAATGTGTTTTTGGCTATTGCTACAAATATACCCATGCTACTTAAAACTAGTTTTGTGGTCCAGGGTCACATATTATTATAATAATACTTTTTAGATGTTAGTCAGATGGTCTGTTGCATTCGAAGTAGTCAGTTCTTGAGCAGCGTGAGCTACAATGTGGATCACATTTATACACAAGACTATATTCAAACCAACATTATGAGGCTAGGAGCCCAGCACTGCCACTGAATCATCTACATTTCCTGTCTGATTGACTATGTCTCCACGCTGGTAGAACCAACTGCAAATCCACATGGGCATAAGGGGAAGCCGCTTTAGATTCAGTTTCCCCGTCGATCTGCATAACCATTGTGAAGCTTCTCATCTCTCCCCTGCAGCAGTGGCCGAAGCTCTGCCATTCAGAATTTAAACCAATGGACCGAATACAGAATCACTAGAGTTCATCAAACAAGTCACCCAGAGTGAGAGACACAAATGAGCTCTCTCTTTTGTAAGGGACGTGAGGCTGAAGGTGGCTCTTCCACAGTTCAGCCAAGGTTTTCTGAAGAGAATTCTGAAAAGGTGGTACCCCCATACCGAGGTAATGGATGCATTTGGAAACAGGAGACAAAATTTCACATGAATTTTTCATTCAGACGGCGCAAAAGGTGCCAAAAACCACAGGGATGACAGCAAGACAGGAGATGGCACGCCAAAACAGATAAAAGAAGACAAAAAAAGGAGAAAATGACTATGACAGAACACAATGTTGAGAGGTATAATTACAGATTTCTGCTTGCCGTCAGAGTTCATCTCAATTTTACAAGTTGTTCTTGTTCCACAAGCACATGATAGCTATCTGCATGCTCTGTTGGACACTGCTAATGAAACCACACAAACAAACACAATTACAAATACCTTGACACTTGAAGACTTGCACAATGCAGCACATAAAGCAGAATTCTTCCCAAAAATGAAAAACCAATTAAAATAACAGGAACACAACTTCAGGATGAATTATAATTGCATGTAAATGACTTAAATCGAAAGATTATGCACATTTTAAGCATCTTTCACATATCATAACCTCTAATCCACTCGATGGAAACAAGCAACAGAAACATGACGGATAAAAAAAGTCTGTCCAATTATCTGGAGAAGTCAGATGTGAAACCGAGGAGGGGGAAGAAAAATCAAAGCACTCCTTAAACAAGTCATTTACTCTAAGGACATCCTCTCTACTGCACTACCGGATAGAATAATTAGACATGCCATACTGTTAATGACTGCACACATCTACTGTAACTACACACCAGCCTGAACCCTGCTACAAAATAGGGGGCACTTTCCACAAATACTGCTCAAAACAGGGCCTAAAACTATTAAAATATGATTTGTTTGTGTTATTTTCTATGAACGGTCAGCAAATGTAGGTGCTTGACATTTAGAAAACTATGTTTAGAATCCTGTTAGACCAATAGCATCGCGTTCAAAAATGACCAACGAGTTTCGATATTTGTCCTATTTAAAACTTGACTCCTCTGTAGTTATATCATGTACTTATACCGGCGGAAAATGTAAAGAATTTCTAGGCTGATAAAGATTAGGAACTACACTTTCATTCCGGCGTAATAGTCAAGGAAGTTTGCAGCCGTAACATGGCCGAAGCAGGCGCAGTAATATCACGCAGCACATGTGCAAATGCTAGCCAAGCTGGGAACTAATTTCTGGCGCTGCGTGATATTACTCCGCCTGCTGCATCCATATTATGGCAGCAAACTTCCTATACGCCGGAATAGGAGTTACGACTATTACGCCGGAATGGGAGTGTAGTTCCTAATCTTATTGGCCTAGAAAATCGCAGCTTTACATTTTCCGCCGGTCTTAGTACATGATATAACTACAGAAGGGTCAAGTTTTAAATAAGACAAATATCAAAACTCGTTGATCATTTTTGAACGCGATGCTATTGGTCTAAAAGGATTCAATGATCTATGCTAAGCTATGCTAAAAGTGATATCGCCAGAACAGGAAAATGGCTGAATGGATTTCAAAACAGTAAAACTCAACTTATTTACTCGGGGGGGAGTTGGAGAATGAGCCTATTTCCAAAAAAATAAAAAGGAACATGCCACTATTTTTGAAAACAGGCTCATTTTCCAACTCCCCTAGAGTTTAACAGTTGAATCTTACCGTTTTCGAATCCATTCAGCCGACCTCCATGTCTGGCGGTAGCACTTTTAGCATAGCTTAGCATAGATAATTGAATCTGATTAGACTGTTAGCATCTCGCTCAAAAATGACCAAAGAGTCTTGATATTTTTCCTAATTAAAGGGGTCATCGGACGCCCATTTTCCACAAGTTCATATGATTCTTTAGGGTCTTAATGAAAAGTCTCTAATATACTTTGGTTAAAAATTCTCAATAGTAGTGTAAAAAACACCCTTTTACCTTGTCAAAATCAGCTCGCCCCACCCCTCTCTGGGATTATGTTTACTTAAACCGCATTTAGCTGCATTTAGCCGCATTTAGCCGTGTTGTCGGCGAAACATGCCAACTAGCACATTATTAAGAAAGGCCATTTGCAAAGATGCATAAAAAACCCTTATACTCACTTCTGCTGTGGGTGAAGCTGCATCACGAATGATTCACACGAAGATAGATGCATATCTAGATTGTGATTGGCGCTTTCCATTTAAAAATGAAAGTAACGTTAAATCTTTGTGTCTTCAGCGGCTCAGATGTCGGTAGTAAATGACTACTGCTGTGTTCATTATTACATCCAACAACAGAACACCTCGATCACTCAATTAGAGTCTTCCTCTGCACCTGAGTCGACACAGTGAGGATCATAGTCGGACTGTTTCAACTCGGTGAGGGTGGGTCTAAGGTAAGACGCTAATGTCAATCAAATGTGTTTCGTCACAATGACTAAGCTAAGATGGAACTGATTTTAGAAAGGGGATATTACTTTTAAAGATTAAAAAAAATACCACTGGGTGGATTTTTATCATTGTAAGGTGGTTGTGTACACAAACTACCAACACACATTAATGTTCAAACAACATGTAAAAGTTATTTTTGCACCCGATGACCTCTTTAAAACTTGACTCTTCTGTAATTACATTGTGTACTAAGACTGGCGAAAAATGAAAAGTTGCGATTTTCCAGGCCGATATGGCTAGGAACTTTGGTGCCGTACAATGGGTGCAGCAGGCGCAATGATATTACGCAGCACCTAAAAAGTTGCAGCAAGCAGAGTTGACGGCTGTGCAATATCATTGCACCTGCTGCACCCATGGTAGAAAATCGCACCTTTTCATTTTCCGTTGGTCTTAGTACACAATGTAACTAGGTCTTTTTTGAGTGAGATGCTAATGGTCTAATCAGATTCAATGATCTATGCTAAGCTATGCTAAAAGTGCTACCACCAGATCCGGAGATCGGCTGAATAGATTTGAAAATGGTAAACCTCAACTGTTTAACTCTAGGGGAGTTGAAAAATAAGCCTATTTTCAGAAATAGTGGCGTGTTCCTTTAAGAGTGGCTAAATTTGCTCTGAGGTCCTGATGTGTGGGGGGAACCCGAGGACAAATGTGACCCTGGACCACAGAACCAGTCATAAGTGTAAAATTGTCGAAATTGAGATTCTTACTGAAAGGTGAGTAAATAAGCTTTCCATTGATATATTGTTTGTTAAAATAGGACAATGTTTGTCTGAGATACAACTATTTGAAAACCTGGAATCTGAGGGGGCAAAAAAATCTAAATATTGAGAAAATCGCTTTAAAAGTTGTCCAAATGAAGTTCTTAGCAATGCACATTACTAATCAAAAATCAAGTTTTTATATATTTATGGTAGAAAATTTACAAAATATCTTCATGGAACATGATCTTTACTTAAAGGGATAGTTCGAGCATTTAAGACATGAAGTTGTATGCAATCCTTATCAGCACTATAGTGTATACACACTGACCCACACTGCGTTCACCTCCCTGGTCAGAGTTCTGGCCGCTGGAAGTTTTTCAAGAAAGTAGTCACGGTTAGTTTCCGGGGCCTCAAAACTGTGCGTTTTTACGTGAAAAAAATATATGCGTTTCAAAGCTTGATTAATTTACATCACAAAAAACACTCCTGACAAAAATCATACCTCAGTTTTAATCGGCACTATATTCTTTCCGTTTCCATCAATCCGCGCTGCTGTCAGTTCGCACGTTCCGATCAGCTGTTGATAGCGCGACTCGCTGACAACATGTCTGACTACGAAACTTCTGATGATGAAACCAATTTTAGCACAATGTCAGACGGAACAGACGATATATGTATTTTTATATTAGACCTCGTTTCACGTGATTTCCACAGGAGTCTAAACATCAGATTGTTTACTGTACAGTTTAGACATGGGATCTCCAGTCCTCGTGAGCTACTGTCTTGCTGGTTTTAGTTTTTCTCTGATGCAACACACCTGACTCAAATCAACGGGTAATTAGCAGGAATGTCTCATTTGAAAAAGGTGTCCTGTCATAGGAAAACATCGAGCTGCAGGAATGTAACGTTAGCTCACGATGACCGGAGTTGGAGATACCTGGTTTAGACCTAACGTTACCTGTATGTGACTTCAAGCACACTTATAAACACGATGATACCGACACACGTTCCGCATAGTTACAGACAATAACAAATATAGCAAAGCATCATATTTTGTTGTGTTATATAGATTAATTTAAATTCATTAGTTATGACATTTGCCGATTTTCTCACCACATAGACAGTCGATTATTGTCGATGCTATCACTGCCCCGGTTAGAATATTCTCAGTGTAACGTTAGCCTAAAAACCGACGTTAGCTTCAAAATAAACCTGTCATATGCGACATTAACCCTTGTGCATTGTTTCAATTTACAACCTTTCGTTATGTTTCGTGGCTGAAAACAGCCACTACTTTAAACTGCTGTAAAAATGTAACAGATAAATATTTTTTCAATTTTTTTTGCATAAATCTATTAATCAACCTCAGTCCTGCTCAAAAATACTAAATGTTTAAAAAAAATTCAGGATTTTAACTCTTTAATTGCAAAATTTCTAAATGATGTCACTGATTTTGGAAAAAAACAAATATAAAAGGTAATTGTGGCCTGGATTTTTTTTTACCTTTTTAACAGTCTTGGACATGTGAAAGATTAGTAAGAACATTGGCTTTCAAGCATTGTTAGTTTTGGCGCAGCATCAGATTTTCTTTTTTTCTCCCTTATTTATTGTTTGTGGCTGTTTTTGCCCCATTGACTTCCATTATAACCACATTTTTTGATTGCAAAGCCATGACACCATATAATGCTGAATTCTTGATTGTTTGTGGTTTTCCCTGTTGGGAAGGGGTCAAATTTGTAAATTGTACTGTTGATTATCAGTTGGCCCCATTAACCCTTTAGATAGGCCTTTGCAAAAAAAAGCTTAGTTTTACATAGAGTTCTATGGAGTATAACGGCATATTATAGTGTGCGTGTGTGTATGTGTGTGTGAGCGTGTGTGAGTGTGTGATTTAGTGAGATTTCCTGTATTCACAGTCGTGTTCACATTTTCTCTCACATTTTGAAAAATCTTTTAGTGTACCACAGGTTGAAGGTTCAAATTGCAATTTCAAAGGACTCTACATGATCCCAGCTGAGGAATAAGGGTCTTGTCTAGTAAAATTATCTGCCATTTTCTAAGAAAAATTATATACTTTTTAACCAGAAATGCTCATCTTGCACTAGCCCGTCCATGACTTCACACATGATGTAATCACTATGTTCTTCATCTGTGTACTCCAGTTCATAAAGTAGGGTAGATTGTAACATCTAATTTTCTCCTCCAACTTTAAAACCATACAACATCATTGTTTTATCTTTTTTTTTTTTTTTTGTACTTAGAATTTTACTTTCTTTGCATGTTTGCTTTGTAAACTCTGGGTTGGTACTTTTGTCACATCGTTACGCTAGATAAAGCCCTTATTTCTCGGCTGGAGTCATGTAGAGCTCTTTGAAGCTGCATTGAAACTGCAATTTGGACCTTCGACCTGTTGATCCCATTGAAGCCCACTATAAAATCCTGAAATGTTTTCCTCAAAAACCTTAATTTCTTTTCGACTGAAGAAAGAAAGACATGAACATCTTTGTAGGATCTCAGCGCGAATCAGACAATTCAGGCGATTCAATTAGAAGTTTTGAAACGCTTCTACAGACCCAAATTCCACAAGAGACCCAGCATGACAAGACTCCTGTCCTAAAATTTGTCATTTGACACCCTGAAGCTTGAAGCAAACCTAACCAACTAGGAACTTGCAACATTAACACAAAAGGACACTTGTTGACATCCCAAGGAAAGAGATGCACATCATGAACATCACGTGAGGACAATCATTAGAGATTTTGGTTTTTCCGCTCCCCCACTCAGGACAGAGCCTGAGATTCCTTCCCTAACCTTTCGACCTTCCAGTTTAGAGAACAGACCCTCACATTCCCATATGGCCCAGAAAACTGCCCATTGATGTATATATGCACCTAAAATTATGCTAAAAGAACTTATGAGCAACTCATCATTTCTATGCATAACTTCCTATCCTCTTTGTAACCCATACATTTGCCTATTATGTTTTAATCACTTATTGTGTATGTCCTTTTTAATAATTATTGAATAGCTTAATGGTTTATATTGGTGTTTGGTATGCCTGAGCTCGAAATTGCATTCTCGAAATGTTTCTGTAATTCAATTCTTTGTAAAATGTATTATAGTCTTGTTATAGAAATCATGTCCAAATTTATCTCTGCAAAGAGCGGGAAAATTGGGACCACGGGACTGATCAGATAACATTGTGATTTATGGTTTGGGAGGAGAAACCAGCAGTACCCCGACTTAGGACAATCTTCTAATTGGTCAAGACACCATTTGGGATGTGTCCAAAAGCTGAGTTTAAATACTCAGGACACCACCAAATCGTTCTCTCTTCTCTTTTACCCTTACTCTCTTACTCTTCGCGCCACTGCGTTTCGATGCTGTTAGCGTTCTTGAACGCTCCCTGGCCTGCATGCCAGCTGCTCCTCTAAAGGAAACATGAGGAGATCGTTACACTTCTGTCTTTTACTTTAAGTCTTTTCTTTCCGTTGTGATTGTCGTGTTCTAGTTAAGTTTTGCCGCGAGCCGTGACCCAAACGTCTATGCCCACCTGAACTTTAACCAGCGCACAACTCTGCACCACCAGCCAATGCCCAAGACTTCACATCGGATGACCACCGAACTTCCATCCAATCAGCAACCTCGGGAAACCCCTTTCTGGAACGACGCAACGAAAGGAATTCCCTCAACACAAGGGCAACGCAAGTACAACCTCCAGATTCTAGCTGAACTGGTGCATTTGATATTAAGTTTAATAACCTCATTGAGAGACTCAATACGAGGGTTAATGTTAAGTGATTGATGGTTGTTCAGGTCTAAGCAATTGCACATATTGCTATAAACTTGGGATTTCATAGTTTCACTCTTTCAAACTCATTCTTTCCTCACTTTCTCTTTCTGCAACCTGTGTGAATGTGTGTGTTTATGTGTTAGATTAGTTTGTATGTCTTAGGTTTATCCAATAAAATCATATTTTTATTAGAAAAGATAAGTATCTTGTGTTTCGTGCTTACAAGTTAAAGGTCCACTGAAGTGCCTTGAAACACGCAGCGTAATTCTATGTGGTGACGTACTTTTAACTGAAACAAAAACATATCGCCCAGCTCCGCCCACTAATTTTGAACAGCCAATAGCGTTCCACTTATATCTGCTCGGGCCAGAGCCATTGAGCTCCGTAAAGCTGCATTTGTAAGCTTATGACAGCCACAGACTAATAAATCACCCCACAGATTCAATATGAAACTCTTGCTAAAACGAAATAGTGATCATAATCATGCTGAGGCTGTGTAGTTTAATACATATGAGCGCATTTGATCTGCTCCGGGTTATTGCGTCTCTGTGTAGGGGGCGGGACACTACGGACTCTAGAGAGCATTTGATTGGACAGAACGTTTGATGAAAAACTGAAGTGCACGGTGATATCATCAAAATCCTTGATTCATATTGGCGGAAGTGACGAGACTGTAAGTTTTGAATGCCTATATCTTGTAAACGCGAATTTTGTCTTTGTTTTGAAGCACACTAGCTTATAGATAACCTTAAGGCTGATATATTCATACTAAAAGCCGAAAAACTTTAATTTTGATTTCAGGGGGACTTTAATGTCTTAAACTGTCGATTTTGCCACTGTGCTAATATATAGTGTTTTCACTATATTCTGGATAGTACTATCCATTGCAGGGTCATGTTACACGGCTAGTTCAATGAATCGCGAGTCGACTCTGAACAGCCGTAAAACAGCGACTCTGTTCAAATTCCCTTTTGAATCATAATCGATTCCCTTTGAGCTAAATTAAATGTACATTATCGCTACATCTTAGATGAGATGGAAGTGAGTAAATTTTCAGGAAATTGTTATTCTAAAAGTAAACTAATCATTTAATTGTTGGATAAAGTTAAGACTACTGTATCAAGGCAGGTCAAGATACGTCAAACAGACCAAAACAACATTTTAAAGAGGATTTCCAGACATTTGATGTCTTAAAAAAATTTTCATGGTACCCTAATTTTATATAAGAGTTTATTAAGTATTTTAAAAAGTATTTGTGCTTTTAATACTACAATAGAGGGTATTTTCCATTATCATCTCAAGATTTGAAAATCAACAGTTTTTTGAAAACCAACAGTGTCTCTCTGTTTGGACATTGTTTTGCTTTGTATGCCATAAATGTCTGCATTTTTGCAACCGCGTCTCAGCATGCTTGCAGTCGCTTCTTTTCTCGGTTGTGATTTTTGGCTGTGAACATATCAGTGTGTCCATACTCCCACCAGTTCTGTAATCAGGCTGATTAATAAGCTGTGATCTCTTAACAACAAACAGTGCTGTGATGGATTTAATTGTGGGGATTTACAGTAAAGTCAGTAGTTTCTGCCTGTTTATGAGAAGATCCCATCTAAAGTCATCAAAAAATGCCATTCTGCTGGGGATTGCCAACAGCAGTATTATAAGCACAGAATATGGCAGCATCCTTCTGTACTGCCTCCACAGTAAATTCCTCCTGAATTTTGTCCACTGCTTGCAGCGACTTATTTCCATCTCATGAATTGCTTTTTATTCCCATCTTGTAGATGCATTTGAGAAAATCCCATTTATCTGCCTGTTAATTAATGGGCTCATTACTGCAAGAATAGTAGTATCTAGGGATCAACGTGCCTTTTGGCTGAGAGAGGTGAAATTTGCTGAGAATGTGAGAGAATAGTACGTACTAAAAATAAACATTCACATAAAATAAGCCAGAGATCTAGTCCAATAAGGAAGTATGACGCCGTTCAGCGTTTGGTTCTCTGGAGACACACTAAACGCGCTACTAGAATCTCTATTCCCAGCCACAGAACTAAGGGATCTGGCAGATTTGGATGATATGTAAATCCTCAGTCTCATCTATTCAAACTACTCAGACTGCATTAACGGTTTAGTCTGAGGGTTGTGTGTGTGTGCGCGCGTTTCTGCCTGTTTGTGTGTGCTATCATTGGGCCACTAAGATACATTATTCACAAAACTCTGCCAGAAATAATTTGCATGACAGAAGGACGTACAAAATGATTTTGTGCAAGGAGAACATTGCTTATGCCGGCCATATATCGCACCCATTTATCACTGTAGATCCTCTAAATGAGGGACAGAGTTTTGTGTGTAGTGTAATTATGATTTAATCCAAATATGCATGAAAGGCGACTGGCACAGTGCTTGGCAATTTCAATCAAGCTGATTCCTATACACAGCGGAGCTGATTTATCTGGAAAAACATTTAAAAGGGACACATTATATGACTGTCACTTGGAAAGTGTTTGAAGACGTGTTTTTTGTTAATTTATCCATACTGATTGATATTAGAGGTCCAATTGTTCACTTTTTACGAATTTCCTCAATTTTTACATTTAGATTACTTTTGCTGTCATCTAATGATTATGTAAACTTTAAAAACACCAATAATTAAACAACTGCAGCATTTAAAATGATTGATTTTAGTTTCTATTTCTATTTTGACAAAATATTATAACTTTAATAATGGCCATTTATCGGCCATGATTCAACATGAAAATAATTAACATCTTATTGTAATTATTTTTACAGAGTTTTTAATCAGTACAAAGTTTAATGAAAAATTAAGTAAATTAATTTTCTACCATCTGCAGTTTACCTTAAAGGGATAGTTCACCCAAAAACAAACAAACAAAAAAAACTGCTGAACATTTGCTCACCCTTAACCTTCCAAGAATGGATCCTCTGCAATAATGGGTGCCGTCAGAATGAGATGTCAGACAGCTGATAAAACATCTCAATAATCCACAAGTAATCCACAAAACTCCAGTCCATCAATTAATGTATTGTGAATCAAAAAAGCTAAGTGTTTGTAAGTCAGTGTTACTGTCAGAACCCATCATCAAAGATGACTGACAATTAGCATACAGTTTGGATTGGCGGTATAGTTCTGTTCTGGGCAAGAACTCCCTGCACAGCCATGCTGCCTAACATGGATGAGAGCAGGGAGAGCAGCGACAACCCCCCTAGGGTAACAGAACATAACCAACATAAATGTATTGCAGAGATCATTAATGTTCAATAGTTTAATGTACTTATTTTAGAATTAGCCTTAAAAGAGAATAAGAATGCTTAATCCTGAATGGACGAGAGGAGGAGCTGGGGATGGAGGAGGATAATTAGCTATTGAGCACTGCTGATAATACTTGCTGAGATTCCTATAGGTAGACGTGAGAGTCAGCTGATGCGAGCTTGACTAACGTGACCTGCTAGAACTAACACAACGTTTGATTTCGAGATCAGATATGAGTCTCTATCCATAATATTTTTTCATAGTATTTTTTCTAAATCAAAAACAGTCCTAAACAAATATGCTAGCATTATTATGGATTAGAAGCACTGATTTAAAGTTAAAATGCATTAATAATTTGTGTTTTTTTTAACAAACATTCTGCTTTTTGCTTCACAAGACATTAAGTGATTGACTGAATTTGTGTTATGGATTATTGACGGCACCCATTTACTCAACCCAGGCAGATGGAAATATGTGCCTCTATATACATTCCTGCAACACCACAATTATGTGGTGCACGTTTTGCAGCAGTTTTAAAGTGAAATGTCCAGAGAGTGGCACTAAAACACACCTTCAAAACACAACCATGGCACGTTTTTATTACATTGGTACAGGCATGTATTACTGTTTCTTTTACGCTTGAGGTACATATTGCATCTGTTACATATTCAAATATCTCGGGAGTGTCGCTAAAGGTTAATGCTCTATCATGTTAGAAATATCCCCGACACCAAACCAACCCTAAACCTACCCGATAGCATTAACAAATGCCAAAGTGATATAAAAACACATTTGTTGATTCAGCCATGCTATTTTAACTAGGGTTGTTCCGATTCCGATACTAGTATCGGAAATGCCACAGATACCACAAAAAATTCTAGCTTTCCCAGCCAGCAATGACTTGTGGGGCCCAGCTGGGTTAACTACGGGTTCCATGGGAACTGTGTGGGCATGGGCTTTGGCTGGGTGAAATCAGCGGGTCCCATGTAGGTTTTGTAGTATGAGTCCCACATAGGAAGCCCATATGAGCTGATTACATGGGTCACATAAGGGACAGGCATGGGCCAAGTGGGCATGGGTTTGATCTGGGAACACATATATGGGTCTTGCATGACATATTTATGGGCCAAGTGGGCATGGGTTTTTATCTGGGAATGCATTTATGGGTCCTGCATGGCATATTTATGGGCCAAGTGGGCATGGGTTTGAACTGGGAATGCATATATGGGTCCTGCATGGCATATTTATGGGCCAAGTGGGCATGGGTTTGAACTGGAAATGCACATATGGGTCCTGCATGGCATATTTATGGGCCAAGTGGGCATGGGTTTTATCTGGGAATGCATATATGGGTCCTGCATGACATATTTATGGGCCAAGTGGGCATGGGTTTGAACTGGGAATGCATATATGGGTCCTGCATGACATATTTATGGGCCAAGTGGGCATGGGTTTGAACTGGGAATGCATATATGGGTCCTGCATGGCATATTTATGGGCCAAGTGGGCATGGGTCTGAACTGGGAATGCATATATGGGTCCTGCATGACATATTTATGGGCCAAGTGGGCATGGGTTTGAACTGGGAATGCATATATGGGTCCTGCATGACATATTTATGGGCCAAGTGGGCATGGGTTTGAACTGGGAATGCATATATGGGTCCTGCATGGCATATTTATGGGCCAAGTGGACATGGGTTTGAACTGGGAATGCATATATGGGTCCTGCATAGCATATTTATGGGCCAAGTGGACATGGGTTTGAACTGGGAATGCATATATGGGTCCTGCATGGCATATTTATGTGCCAAGTGGGCATGGGTTTGAACTGGGAATGCACATATGGGTCCTGCATAGAATTTGTATAGGCCAAGTGGGCATGGGTTTGATCTGGGAATACATATATGGGTCCTGCATGACATATTTATGGGCCAAGTGGGCATGGGTTTGATCTGGGAATGCATATATGGGTCCTGCATGGCATATTTATGGGCCAAGTGGGCATGGGTTTGAACTGGGAATGCATATATGGGTCCTGCATGGCATATTTATGGGCCAAGTGGGCATGAGTTTGAACTGGGAATGCACATATGGGTCCTGCATAGAATTTTTATAGGCCAAGTGGGCATGGGTTTGAACTGGGAACACAAATATGGGTCCTGCATGACATATTTATGGGCCAAGTGGGCATGGGTTTGATCTGGGAATACATATATGGGTCCTGCATGACATATTTATGGGCCAAGTGGGCATGGGTTTGATCTGGGAACGCATATATGGGTCTTGAATGGCATATTTATGGCCAAGTGGGCATGGGTTTGATCTGGGAATACATATATGGGTCCTGCATGACATATTTATGGGCCAAGTGGGCATGGGTTTGATCTGGGAATACATATATGGGTCCTGCATGACATATTTATGGGCCAAGTGGACATGGGTTTGAACTGGGAATACATATATGGGTCCTGCATGACATATTTATGGGCCAAGTGGACATGGGTTTGATCTGGGAATACATATATGGGTCCTGCATGACATATTTATGGGCCAAGTGGGCATGGGTTTGATCTGGGAATACATATATGGGTCCTGCATGACATATTTATGGGCCAAGTGGACATAGGTTTGAACTGGGAATACATATATGGGTCCTGCATGACATATTTATGGGCCAAGTGGGCATGGGTTTGATCTGGGAACGCATATATGGGTCTTGAATGGCATGTTTATAAGCTAAGTTTGGTTTGAACTGCAATTTTACTAATTTACTAATTTTACAGAAAATAACTAACTTTTTTACAGTAGTTTTCTGTGATTTCAAATTACATTCATAACTTAGTAATATTACTAATAGTGGTGGGCCGTTATTGGCATTAACGTGCTGCGTTAACGTGAGACTCTTATCAGGCGATAAAAAGAATATCGCCTTTAATCTATTCTCAAAGTTGGGTTGGGAACTGGGTCTAAACTACGCAAGATATGATGACTTTCACCTTGATATTTTAGTGCGGAATACGTATACCTAGCCACTGTAGGAGGTGAGAACGAGTCTTCAACCTGTGTGTATGCCTACTGTGAGTGTGAAATGACCACATCAAACGAGACGTGCAAACATGGATGCACCTATGAAGCCACCGGGTTTGCTTCAGGGCAGGTGCGTTGCTAGACCCTGCACGTGCCCCAGTAAAATCTCAAATTTGAGTTATAATTTACTTTGATAATCCCGAAATAAAGACATTAAACTATAAGCAACAACTGAATTGACGCTTCTAAAAGCAACGCAGTTTAATCGAAGACTATGCACACAGATATCCATGCCCGCACGCGTCTGTGTATTTAAGGGGAACGCGCACATCGTGCGGCCTTTTGCGCAGAAGTACTTGGTTACACAAGTTTGTATAGTTAATTATGTTGTAAATGCAATTGTCAAGCAGTTTGTGATGCATTTTGGAAACAGGAGATGAGTGCCTGGTCTAATGTGCCACCTGGCTTGAGAAACCCATTCTCAAAGACTACCTTTTAGTCATTATTTGGGTAGCACACATATTCGGATAGCCTTCAGCAGAATTCAAATTAGCCATTTTAATCTAGATTAATCTAGATTAATTTCAAAATTACAGTGAGATTAATCTAGATTAAAAAAAAATAATCTATGCCCACCACTAATTAACAATATCTGTAAAACGAACAACTTGACTGTTATTTTAGGTCCTATATCATTAAAGGCAAATTACATTTTTTTTCTTTTTTATACAGGAAAATTACTTTTACAGTATTTTTTGTGTTATTTTAAATTGTTAAAAACTTTGTAAAATTACAAACAATATCTGTAAATTAACAACTTAACTATTATTTTAAGTATTATTCCATTAATGACAAATTACAGGAATTCTTTTTTTTTTTTGCAATATTTTTTCTGTTTTCTTAAATTACTTACACATTGACATAAAATTACAAAAACAATCTGTAATTAAATAGTGTAGCTCATTAAGGTTTATGTCTATACTAACAATTTAATGTTCTTTTTGTACACGTGTTCCAAATTATTATGCAAATTGGATGTAAGTGTCATAAACATAAAAAAAAAATGTTTTTCAATTAAACTCATGGATGGTATTGTGTCTCATGGCTCTTTGGATCACTGAAATGAATCTCAGACACCTGTGATAAATAGTTTGCCAAATGAGCCCAATTAAAGGAAAATTACTTAAGAAGGATGTTCCACATTATTAAGCAGGCCACAGGTTTCAAGCAATATGGGAAAGAAAAAAGATCTCTCTGCTGCCGAAAAGTGTCAAATAGTACAGTGCCTTGGACAAGGTATGAAAACATTAGATATTTCACAAAAACTTAAGTGTGATCATTGTGGTGTGCAGATTTGTGGCTGATTCAGAGCACAGACTGGTTTGTTCAGGAAAAGGCAGAATGAGGAAGGTTTCTGCCAGACAAATTCATCAGATTAAGAGAGTAGCTGCTAAAATGCCATTACAAAGTAGAAAACAGGTATTTGAAGCTGCTGGTGCCTCTGGAGTCCCGCGAACATCAAGGTGTAGGATCCTTCAGAGGCTTGCAGTTGAGCATAAACCTACTATTCGGCCACTCCTAACTAATGCTCACAAGCAGAAACGGTTGCAGTGGGCCCAGACATACATGAAGACTCATTTTCAAACAGTCTTGTTTACTGATGAGTGTCGTGCATCTTTGGATGGTCCAGATGGATGGAGTAGTGGATGGAACATGTCCCAACAAGGCTGCGACGTTAACAAGGAGGTGGCGTTTTGGGCCGGAATCATAGGGAGAGAGCTGGTAGGTTCCTTTAGGGTCCCTGAAGGTGTGAAAATGACCTCGGCAAAGTATGAAGATGAGAAACTCATGGTGTGGCCACCATCCTCCCCTGACCTCAACCAGATTGAGAACCTTTGGAGCATCCTCAAGCAAAAGATCTATTAGGTTGAGAAGCAGTTCACATCAAAACAGCAGCTCTGGGAGGCTATTCTGACATCCTGCAAACATATTCAATCAGAAACTCTCCAAAAACTCACAAGTTCAATGGATGCAAGAATTGTGATAGTGTTATCAAAGAAGGGGTCCTATGTTAAGATGTAACTTGCCCTGTTAGGATGTTTATGATTGAAATAGCTTTTGATTTCAGTAAATATGACCACCTAATGCTGCAAATTCAGAAAATGCCAATTTTCAGTTCTTTACAACCTATAAAATGTTTTAACTCTGTTTTGAATAATAATTTGGATAATAATTTATTTTTGAAATAAATACTGTTATCATTAGGAGGTTTGTTCAATAAAATTCAAATGATACCCTATGGTTGACGACTTAAAAAATTATACTGACTGTCATTTGCATTGACTAATTATGAAAATCGGAGAAAGATATCATTTGCATAATAATTTGGAACACTGTGTAATTTGAAAGTAAATCTTACATTAAAACTCTGTAATTCTAAAAAAGTAGAATATGTATAAAATAGAAAATCAGTCTTAAAATCCACAAATCATGTAACCATGCAATAAAAATGTATTGCATTAAATTTTTTTTGATTTTTATAAAGAAAAAAATAACCAATAAAGAGTGAGTGTATAATTTATTTGCATTAGTCGTGTCAAAAAGCAATACCACAGTAGTCCAAATGACAATACGTTTGCAGTCCTCTCTGGTGGAATATACAGTAGGATGATAATTTAGTGTGGGAAGCAGTGCATAATTCAAGTTGTTAAATGCTGAAAAAGCTATAGCGAATTCACTATAGCTCAGTTGACGCGCTTTCTTATTTAAATCACGCATTACCGGCTGAAAGTGAAACACGGCAAATTGCAATCTATGACGGTACTGGCGACAGCCAATGAGCGTTTGATTATCGCTGCCTTCGATTATTCTGGCCAATGACTAGTAGGGAGCCGTTTCCCGGTTAAATTTGAATGCTGATCGGCTTCTGTTGCAGTCTGTTTCGGTCGTTCCTCAAGCAACGGCTTTCACGTAGATTATTTTACGTCTGACTGTTTAATTCATATTTTGAGCGAGTTTTGGTTGTGGTATGAAGATTGAGAACAAACAAACGTGAATATGGACTTTTACCAGCAGCTAAAGATCATGCAAACTGCAAAAGGTAAGTACCTTTTACTATTATATAAAGTTCTATAGACTGTAAACGCTAGTTACATTAAGGTACTGAAGTGATATACTAATCGCGATTACATATCTTAGTATCCTACCAGTGTGTGTTACTGTGTTTTGTTAGTATTAACTAATACTGTTAGCTGCAGCTAGGCGGTAACATTATATTTATGTCTTGCCGAATATATGTAGTGAAAGAAATCTGCAGCTCACTTGAATAGTCAAATACAGACAGTTTACTTAAGATGTAATTGACCTAAATATAGTTCATAATGTTTTGATTCAAGATTAACAAACCAGGTTAGGTGTCAGTTACTGGATCTGTGCATTTTCTTCTTAAAGTTACAGTATAATTAAGCCTAACGTTACCAGTCGGTCTTAATTATAATCAAACAACAAAATACTAAAGAGAAAATCATTAAATGTACTTAACTTGCCTATGTATTAGTCCTATTGTTTGTAACTACTTTGATCGTATTTTGAATGAAATACAATATTATAAATAACTATACTGTGATGTATTACTATTGTGAAATAATATGGTCATATTGTGCACCCATGCTAGTTTTAAGATCAAACTCACAAAATGTGACAGAACTTCAAAATGAGTAACCTAAGAACACTGTTATGTGAACTCATCTGACAGAGAGAGGACCTGAGTGAAAGCATAATCATTGGACTCCATGGAGAAGAATACTAGATGTAAACCAGGATTTTGGATCAGCTGTGCAGATTTGGTATGGAGCTGGTAAGTACATTTTCGCAAGCCCTTGTCTGTCAGTAAGTAGATAATGTCTTATCAAACAAATTAATTTTAATTTAATTGATTGCTTGTGTGTGTGTTTCCCCTTATGATCCAGAAGTTTTGGGAATGAAAATCTTCTACTACATGATCTTCAGAGGAAGTAAGTATTCATTTTACATTAAGACACA
Source organism: Garra rufa (assembly GCF_049309525.1). Lineage (NCBI taxonomy): Eukaryota > Metazoa > Chordata > Actinopteri > Cypriniformes > Cyprinidae > Garra > Garra rufa. The sequence goes on from NC_133382.1 coordinate 16,039,569, forward strand.
CTAACATTAATTTATTTTTAAAGGAAAGTTCGTAGCATTTTTCTTCAGTTTTTTGTTTTATATTTGTTTTTGTTTTGTTTTTTACCCCCAGCTGATTCAGCTGATTCCTGGCCATTTGGAGGAGGACTGCTCTTTATCTGGTGTGTCTGTCACTTCTGGTGCAGAGTCATGGACCATTTTGTTGTATGTTTTTGTTTTACTTATTCTCACACTACATTAATTATCAGAGCTACAGTGGTGCCCAAAATTATTAGAACACTAGTATTTAAACTACCTTAACTAATGGTTTAAACTTATTTATTTCATTTGCTATAGTGTGTCAGTATGAAATATCAGTTTACATTTCCAAGCGTTCATTTTGCCATTAATTATAATAATCAGTGACACAATAAGTATGAAAACAAACAGCGCTTCACACAGAGGTCTAATCTCATCATTTAAATCCAGAAGAACTGTGGCAACATCTCCAAGATGCTTAAAGAAACCTACCAGCAAAGCAGTACTGTTAAAAGTTTTAAGCACTTGTGTACAAATTCTGTAAAATGAGAATGTTGATAAAAATGTCATAAATGTTTTCTTTATCAATTAACTTCTTTTAACTAAATTAAATCAACATTTGGTGTGACCATCATCTTGTGTTTAAAGCAGCTTTTGCACTTGGTGCACTTGCGGATATTTTTTCAGGTTTGCAGGTGGGTCTCTTGAAGCATCTTGGAGACGTTGCCACAGTTCTTCTAGATTTAATCTGTCTCAGTTTGTTCTGTTTCTTCATGCCATTCTGTGCAGAATGGATGATGATAAGATCAGATCTCTGTTTGGAGCACTGGCTGTTGTCAAACAAAAATCTTACTGGATTATTACTAGTGGTGGGCCGTTATCGGCGTTAACGTGCTGCGTTAACGTGAGACTCATATCGCGCGATAAAAAAAAATATCGCCGTTAATCTATTCTCAAAGTTGGGTTGGGAGCTGGGTCTAAACTACGCAAGATATGATGACTTTCACCTTGATAGTTTAGCGCGGATGACGTATATCTAGTTGAATTGCAATGTAGGGGGCGAGAACGAGTCTTCAACTTCTGTGAAATTACCACATCAAATGAGACGCGCAGACATGGATGCAGTTATGAAGCCGCTTCAGGGCAGGTGCGTGCGTTGCTAGACCCTTTTTACTGGGGCACGTGCCCCAGTGAAAATCTGCTGTGCCCCAGTAAAATCTCAAGTTTGAGTTATAATTTACTTTGATAATCCCGAAATAAAGACATTAAACTATATGCAACAACTGAATTGACGCTTCTAAAAGCAACGCAGTTTATTGGAAGACTATGCACGCAGATAGGCTATCCATACCCGCGCGCCTGTATATTTTACTGGAACGCGCACGTCGTACAGCCTTTTGCGCAGAAGTACTTGGTTACACAAGTTTGTATAGTTAATTGTGTTGTAAATGCAATTGTCAAGCAGTTTGTAATGCATTTTGGAAACAGGAGATGAGCGCCTGGTCTAATGCGCCACCTGGCTTGAGAAACCCGTTCTCAAAGACTTACTTTTAGTCATTATTTGGGTAGCACACATATTCTGAATGCCTTCAGAAGAATTCAAATTAGCCATTTTAATCTAGATTAATCTAGATTAATTTCAAGATTTAATCTAGATTAATCTAGATTAAAAAAATTAATCTATGCCCACCACTAATTATTACATTTAATGGCAAAATTAATGTTTAGAAATATAAAATAAATTACCCATTGAAACACTACAGCAAAAGATAGACATGACTGAATTAAAATAATTTTTAGCTGGTAAAAATACTAGTGTTCTAATAATTTTGGACACCACTGTATTTGGAGCCCATGGGAGTCAGTAGAATATTGTGGATTAAAATAAAATGATGTGGATGAAATAAATGCATTTTCAGTTAAATTTCACCTCGGAGCTCTGAATAACTGGTAATGAAAAATTCAATGATCTAAATTTACATCTGAAACTAATAAAATTGTTAATCTTGACAATTTTGTAGATGTATTGGTTTTGTATTTATTCAGTTTTAAAGGACTAGTTCATTTCTGACACAAATATTTCCTGCTGATAATTTACTCACCCATGTGTCATTCAAGATGCTTGTGTCTGTCTCTTTTTCTGTCAAAAAGGTTTTTGAGGAAAACATTCCAGGATTTTTCTCCATATTTAAATGGGAGCCAAGGGGTTGAAGGTCCAAATTTAATTGTCAATGCAGCTTCAAAGGGCTCTACATCATCCCACCCAAGGAATAAGGGTCACTGGGAACTTGTAAAGCCCTTTGAAAGCTGTATTGAAATTTTGAAACCTTTATCCTTGACCTTAATCCCACTGAAGTCCACTATATGGAGAAAAATCCTGAAATCTACTCCTCAAAAACTTTACTTTCTTTTTGACTTAAAGAAAGAAAGATATGAACATCTTGGATTACATGGGGGTGAGTGAATTATCAGGAAATATTTTCTAATGGTTTTAAGGTAAACATATATTTAATTAAATGTTTTAATGAAACTGTCCCATGTTCTTTTAATTTAATTGTGCTGTATTTCTTAAAAAAATAGCTGAAATGTAAAATGTAAATTTTATATGGCATTTGCACAGACTTTGTATTGCAGACTGTTTTTTGTCTTTTAAATAAAAATGTTAATTGTCCACCTTGAGCATGCTTTGACACTTTATTGAAGGTTTTTTATTGTAATTATTTGGGGGGGGTGCTGCCGGGGCGTCCGGGTGTGTGGCTAGGGCGAGGGGGCGGATTCCGGCACATCCCGGGGGGGCGTCTGGGGCGGCCTGGACCTCCTGGGCGTTGGCTGGCCCCCATGTGGATCCCGGGTGCAAACCCCTTTGGGCAGGTGGGGACCAAATGGGTCTGTCATGAATTGCCCAATTAAGACCCACATAAGACCCTTACAGATCCCACTTAAAACCTACCTGGGCATCCATGGCGTGCCCCCATGTGGATCCTGGGTGCAAGCCCACTTTAAACCCCTACAGACTGGTGGGCCCCAAATGGGTCTGACATGTATTGCCCGGTTAAGACCCACATAAGACCCTTACAGATCCCACTTAAAACCCATCTGGGCATCCACGGCTGGCCCCCATGTGGATTCCGGGTGCAAGCCCACTTTAAACCCCTACAAACTGGTGGGCCCCAAATGGGTCTGACATGTATTGCCCAGTTAAGACCCACATAAGACCCTTACAGATCCCACTTAAAACCCATCTGGGCATCCACGGCTGGCCCCCATGTGGATCCCGGGTGCAAGCCCACTTTAAACCCCTACAGACTGGTGGGCCCCAAATGGGTCTGACATGTATTGCCCAGTTAAGACCCACATAAGACCCTTACAGATCCCACTTAAAACCCATCTGGGCATCCACGGCTGGCCCCCATGTGGATCCCGGGTGCAAGCCCACTTTAAACCCCTACAGACTGGTGGGCCCCAAATGGGTCTGACATGGATTGCCCAGTTAAGATCCACATAAGACCCTTACAGATCCCACTTAAAACCCATCTGGGCATCCACGGCTGGCCCCCATGTGGATCCCGGGTGCAAACCCACTCTTTGGGCAGGTGGGGCCCAAATGGGTTTGGCATGAATTGCCCAATTAAGACCCATGCAGTACCCTTACAGGTCCCACTTAGTAAGTCTGGGCTTCCACGGCTGGCCCCTATGTAAATCCCGGGTGCAAGCCCATAATGGGGCCCACATTTGCCGCCCATGAAGCCCTCATCTGGGCCCCACATGTCATTGCTGGCTGGGTTGGTATTGGTGAGTACTTAAACCCACATACCAATACCATTTTCTTAAACAAGACCTATTTATGCCCGCTAGGTTTGCTTAACGCAACCACTGTTTAGAGCAGCGAAGAAAAAATACAAACATGCTAGCAGTATGTCCGCTGTGTGGCAGTATTTCAGACAGGACCAATTAGGCAGTAAAACAGCGACATGTATCATATGTAGGGCCCTATGATTTCCGCAATGCGGAAAACGTGCACAGAATCGTGGAATCCAGTCATAAAAACTTACAGTTTAACGTGGATTGTCACGGAATTTGTCAAAGTTTTGAGGAATAAATCAAAAGTAAGTCATTACACTTAAATCAAATCACGATACTGTCACATTTCACGTCTGTTTTTGTCCCCCCCTGTGATCATTTGGTTTAGTCCTCGTTTGTGTAATCACCGTCACCTGTGTTTAATTATGAGTTACCCTTTATAAGTCTGTCCTTGAGTTCAGTGTATTGTCGGTCCTTAACGTTATTTGATGTGTGTGAAAGCTCTCTGTGTTCCTGCCTTGTTCACCTTGGAGAATTATATTAAATATATTGTTATTTGTCAATATCATCTATCGTCTCGTCCTGCACGCACCCCTGACAGATACGGACTAATATTTGTAAATATTAAGTCACAAAACGATATTTAAATATGAATTCTGCATGTCTCTGTGTTAATGAATGGCGCAGATGCACAGTTTTGTTTATTACTCGTACTGAAGCATGCATGACACTTGCGGTAATATTACAAGGCTCCAGACTGTGATAACTGTTTCTGCTGGTGCGACTAATTTTTGTGAGCGGCTGTTCAACTCATACAGTGCCTTGCAAAAGTATTCATACCCCTTCATTTTTTTCACATTTTGTTTTGTTGCAGCATTATGTTAAACTGCTTTAAATTAGTTTTTCCCCACATCAATTTACACTCCATAAACCATAATAATCAATAAAAGCAAAAAACAGATCTGACAAGTTTTGCACATCTGCATTATCAATTATCTGTCATTCTTTGCCTCACCTTTTTACCTCTCAAGCTCTGTCAGCTTGGATGGGGGCTGGCAGTCCTAGTTGTTCCAACTGTCTTCCATTATGGATAATGGAGGCTACATGCTTCTGTGAACCTTCAATGCAGCAGATTTCTGAACTCTTCCCTAGATCATTGCCTTAATGCAAGTCTGTCACTGAGCTCTACAGGCAGTTATCTTGACTTGACTTGGTTTTTGCTCTGCATATGCATGCATTTTCAGCTGTTAGACCTTTTCTGCGAGGTGTGTGCCTTTCTAAATCATACTCATTCAAATGAATTTGCCACAGTTTAACTCCACTCGAAGTGTAGTAACATCTAGAAGCAATATGAATGCTCCTGAGCTAAATTTCGAGTGTCCCAGAAAATAACAACGGGATCTTTTCAGTTTTTTATTTTTAATAAATTTGCACAAATGTTAAAAACCAATTTTTTGCTTTGCCATTATGGAGTAGGGAGTGTAGATTGATGTGGGAAAAAGGTAATTTAAAGTAGTTTAACATAAGGCCGCAACATAACAAAATGTGAAAAAAATGAAGGGGTATAAATAATTTTGCAAGGCACTGTAAATGCTGCCATTTCTGCTGCATATAAGAAACATCAAACGAAAGCGAAACAAAACCACGTTACGCTTGAGCTGCGCAGTGCTGACCGCTTATCAGCTCGGACCAGAACAAATCAAATTCAAATTTTAAATTCTGCCCAGAATTCTCGGGAAGGAAAAAAGGGTATCGGAACATCTCTAATTTTACATGGATTTTAGTTGTTTTGTTAAACCGTAGTTTCACAGGTTTCGTATCAGAACTTTTTGTCACTCGCTTCAGCTACCAGGCAAACCTACTGAATTAAAAAATGCATGCATATGAAGCTGTATATGTGAGGGGAATGGATCAAAAGGATAATTTTTCAAATTGCGCAGGATGTTCAAATTGTTCATAATTTTCTGAAAGTAATTGGGTAAAAATGAGGCTTTATTAATCAAAACTTTGTACCTGTAAACCATACCAGTGTTCATTTAAACTGAAACCTGCAGTGATTCGTACATATAGGTATATTTTTTCAGTTTCGCAGAAATGTATATAGAGGCACGTATTCAATAAGCCTACTTTGCATTCACTGCAGAGGATCCATTGGTGAGCAAGTGATGTAATGCTAAATTTCTCTAAATCTTTTCCAATGAAAAACAAGTTATTACATTTTCAGAAAATTTTCATTTTTGGGTAAACTATTGTTTTGAACCAAATTACCAATCAAAGACATAATAGTCAAAGAAACCCCAAATGCAACCCAAGGCTTGTAGACTGACCCTATTTAGTCCATTTTTGCCAAATGATGCTAGTTATCTTTTTAAGCCCCCTGAAACACTCCGAACAATGATGCAAGACCTTGAGATACACAAAAACACAGCCAAGACTCTCCTAAAGGACATCCGATAACAATGGGCACTTCATCACACTGTAACCTCCACAGAACACACTATTCCTCAATGTCTGCCTAAAACAACACGCTTGCCAGCTTACCTACAATTCTCAGCAGATGACAGGCGTTCTGTTGATTAACCAAATCCCACGCTCATTTCTACTGGCGTGTGCTGAATGAGAGCCTTAAGACAGCTGAAATAGCAAAGGAAACACTTGGCTTATCACTGCTAATTAACACACTACAAGATAGCACCACTGGCGGTGTGAGAAACGTTGAATGGTAATTTAAAATGAAATGGTTTTGCATTATAATACAATGCAATGGGGCTCAAAAACACAAGTTGCCTTTTAAGATAGCACAAGCTCCCATTTTGCTTGTGTTTAGTGCTGTTGTCAAGAGTACCATTGTTGATTTACCAATAAGATGCAATCAAGGATCTTTACAAAGCAAACAAACACATAAACTTCACTTAACAGTGCCTCCATCTTCTGCACCTAAATTACAGCCTTATAAAAGATGCTATTTGGTTAGACTTTAGAAAGAAAATGCTGATTACTACAGACACAAGGATTCAGACAACAGATCACAGAGAAGATGATGGACAGCCATTACAGGGCTTTAGAAATGCAGCAGCAAAGGACTATAGGTCTGGAAACAGCTTGTGATATCAGGAACTGTATATTATATATATTCATTACAAATGCCACCCACTGTACAAAAACCTCAAAGCTAACAGACATCTGGAGTGATCTGCATGTTTTCCCCTAAGGCAGATGTCTCAAAAAAAAGATTATCTTCTCACAGCCATGCTGCCTTTTAGAAAATGCAGTTTAAATCAGGGGAGTTGCTAGACCTAAAGCTCTACTGGGGCACAGGCCCCTATTACTCGTTAATTCAGTTGTTGCATGTAGTTAAATGTCTTTATTTTGGGATTATCAACGTAAATTATAACTCAAATTTGAGATTTTACTGGGGCACAGCATATTTTTACTGGGGCACGGTCTAGCAACGCCCCTGGTTTAAATCATACAAATATAATTTGCAGCGTGATATTAAATCTACGCGCTCAAGGAGCCCAGGAAAATGAGTTTGTGGGCAGTAGCTGTGTTTTCCTCTGACAGTGATCTCTGATCTCCAAGAGGATTGGTTCATTTTTTCAAGCAAATTCTTTATATTTGTATCCTTCATTTTTTGATCATTGAGAAATTAGAAAGTGAAAATGGAAATGGTAAAAGTGGTGTTCGGAAGGAATCTGTGTCTCCAACTCATTTATATTACACACTACTCGATTTCCATGAACACAGAGCATATATAAAACGAGAGATGAAAGTTTGAATCTAATATTAAAGATGTCACTTTTTCATGACTAGAGAGATTGAATCTTTCTGTTTTTTAATCGATTTTCAGTATCAATGCACCATGATGCATCTCTGACCATTCAAAGATCAATATATATTGTTTCTTTTGAACAGTAACCTTTGGAACAAAGAAAGATCTGTATTTTTTCCCTCATGGCTTATACAACCCTCAACGCTTTGGATTTACTTGTTACTTTTCCAACATACACAGCACAGCAACTCATTTAATGCTTTCTGGTGCCAGGAATACTATGTATAACTTAAAATAAATGTGGAGTGGATTAATCTGACACGTTCTTTGGATAGCTGTAACAATAACATTGCCGTTTCTCTTTCCTTGTAGTCACATGACAACATCCTAGGACTTTAGGAAAATTGAACAACAATCAGATTCAATCATTTCAGGCCAAAAGCGAGTGGCCTGTTAATAGTGGAAATCTTTATTTAAGCAAAGGGCAGTGTCTTTGCCCCCAAAAATGCTCATTAGATATCAACATGAGAATAGAGTATCGAAAAAAGTATGCTGTGTATGTCCATGCAGATGTTAAATAAAACAACATCCGCTCTGATTCAACCTGCTTTGAGTTCTATAATCAATAATTAACCTATGCACAACATGCCTCTTATACAGTCTACACTCATAGAATCTCATGTATGGACAACTTGCATATTTCTTGTCTGTAAAGCTTTTATTATATATTCTGTAAAAGCACTCCAGGGCACTCACAGCATAATTAAAGAGCCACAGGCAAGACAAAGGCATTATTCCACCATGTGACCATCGTTGTGAATCATGGACTCACTGAATTTGCTTGAATTAACCACTTACTGAAAAGCAGATTTATATTTCTAACTATATAACTGAGAACTAAAACCATTTATTTATGACTTGTGAAGGCAATGTGAAAAATGCTAATCACTATATATAACAACAGTACTTATATGACAACAAGAAGATACATACAGTTGAAGTACAAAGTTTACATACACATTGCAGAATCTGCAAAATGTTAATTATTTTACCAAAATAAGAGGGATCATACAAAATACGCTATTTTTTGTTTAGTACTGACCTGAATAAAATATGTCACATAAAGGATTTTTACATATAGTCCATAAGAGAAAATAATAGTTGGACTTATAAAAATTACCCTGTTCAAAAGTTTACATACGCTTCTTAATACTGTGTTGTTACCTGAATGATCCACAGATGTTTTTTTTTTTTTTTTTGTGATAGTGTTCATTAATCCCTTGTTTGTCCTGAACAGTTAAACTGCCCACTGTTCTTTATAAAAACCCTTCAGTTCCCACACATTTTTTTGGTTTTTCAATATTTTTGTGTATTTGAACCCTTTCCAACAATGACTGTATGATTTTGAGATCCATCTTCTCACACTGAGGACAACTGAGGGACTCATATGCAGCTATTAAAGAAGGTTCAAATGCTCACTGATGCTCCAGAATGAAACAGGATTTTTCTGATGAACAGTGGGCTGTTTAACTGTTCAGGACAAACAGAGACTCATGAAAAACTATCACTAAAAAAAAAAAAACACCTGTGGATCATTCAGGTAACAGCACAGTATTATAAATCAACTATTATTTTCTCTTGTGGACTAAATGTAAATGTATTTTATGTGAATTATCTTATTCAGGTCAGTACTAAATAAAAAATAAAACGCATTTTGTATGATCCCTCTTATTTTGTAAAATAATTAACATTTTGCAGATTCTGCAAGGTGTATGTAAATTTTTGACTTCAAATGTATAAAAATAAAAAAAATGTTGCAAAGAAAAATATGTGACCAGTGCTGGCACAATGAGTCGGAATAAGCACATTTTCAAAATGAGTTTGTTTTATTTTCATATTCTCCATTAGAATACCTCCAAAATTGTCGGAATCAGACAAAATGTCGTTTGAAGGCAATAGTCAGCAAATTCCTCAAATTATTTTCTTAATAACAATTACTATATTCTTAATCACAATATAGCTATTGTTTATTTTATCTTTGTTATTAAAAATAAGAATAAAGATGCAACTAAACAGTAGTTTGATCAAGAGCAGCGAGTGATTCCGTCTTTTCTTTTAATGTTTGATAACCATTGAGACAGATCTATATTAAGACAGTAGGTAATGTAGGTAATGCATGGATCTAATATAATGTTACACAGATTTTATCCCAACAATTAACTAAACGTTCATGTAAGACATCACAGATTATGTTTGTGTGAATCTCACCAAGACATAGTCCACAATAATGTACTTTATAGAGAGATTGCACGCTCTCTGAGAGACACGTCTTATGCTCGTGCTTTGTTTCGTTTTGTTTTCATCAGCGTGGGTTCGAAAATTATATTTCACTGGTTTGGACTCATTGAGAATTTAATATGAATATTCACAAAGCTGGAATGCAGTGCTTTGCAACCATAGACCTACAACTTGTGGTGAGAAGCAGCAGCAGTCATCCAGATGTGAGCAGAGAAAAAGGTATTCCTCTCAGAATTACTCAGATTACTGTTTGGAGCTAGGATTAGATGGCTAGAAGAGGGCTTAATAAATTCATTTTTGTGAAAACCTCAAATTCAACCAAAATTTACATTTTTCACTTCTTTTGCCTGTAGCTCAGAATTAGACAATGCGCATTCCGACTCATTTTGCCAGCATATTATATCACATATTTTGATTTCTATTTAGCATATGTATGGGAAAAGGCTAAATAAAATTCTGAGTATGTGCATTCTTGAAGAAAGAGAGCACTCTTCGATACTTCATGACATGAGGTATGAACACTTGCAACTTGTCTTGTTTGATGTGTAAGGCTCAAGTGCTGCTTCTCACCTGCTTGTTTGAATCTCTGGATCAAGCGCTCTCGGATTCCCTTCTGCAGATTGAAGTAGTCATGCTCTTCGTCAGGTGTACGGAGGAAGAGTGGAATGTGCTGAAAGACAAGCACGTGGCGGGAGGGGGTCTGGGTGGCTCTCTGCAGCTGGCTCTCTAGCCAGACCTCATGGGCCTCCAATAACTCAGGGCAGCCTGATGAGTCGAAGAAGAACTGAGAGTTCAACACCAAACACAACACTCCACCCACCCAAAAACTGAAGTAATCATCGCCCCAGTCGCGACAGAACTGCTCCACGGTCTCCGGAGTGGGTGTGTTGCCAAGATCGTGGTTGCCGCTGACGAACACAAGAGGAATGTCGGAGTCGGTGCCTCTCAGTGCTTCTTTGAGGTCCTTAACCTGTTCTTCTCTTAACGGACATCCTAAAAAAAAATAAAAAGAGTGAAAAGAAATTTTTCTTGGTTGAAAAGCCTCATTTAAAAAAGTAAAAAATTAGCAACCCAATTTAATTCTGTATTGAGGTCTATTTCAACAATGGGATATTTTGGATATTTGGGTCTTGGTTTTAAGCAAAGCAAGTTGTGTGTAAAAACAAACATATATAAAATACAATATATTTAGTTTTTCTTTCTCTGGAATAATGAGCACAGATGGTTTGTGCCTAACAGAAGCAGAAAAGACTATATACATAACAAAAAACTACAGTTAAATCCTCCGGAGCAATATCGAGCGCAGCAGCCATGAACACAGCAGGAACAGTCGGTTTTCAGTGGAAAATAAGATGCAGCGCCAGACATGAAGCATGTGATAGTATATAAATACTATCTTCAATGGCTCCTTCCATCTTCAAAAGAATACTGAAGCATCCAATATGTGGAGGATTCAGAATAAAGTTTCTGTTTCATACAGAAAATAGGGAAGCATCCAGTCTAACAGCATTTCTCTAAAGTAAAGGCAGACTGTCAAGTACATCAATGGAAAGCTTATTTATTCAGCTTTTAGATTGTGTATAAATCTCAATTTTAAAAACTGACCCTTGTGACTGGTTTTGTGGTCCAGGGTCACATATATATACAAAGAGAGCATGTGAGAGAGTCTGAAATACCATAAAGAAAGGGTATGCTAGATATAAATGGTATTCTTTTCTAAATGGTCATACAGAAAATAGGGAAGCATCCAGTCTAACAGCATTTCTCTAAAGTAAAGGCAGACTGTCAAGCGTTGAGTTTTGAAGCTCGTTAATAACAGCCTTAGGTTACCTCTAATATGACAAGTAGGGCATCTTGCTAATTGCCTGCTGTGAATTTGAAACTCAATGAGTAGCGGAGCTGAAATTAGAGTTGGCATTAGTGACTGTGGTGTTGTGAATGCTAGACAAAGAAAACTAAACCAACAGACCATGATTCGAGTCTATAGAGAGAATTAACCTTACTAAAATGTACAAAAAACTGTTGACACATTTTTGTGTAAATTGTTATCAAGCAACTCCAGGGTATCTGTGGGCTAGGGCAATGTCTATGGTAAAATATTAAAGGGATAGTTCACCCAAAAATGTTGTCATGAATGTCATGCCCTTATCTTTGGAACACAAACTGAGATATTTTTGATGAAATTCGAGAGCTTTCTGACTTTGCATAGACAGCAACGCAACTACCACGTTCAAGGCCCAGGAAGGTAGTAACTTGAGAACATTGTTAAAATAGTCCATGTGACATCAGTGGTTCAACCTTAATTTTATAAAGCTACAAGAATGCTTTTTGGGTGCAAAGAATCAAAAATAACGACTTCTCTTTGTGTCAGTCTTTGGCGTGCGCTCACGAAAGTACCACAATTTACGTCAGAACACTGGTTCCTGCGTCAGCAGCCCCACACGTATACGTTGTACTGTCATGAAGACAAGTCGAAAAGACAGGGAAGAGAAGAAATTGTTGAATTCTTGTCTTGCCGTCCACGAATTTAAAACTACTTAAAATCATAATTAAGATTTTCCTTTACCATGTAAGACTTTTTATGCCTTTTATTTAGGGCTTCTTAAGACTTTTAAGACAATGTCAGTACTTCACTCATATGTGACCAAATTATGCGCCGGGTACATATGTGACCCTGGACCACAAAACCTTAAGTACCACCACAGATATATTTGTAGCAATAGCCAAAAACACTTTGTATGGGTCAAAATTATCGATTTTTCTTTTATGCCAAAAATCATTAGAATATTAAATAAAGATCATGTTCCATGAAGATATTTTGTAAATTTACTACTGTAAATATATCAAACTATAACTTTTGATTAGTAATATGCATTGCTAAGAACTTCATTTGGACAACTTTAAAGGCGATTTTCTCCATATTTTATTATTATTATTCTTTTGCATCCTCAGATTCCAGATTTTCAAATAGGTGTATCTTGACCAAATATTGTACATCAATGGAAAGCTTATTTATTCAGCTTTTAGATTGTGTATAAATCTCAATTTTAAAAACTGACCCTTGTGACTGGTTTTGTGGTCCAGGGTCACATATATATTTTCACTGTATACTGTGTCCTATGTTTTCTCTCACGCATACAAAGAGAGAATGTGAGAGAGTCTGAAATACCATAAAGAAAGGGTATGCTAGATATAAATGGTATTCTTTTCTAAATGGTCATTTTCAAACCGACAGCACTCGTTCAGAATAATTCATTATTTTAGCTGTTTACACAAAGGATCATCACATAGATCTTTTCAATTAGACAATTCAAACTAACCATGGCTAATAATTATCATGACCACAGAAAAAACGGTAATTGTGACTTTTTAATCTCCTAATTCTGACTTTTTTATCTCAGAATTGCATGTTACAAACTTGCAATTCTGACTTTTCTCAGAATTGCATGATATAAACTTGTGTTTACAAGTTATAAAGTCAGAATTGTGAGATATAATGATGAGATTTGTGACCCTGGACCACAAAACCAGTCTTAAGTCGCTGGGGTATATTTGTAGCAATAGCCAAAAATACATTGTATGGGTCAAAATTATTGATTTTTCTTTTATGTCAAAAATCATTATGAAATTAAGTAAAGATCACGTTCCATGAAGATTTTTTGTAAAATTCCTACTGTAAACCTATCAAAATGTAATTTTTGAATAGAAATATGCATTGCTAAGAACTTAATTTGGACAACTTTAAAGATGTTTTTCTCAGTATTTTGATTTTTTGCACCCTTAGATTTCAGATTTTCAAATAGATGTATCTCGGCCAAATATTGTCTTATCCTAACAAACCATACATCAATAGAAAGCTTATTTATTGAGCTTTCATATGATGTATATATCTTTTGTAAAAATTTAACCTTATGACTGGTTTTGTGGTCCAGGGTCACATATGTTCTCGCAATTCTGAGAACATATCAGTCTTTTTTTTTTCTCTCAAAATTTGATTTTATTTATCGTTTTTACACGCAATTCTGACTTTATTTCTTACAATTGTGAGTTTATATCACGCAATTCTGAGGGAAAAAGTCAGAATTGTGAGTTTATATTTTGCAATGCTAACTTTATAACTCGCAATTGCAAATTTACATAACAAATCTGACAAAAAGTCAGAATTGCAAGTTTTCATCACGGAATTCTGAGATAAAAAGTCACAATAACCTTTTTTTATTTTTTGTTCAGTGGCGGAAACAGACTTCCATGAGAAAGTTAGGTCTCAATACAGGTTTCAGGTAGGTATGACTAAATAAAAAAGACAAAATAATAAATTATTACTTAAAGGCACAGTATGTACTCTTTCTCCGCTAGAGGGCGCATATTCAAAACAAACGAAGAAACAAAGGCGTAGTTTGATGGAGTGTGGAATCATGGGAGTTGTTACACTAGGTACAAAATGTGCTTATTTCTCTGGATTTAAACATTCTTCGAAACATTTAGGATGTCAGCAAAACATGTAACACTGTTCTAGTGGTTTTTGGATATTTTAATCCAAAATATGCGTTCTTGCATATTTTTAATATGCGTTCTTTCTTCAAGTGTTCTTGGTGTGAATAGGCCAATTACTACTCTTACTTTGTGATCAATATCATTTCCCAATATCTGAATCTGAGCCTCATTTTGACTTTCTCTCTGAGTTACGTAACATTCCATTTCAACAGGTCCGCCATTTCTCCCAGCTGTGCCAAATCCCATAGAAACCTATTAAAATCTCTCCCAAAAGAGATCTCTATCAGCTAAACATACAGAGAAGAGAGGGCTCTTTCAGAGCTGATTTCCCTCTGGTCAGCCCACTGATGTGCAGCTGCTCCTCAGAGAACTTCACTTTTATCCGCTTTAACGGCAATTAAAAACCTAACGTATGTGGAAGAGGAAACAGAAGGATAAGAAAACCTCCGCCTCACCTTCTGAGATGTCCCTTACCACAGCACTTGCAAGGCTACAGGCAGCAAGCAAACGTTTTTATAGTCCCCATAAGGAAAGCATCAGGTTCAGTGCTCTCCAAATCTAATCACCTCCCTCGATGATCTCTCCTGCTGCCAGTCAGGAGAAGTCCTTGAACCAGAAAGCTCACAAGGATTCTGTGCTGATATCACGGAGCGGCCCTTCAATTACCGTGCGGAACTTTGCTTGTCTGACATGTCTCACTGTTCATTATGGCAGGCAGAACGCAGGAGGCAGAATGGCTAAAGTAAAATCAGATTTGGTCGCCAATGAAGCTTGAAGAGTCGCAGCATGTGTTTAATGAAGGAAATATTGACTGACAGGGTTGTATTAAACCCTGAGATTGCCAATACAACGGTCACAAAAAAGGGACACTTCACCTAAGAATTAAAATTCTTTCACTGACCCTCATGTCATGGCCAAACCTGTATGATTTTTCGTCCATAAACCATAAAAAGAAATCATAAAAAGCTCTTTTTCATATATTGCAAGTAAATGGTGAGCAGTGCCATAAAGTAGAGGAAATTAATTAACTATTAATGGAAAATGCAATTACAAAGGTAATGAATATGAACAGTATATATTAAAATAAAATGATTACAAATGGTTATGAGACAAGAATTAGTGCTAGGCAATGAATAATTGTGATTAATCACATACAAAATAAACGTTTTTGTGTACATAATACATGTGTGTGTACTGTGTATACTTATTATGTATATATAAATACACACACATGTATGTATACATTTCAGAAAAATGTGTTATGTTTATATATTAAATATATGTTTTATATAATATAAATTATACAATGTAAATATATTCAGAATACATACTGTGTGTCTTTATATTTATACATAAGAAATATACACAGTACACACATATATTTGTGATGCTTCATTGTTGCAAGGAAACTGCAGAAATCTCAGGCTTCAATTTAACAGTCAATTTAATAATGAGAACGCAGGAGATATACACTTAGGGAACATTCACAAATGACTAGTAACTGAGACACGGAACAAGGAACAAACAGGAACTAATATACTTAGGACGATTAACAAAACAGGTGCATAGAATAATCAATCAACTAAACAAGGAAAGGAAACATGACCAAATAAAGAAACTAGGAATTAAGACAGTAGTAAAACACAGAAAAACAGGTCACAACACTGACATTACCCCCCGAAAGGCGTGTCCCACGGCGTAACATATCCAACGTGGAGGAGGGGTTGGACCTGGAGGCCGGTACTAAACAGAGACACGGGAGGCCTAGGAGTGGATCCTAGGAGCCATGGCAGGTCAGGGAGCTCAGGGGGCCATGGCAGAGCGGACAGTTTAGGGCGGCATGGCGGAGCAGGGAGCTCGGGGAGCCATGGTGGGGCAGGAAACTTGGGGAGCCAGGCAGGGCAAGCTTTGTGGCCTTGGCCCCCGACCCGCAGCCCGGCCACTGTAGCCGAACCCATATAGCCCCCCAAAAAATTCCTTGGGAGGAATTACAGGTTTAGAAGCCTTTCTTGGCCTGGGGATCGGGCGTGGCGGCCTTCTAAGTCGGGGGATCAGGCGTGGTGGCCTTCTCGCCCAGGGGATCAGACGTGGTGTGCTTGAGTGCTGAACGGCCGGCAGGCTTGAGAGTTGAGTGGCTGGTGTGCTTGAACACGGAGATGCCGGCGTGGTTAAGCGCGGAGGCCAGTGAGCTTGAGTGAGCGGTGGCTGACTCGGAAGCGGCCGGCAAACTTCTGGGTTGAGGACAAGGGAGGAGCTTCGGAGGATACGGGGGTATTTGGGGCTAGAGAAGGCGATCCAAGCCGTTGGTGTGGTATGTGGGGGTCCTCGGCGTGGGGTCAGCTGGCCTGACGTGGTGTGCTTCAAAGGGAGCTGGACAACGAGACTGAAAAATTTCCTGTACTTCCTCAACTTTGAAATCAGAACAGTTTAAATAAAGCACGAGATTAATCAGCTTAATTGGGAAAATCACACATGGGAAGATCACATTGGATCATCTCGTCGTCCAGTCCCAGCTGAAAGCACACACCAAGAGCGGTGTCGGGCCAGCTCAGCTGGTTGGTAAACTCAAGAAAATCATCCACATACCGCTCCAACCTTGGTCCGGCCCAGTCTGGTCTTCTGTCATGGTTTGTTGTTGGAAGGAAACCACAGAAGTCTCCGGCTTCAATTTAAGCCTTTAATAATGAGAACGCAGGAGATATACACTTAGGGAACATTCACAAATGACTAGTAACTGAGTTAGACTAAGACCAGACGCGAAACAAGGAACAAACAGGAACTAATATACATAGGATGATTAACAAAACAGGTTCATAGAATAATCAATCAACTAAACAAGGAAAGGAAACATGACCAAATAAGAAAACTAGGAATTAAGACAAATATTTCTTGAGCACCAAATCAGCATTAGAATGATTATTGAAGGATCATGTGACACTGAAGACGGAAGCCATCACAGGAATACATTATATTTTAATATTTATTAAAAGTGTGTATTTTTGATTGAATATAAAATGCTTCTTTCAAACCATTTTTTTCCCACCCTCTTTAAAACAGTAGCATATGTGAATGCTATAACATTTCAGAAATTTCTTTGTGAATAACAATCTGTTGCTCACACAAAGCTAACGTATGGTTTTAGAACATATGGTTGAGATTTTTTTTCTCAGAATTGCGAATTTATATCTTGAGGTTGTGACTTTTTTTCCTCCGAATTGGGAGTTTATATCACACAATTCTGAGAAAAAAGTCAGATTTGTGACTTTGTATAGTGCCTTGCAAAAGTATTCATTTTTTTCATATTTTGTTTTGTTGCAGCATTATGTTAAACTTACAAAATTACAAATTACTTACAAATTTATTAAAAATAAAACACTGAAATAAGTACATTGCATAAGTATTCATACCCTTAACTCAGTATATAGTTGAAGCACCTTTACAGCCTCAAGTCTTTTTGGGTATGATGTGACAAGCTTTGCACATCTGCATTTGGCATTATCTGCCATTCTTTGCCTAACCTTTTCACCTCTCAAACTCTGTCAGCTTGGATGGGGTCTGGCAGACATTTTCTAGAGTCCTAGTTGTTCCAATCGTCTTCCATTATGGATAATGGAGGCTACATGCTTCTGTGAACCTTCAATGCAGCAGATTTTTTTCTGAACTCTTCCCTAGATCATTGCCTTAACGCAAGTCTGTCACTGAGCTCTACAGGCAGTTATCTTGACCTCAGGACTTGGTTTTTGCTCTGATATGCATTTTCAGCTGTTAGACCTTTTCTGAGAGGTGTGTGCCTTTCTAAATCATACTCATTCAAATTAATTTGCCACAGTTTAACTCCACTTGAAGTGTAGTAACATCTAGAAGCAATATGACTGTCCCAGAAAAGGGTATGAATACTTATGCAACGGGATCTTTTCAGTTTTTTTATTTTTAATAAATTTGCACAAATGTTAAAAAACAATTTTTTGCTTTGCCATTATAGAGTAGGGAGTGTAGATTGATGTGGGAAAAAAGTAATTTTAAGTAGTTTAACATAAGGCAGCAACATAACAAAATGTGAAAAAAATGAAGGGGTATGAATAATTTTGCAAGGCACTGTACCTGCGCATTATTGTGAGTTATTAAATCAGAATGGTGACATCTCTTTTCCCCCTGAAAATTTGACTTTTATAACTTGCAATTGCGAGTTTATATCTCACAATTCAGAGAAAAAAGTCAGAATTCTGAGATATAGATTCGCAATTGTGAGAAAAAAAGTCAGAATTATGAGATACAAACTCACATTTGTAAGAAAAAAGTTAGAATTGTGAGTTTTTATCTTGCAATTCCGACTTTATTTCTCCCAACTGCAAGTTCATATCTCGCAATTCTGACTTTATAACTCACATTTGCGAGTTTATATATAAGTTAAAATTGTGGAATAAAAAGTTTCAATAACCTTTTTTGGGGGGTGAAATTTCCCTTTAAGGATGACAAATATCACACTGACATATTCCACCATCTGGAATATGGTGGAATGTCTCCACAATCGCTGTAACATCCTCAATCAAAAATATATCCAGCAGTTGAAACTGCAGAATTCAAGGATGACTGAGTCGAAAGAAAAAAATCGATCACAAAGACACAGCAACGCCTTTTTCCCAGGAGAAGTTCAAGATGTCCTCCAAGATACAGATACTCTTTTACAGGTGCACTATTGATAGCCTCCTGTCAGGTAGTATTACTGTCTATTGTGTGAGCTGTAGAACACAGAACCTGCTCAAGGTGTGATGGTCTGAGTGAATCACAGAGGGTATACTGCCCAACCTGCAGGATAACCACACCAGACAGAGCAAGAGTAAGGCCAGAAAAATCATTACGGATCCCTGCCATCCAAACAACAGCCTCTTCTCTCTGCTGCAGTCAGAAAAAGCCTAGCAAAGCCTTGAGGTCAATACTGAGTGGTTCTGGAGGAGCTCCTACACCCAAGCTAGCCAGACACTTAATGAGGACTCTGCCAAGGGCCTACAATACTAACAACACAGCAGAGACCTTTATTATGCACATATGAACTTCATCGCACGTACATATTGTTATTATGATCACTCAGTAGAATATCATAGTACAATCATTTACTCTCTTTTGCAGACCCTCGTTATTTGCACTTTTGTATACAGTGGTGGAATTTTAACACTTATTTGCTCTCTTTTTGTTTTCAGCTATATTTTTAGTTTGTTTTTGACATGGCACTGAGTTTATTTAGCACTCAGCCATATGTATAACTTAAAAAAGACAAACCGTAGGTTATGTAATGTTTACAAGTGGTTCCAAAACAGCACCTACTGTTAACACCAGGGTAGGCAAGAAAAACATCTTTTCATCCGGCAGTGCAGCATCTGAATGAGTAATCATTTCAAGTATAACTTCAATAAACAATGAATAATAGGGTAATGTGGTAATTTTTATAGTTGTAATTGTGACTTAATATCTCATAGTGTGACTTACAACTCACATTTGTGATTTTATGTCTTGTAATTGTGTTTTTTAAATACAATGAGTTTTTATTTTTTATTTTTATCGCTAACCCTTTACTTTTCTTGTTTCCTCTGAGGAAAAAACTGGCTTACATATAAAATGTCATTAAATTGAAAAAAAATAATAATAATAATCTAACATACAAGTTTATACATGTATCTATGGAAGCCCGTTTCGGCCACTGAACAAAAAATAAAAAAGGCTAATTGCGACTTTTTATCTCACAATTCTGACTTTTTTTCATAAAATTTCACAAACTCGCAATTCTGACATTTTTTCAGAATTTTGAGATATAAACCGAGTTATCAAATCAGAATTGCATGATATAAAGTCGCAATTGTGAGTTTTAAAGTCAGAATTGTGCGATATAAACTCGCAATTCTGACTTTTTTTCTTAAAATTGCATAATACATACTCTCAATTCTGACATTTTTATCAGAATTTTAACATATAAACTGAGTTATTAAGTCAGAATTGTGAGATATAAACTCTCAATTCTGACTTACTTCTCAGAATTGTGAGATATAAATTAGCAATTCTGACCTTTTTTCTTAAAATTGTGAATTTTATATTTCACAATTGTGAGTTTTTCTTCCGAATCGCAAGTTTATCTCGCAATTCTGACTTTATAACAAGCAACTGCGAGTTAAGTCAGAATTGCGAGATAGAAACTCTCGATTCTGAGAACATATTCTGAGATATACACTTGAAATTCTGACTTTTTGTTTCTCAGAATAAACTTGCAATTGTGAGAAGTCAGAAGTGTGTCATATAAACTCAAAATTCTGACTTTTTTTTCTCAGAATTGCAAGTTTGTATTTTGCAATTGCGAAATTTGAGATAAAAAGTTGTTTTAACCTTTTTTATTTTTTATTCAGTGGCAGAAATGGGCTTCTATATGTACAGTGGTGTGAAAAAGTGTTGGACCCCTTCCTGATTTTTTACTTTTTTGTATGTTTGTCACACTTCAATGTTTCAGATCATCAAACAAATTTAAATATTAATCAAAGATAACACAAGTAAACACAACATGCAGTTTTTAAATGAAGGGTTTTTTTTGATGAAGGAAAAACAAAATCCAAACCCACATGGCCCTGTGTTAAAACATAACTGTGGTTTATCACACCTGAGTTCAGATTCTCTAGCCACACCCAGGCCTGATTCCTGCCACACCTGTTCGCAATCAAGAAATCACTTAAATAGAACCTGTCTGACAAAGTGAAGTAGACCAAAAGATCCTCAAAAGCGTTGAGATCCAAAGAAATTCAGGAACAAATGAGAAAGAAAGTAATTGAGATCTATCAGTCTGGAAAAGGTTATAAAGCCATTTCTAAAGCTTTGGGACTCCAGCAAACCACAGTGAGAGCCATTATCCACAAATGGCTAAAACATGGAACAGTGGTGAACCTTCCCAGGAGTGACCGGCCGACCAAAATTACCCCAAGAGCGCAGCGACGACTCATCCAAGAGGTCACAAAAGACCTCACAACAACATCTAAAGAACTGCAGGCCTCTCTTGCCTCAGTTAAGGTCAGTGTTCATGACTCCACCATAAGAAAGAGACTGGGCAAAAATGACCTGCATGGCAGAGTTACAAGACGAAAACCGCTACTGAGCAAAAAGAACATAAGGGCTCATCTCAGTTTTGCCAGAACACATGTTGAACGAGACAAAAGTTGGAAGACAACTTTTTGGAAGGTTTGTGTCCCATTACATCTGGTGTAAAAGTAACACAGCATTTCAGAAAAAGAACATCATACAGTACCAACAGTAAAATATGGTGGTGGTAGTGTGATGCTGTCTACCAAAAAATCCTGAAGGACAATGTCCGGCCATCTGTTCGTGACCTCAAGTGAAGCGAACTTGGGTTCTGCAGCAGTACAATGATCAAAAACACACCAGCATATCCACCTCTGAATGGCTTAAGTAAAACAAAATGAAGACTTTGGAGTGGCCTAGTCAAAGTCCTGACCTGAATCCTATTAAGAAGCTGTGGCATGACCTTAAAAAGGTGGTTCATGCTCGAAAACCCTCCAATGTGGTTGAATTACAACAATTCTTCTAAGATGAGTGGGCCAAAATTCCTGCACAGCGCTGTAACAGACTCATTGCAAGTTATCGCAAACGCTTGATTGCAGTTGTTGCTGCTAAGGGTGGCCCAACCAGTTATTAAGTCTAGGGGGCAAACACTTTTTCACACAGGGTCATGTAGGTTTGGATTTTGTTTTCCCTTCATAATAAAAAACTTCAAGAATTCACACCACTGTATCTGATTTGATGTTTAACAATAAACAATTATACAAAATAGGATAATCAGGAAATGTTAAAATAAAAGCGTAAGGCACTTATTTAAAAAAAAAATTTTTTAAAGCCAACTGTTACCAAAAAAAAACAAAAACGTTTTTTGTAATTGCGACTTTCCTGTATATTCCACAATATGAAATATCTCATAAATTGCCACTTTACACTTGTAACTGCATCTAAAAAACCTGCAATGTGTATTTCTCTCTTTTTTAACTCACAATAACATCAGCTTTTTATTTGATTATATTTATTTATTTATTTTTACTCTGAGGCAACTGGCAATAAACTTTATATGAAAATTATATAATAACATATATGTACACATCAGGCTTGTGCACAATTCAGAATTTCAGAATTGGCCGCCATTCAATTCATGAGTTGGAATTTGAATTGAATTGACTCCGCCCCACAGGAAGTTGAATTTGAATTGGAGTTGGAATGACAGGAAGTGGAATTAAATTCATGGCAATTCAAAGACATTCCACACAGTCATACAACAGAAAGAATGTGTTGAATCTCACATACAATTACATTAATTGTGTAATTTAATAGCATAATTTCATTACACATAACTAGTCACTCCTCAACCCTGCATACATTTTGTTCCACAAAATTACAATTCCAATAAATCAAACTTAATTATGTGTTCTGTGACTAGAGCTTTTAACATTCATTGCTGGGGGGAAACATTTCCTGTTAATGTAATCTGTACAAGTAGTTCAAACTAATATCATTTATAGAATATGTAATGAAATCATATCTGACATATATTGTAAAGCTTCACTGTTAAACACTTCACTTATGTATATGAATTTCTTTGAATTTGTATTGAATTGCAATTCTGCTTCCTTTAATTCAAATTCGAATTGTAATTCTAGATCCTGTTTTTGACATCAATTCAAATTCAATTCAAATTCAAGAATTGAATTGGAATTTAGGAGTCATTCTCAATTCAATTCTGAATTGTGCACAAGCCTGGTACACATTTCATTCTGTATCTGACTTGACATTTAACAAAACCATTTTAAGAGAAAACAAGAAAAGTGGACTTTTTAATCAAAAATGAAAAACTCATTCTTTAAATCAACAATGAAAATTGCTATAGAAGCTCTGTCAAAATATGTTGCAGCCTCTAGACATAATCAACCATCAACCAACATTGTCGAATTAGAGCCACACCCCTGCCAGTGTATTCTTATTCTGTGATTTTTATTGTGACTGAAGACCAAAGGTGAGCAAAAGGGAAATTAAGCTTTGAGGGAGCTGTTCTCTTTCACTTACTTCTGCTATCAAACCCCTAATGCTTAACAAAGAAGTGGTGAGGAGGAAGTGGCGTAGTTCTGTCGAAGCCTGTGCGGAGCAGAAAGGGGAAACACGCTGCATGACAGACATGGTGTGTAATGCATATGACATCCTCTGCCTGCTCTTCTGGCCTGACAATAATGGGTGTTGACGCCAGGCCGTTTAAAGGTCTCCAAACCTCATAAAGTTCCATAGCTGTGCATTTACAGGCAGCTTATCATAACCTGACCTATAAATTACATCCAGCAGTGAAGCCACAAACCTAGGCTCATATTAAATCAAGCAAATATGACACTTCAGAGTTCCCTCGGATCCTAAAAGGGGATAATCTGATAAGTCAGCCATTGAAAAAGCAGTTACTGTCAACATTTGGGTGATTTAAATTCACGTGGTGAGAAACATTTATGACAGCTTTAAATGTACTGTCACTTTGATACTGGCACTCCAGTGCAAGACACTCAAGTGCACATGACACTCGAAGCCAAATGTACAAACACTCTCGTCACCTTCACAGGTGACTTCCAGTCAGCACATTCATGTGTGTAGGATAACTACCGCCTGGCCTTCAGAGGTGATTTTTTTATTTCCCTGCGTGCTTTGTGGTTTGAGCTCAGGCAATTAGATAAGTGCCGAGATTGCAGGTAGTCGGCTCATGCAGATGGCCTACAGCTCCATTTCATAACAGCCACCTCAAAGATGAGAGACGGCTGAAGAAGAAAGGACTTGAAAAAAAGACTCCCGACACAAAGCTTGCGTCTTCAGTCATAAACATAAAATAATTGAACCCTAAAGTGAGCTTTTTGTCTAATAAATTCAATCCTTTTTGTTCTACAGAGGAACCTGTATCTTATTTATAACCTGCGTCTATGCTTTTAGATTGATCTCTTCACCTATTCAAAAATGTTAGTAGTCAACAGCAATACTAGTTAAATTGCGTGATTTTTATATATTATTTATTATTATACTATAATAAAAACACACACACACACACACACACACACACACATATACAGTCAAGCCCGAAATTATTCATACCCCTGGCAAATTCTGACTTAAAGTTACTTTTATTCAACCAGCAAGTTTTTTTTTTTTGACCAGAATTGACACAGGCTTCTCCCAAAAGATAATAAGACGTTGTACATCATTGCGGAAAAAAAAAAATTTCTCAGCTTTTATTTACATTTGAACAAAAAGTGGCATGTCCAAAATTATTCATACCCTTTGCAAACTGTCACGGTCTATGGGAAAATCCAAAGTTCTATACCATTCCAAATAGTCCAAGCTGTTCTAAAGCATCCTAATTACCCTGATTCATTGGGAACAGCTGTGCTAACTCAACAGGAGAAAAATAGAAGCTCTCTGCTGTTGGTTTGTAGACAGTCATAAAGAGCTATAAGACCATATCTAAATGTTTTGAAGTTCCAGTGGCTACAGTGCAAAGTATTGTTAAAAAATACAAGATGTTCCGAATCCGCACTGTGAAAAATCTCAGAGGACGTGGTCGGAAGCCAAAAGTGACACCTGTGCTGGCCAGGAGGATAGTGAGAGAGGTCAAAAAGAATCCAAGGATCACCACCAAGGCCATGCTGATGAATCTGGGCTCTGCTGATGGTAACATCTCAAGGCAGACAGTCCAACGGACACTGCACACCGCTTGGTTTCACCGACACAGACCAAGGAGACCGACGCAGACCACTTCTCCAGAAAAGGCACACAAAAGCCAGCTTGGCTTTTGCAAATGCTTCTGGTCATCTGTTTTATGGTCAGATGAAACAAAAATTGAATTGTTTGGCCACAATGATGTAGCCTTCATTTGGCGTAGAAAAGGAGAAGCCTTTAACCCTAAGAGCACCATGGTGGTGGGAACCTAATGTTTTGGGGGTGTTTTTCAGCCGGTGGACCAGGGAATCTAATTACAGTAAACGACACCATGAAAAAGCAGCAATACATCAAAATTCTCAACAACAACATCAGGCAGTCTGCAGAGAAACTTGGCTTTGGCCACCAGTGGACATTTCAGCACGACACAAAACACACATCAAATGTGGTGAAGAAATGGTTAGCAGACAAAAACATTAATGTTTTGCAGTGGCCCAGCCAGAGTCCTGACTTAAATTCAATTGAGAATCTGTGGAGGGAGCTAAAGATCAGGGTGATGGCAAGGAGACAATCCAACCTGAAAGAGTTGGAGGTCATTGCTAAAGATGAATGGGCAAAAATACCAGTGGAGACATGCAAAAAGCTGGTCAGCAATTATAGGAAGCATTTGATTGCTGTAATAGCCAATAAAGACTTTTCTATTGATTATTGACATGCCACTTTTTGTTTAAATGTAAATAAAAGCTGAGAAATATTTTTTCCACAATGACGCCTCTTGTACATCGTCTTATTATCTTTTGGGAGAAGCCTGTGTCATTTCCGGTCAAAAAAAAAACTCGCTGGTTGAATAAAAGTAACTTTAAGTCAGAATTTGCCAGGGGTATGAATAATTTCGGGCTTGACTGTACATTCAGCAATATACAGCAAACACCATATAGCAAAATCTCCACTGATACACACTTTAAATTGTTATTCTAATACCACCTTGGCCTATTTGGCACATATTCAGCTTACAAATTACATAAACACAAACCGACTGTGTTTACTATTTACGCTTTGTAAAGACTCTGTAAAATAAACGATCTTTATTCGCATTATAGTTCGAAAAAGACACCTTTAACATCCAAGAATATAAATAAATGCATACATAAATTATAGAAGAAAAAATGTCGTTCAATTATTAAAATATTATTCACACTAAGAATATATTTCTTTTAAGAACTGCTTGCAGAAAGGTTCTTTGGGGTACACCCAAAATGTTTCTTCTACTAAAATGCTCATTTACTCATACTCAAAAAGCCCATTTTGGATCCTTTTTGACTAAGGAGGTTAAAAATTTCGGAAGAGAAAGCAATCCTTTAGTATTCCATCAACACCATTGCAGTGGAACAGATGGCTTACCAGGCATAGCATGGACCAGGTCTCCACACAGGACCAGGAAGCGAGGTCTGGGCTGTAATTTGTTGATTGCCTGTACCGCCTGTTTTGTGAGTTGGACCTCCTCAGCCCACTCATCCCCTCCTGAATCACAGTCACCAATCCTCCATGCCTTCATCAGGCCAAGCTGGGGGTCCGCAGCCTGGATGAAGTAAAAGGGCCCGCTCCACTCCTTCTGTTCATCTGGGAAAGACAGGAGAAAATAACCTGAAGCTCACAAACAATTTTTACTGTAAAAATCTCAATTATTAATGCTGTGTTTGTGGATAATGCATACAATGTTCTGCATAATTAAACAATGTAAGATGCTAACAATAAAACTGTTAAAGTATTTATAAAAATGTTTATCTGAAGTGAGAGAGTCAGTTAAGGGCACAGCTCTAACACCTGGAACGTGTGGAAACGTTCGTCTCGCTTGTCGTATAGAAACTTCAGCTGTATAACACCTTCACAGCAGTTCTTGTGTTATAAGGAAACAAACGGCAGGAAAAAAAGTCGATTTTCACACCTCAGGGTTTACAGCACAAATACAGCTCAGAAACACTTTTTACCCATGATTCTTTGAGAAACTTCCAGCATTAAAACTTGGTCAAAATACAAATGAAGAAGATATCCCTGCTGGGAACATCATACACATCTTGTCTTTCCTTTCCACTATACTCACTTACACTGAGTGTGTGAAGAGGTTTTTGACAGAGCAGCAAGCCTCAAGAGCTAGAAGAAAAATAGAGAATTTCTATCTGTTCCTGATCCTGACAGTGCAGCCGAGTAGGGAAAAGAATTTTATGATTCTGATTTATCCTTAGCTACACACATAGTCATATGAACAACTAGTCAGTAACCAAAAAGATTTACATCTCACAACTAATTGTAAATTGTGTGATTTACTAATAGAACTGGCTCATAAAAGTTGATCAGTGCAGAGTTGTGCAGTGTGTTTTTGATTCACTAAAAAGAACCGGATTAAAAAAAAGTACTTTGTTGGCCATTTGAGCTACACTGTTTTTGCTGTAGATTTTTATTCACTAAATGAACTGGCTCTTAAGACTCTTTTGTTGCGCAGTCAGTCTACACTTTTATTTTATGTTTATTTATGTTTATTTTATGTTTTTATTTATGTTTTAGATTCACTAAAAGGAACCAGCTAAAAAAGATCCTTTATTGGGGAGTTGGACTACACTGCTTGTGCTGTAAATTTTTGATTCATTAAAAAACCTAAAAGAACTGGCTCTTAAGAGTCACTTTTTGGGGAGTCAGACTACACTTGTTGTGCAGTATGTTTTAGTTTCACTAAAAAGAACCAGCTAAAAAAAGTCCTTTATTAGGGAGTTGGAGTACACTGCTTTGCGCTGTAAATTTTTGATTCATTAATAAAGCCTAAAAGAACTTAAGAGTCACTTGTTGGGGAGTCAGACTACACTGGTTGCACAGTATGTTTTTGATTCACTAAAAGAATCGGCTCTAAAGATTTATTTATTGTGCAGTCAGTCTATAAATGCAAAGCTGTGAGTTTCTAGGCTGATAAGATTAGGAACTACACTTCCATTCCGGCGTAATAGTCAATGAAGTTTGCTGCCGTAATATGGCCGAAGCAGGAGCAGTAATACCACGCAGCACATGTGCAAATGCTAAACTAGCTGGGAACTCATTTCTGATAATACTCCGCCTGCTTCGGCCATATTACGGCAGCAAACTTCCTTGACTATTACGCCGGAATGGAAGTGTAGTTCCTAATCTTATCAGCCTAGAAACTCACAGCTTTGCATTTCCACTGGTCTTAGTACACGATATAACTACAGAAGAGTCAAGTTTTAAATACAACAAATATGGAAACTCGTTGGTCATTTTTGAACGCGATGCTACTGGTCTAATAGGATTCAATGATCTATGCTAAGCTATGCTAAAAGTGATATCGCCAGAACAGGAGAACGGCTGAATGGATTTCAAAACGGTAAAAATCAACTTATTAACTCGGGGGGAGTTGGAGAATGAGCCTATTTCCAAAAAAAGTGGAGTGTTCCTTTAAACAATGCATGTTTTAGATGTTTTTGATTCACTAAAAGAACCATATCATAAGATTTATTCATTCAGTGACTGGGCTACACTGACTGAGGTGTATGTTTTTTGAATCGCTTAAAAAAAAGCTTATAAGAGTCATTTGTTGGGGAATCAGACTATGCTGCTCATGCTGTAGATTTATGATTCACTTAAAAGAACCGGCTCATAAGAGTCATTCGTTGAGGAGTCAGTCTACACTGACTGTGCAGTTTGTTTTTGATTCACTACAAGAACTGGCTTGAAAGACTCATTTGTTGGGGAGTCAGACTACACTGGTTGCACAGTTTGATTTAGATTCACTAAAAAGGCTAAAATGTTATTTATTGGGGGGTGGACTACACTGCTGTGCTATATGAGCCAGTTCTTAGTTAGACAACACTGTTCATCCAGTGTGTTTTTTATTCACTAAAAATAACTGGCACATACGATTCATTCAGTGACTGGGCTACACTGACTGTGGTTTATGTTTTTTGATTCACTAAAAAGAACCAGCCCAAAAGAGTCATTTGTTGAGGAGTCTACGCTGACTGTGCAGTTGTTACATGTGTATTAGTTGCAGAATCAGACTACACTGCTTGCCCTGTAGATTTATGATTCTCTAAAAAGAACCAGCTAATAAGAGTCATTCATTAAGGACTCAGTCTACACTGAGAGTGCAGTTGTTTTTGATTCACTAAGAACTGGCTCACTAAAAGAAGTAGCTCTTAAGAGTCATTTGTTGGGGAGTCGAACTACACTGGTTGTTTAATATGTTTTAGAAAAACTGGTTAAAAAAATTATTTACATAGGAGTTGGACTACACTGCTTGTCATTTAGATTTTTTGATTAATTAAAAAGACCCTGTTCATAAGAGTCATTTGTTAAGGAGTTAGACAACACTGGTTGCGCAGTATGTTTTTTGATTCACTAAACAGAACCAGCTCATAAGTGTCGATCGTTGTGGAGTTGGGCTACACTGGTTGAGCAGTATGTTTTAGATTCACTTAAAAGAACCAGCTAAAAAAGTCATTTGTTGGGCAGTTGGACACTGCTTGCACTTTAGATTTCTGATTCATTAAAAAGACCCAGCTCATAAGAGTCATTCGTTAGGGAGTTAGACAACACTGGTCGTGCATTGCGTTTTTGATTCACTCAAAGAACTTGCTTTTAAAAGTCAATTCTTGTAGAGTCAAGACGACACCGTTGGTTTTAGATTCACTAAAAAGAACATAAGAGTGTTCATTTAGTGGCCAGGCTACACTTTTTTGCAGTATGTTTTTGATTCACTGAAAAAAATAAAATGTTTCATAAGATTCATTTATTCGGTGACCAGCCTACACTGACTGTGGTGTATGTTTTTAGATTCACACACAAAAAAGCAGCTCATAAGGTCATTTGCTGGTTAGTTAGACTAAACTGCTTGTACTGTAGATTTATGATTCACTAAAAAGAGCCAGCTTTTTAGTGAACCATAGTGAACCAGAGTCATTCATTGAGAAGTCAGTCCACACTGACTGACTGTAGAATATGTTTTTTTAAAACACCAAAAAAAGACAGCTCATGAGCGTCATTTCTTGGGGAATCAGACTAAAATGCTTGTGCTGTGGATATATGAATTAAAAGAACCGGTTCATGAGAGTCATTCATTCAGTGACCAGGCTACACTGATTATGGAGTATGTTTTTTATTCACCAAAAAAATCAGCTTATGAGAGTCATTTTTTGGGGAATCAGACTACACTGCTTGTGCTACAGATTTATGTTTTACTTAAAAGAACTGACTCAAAAGAGTCATATGTTTAAAGAGTAAGTCTACACTGACTGCGCAGTTTGTTTTTGATTTACTAAAAGAAAATGGTCTTTGGGGAGTAAATTTTAGATTTACTAAAAAGAACTGTCTCATAAGAATTATTCATTCTGTGGCCAGGCTACACTGGTTGCATAGTATTTTTCAGATTTACCAAAAAGAACTGGCTCATAAGAATCATTAGTTTGGGAGACAGACTACACTGGATGCATAGTATTTTTCCGATTTACCAAAAAGAACTTGCTCATAAGAGTCATTTGTTCAATAATCGGACTACACTGTTCAGCACTCTAGATAGCGGTGCTGCAGCACATTTAAAAAGAAACTGTAGGATCTCAGCGCGAATCAGACAATTCAGGAGATTCGATTAGAAGTTAAAACACTTCTACAGACTCAAATTCCACAAGAGGCCCCGTCATAAATCTGACGTTTGATACCCTGGCGCCAGCCAGCTCGAAGCAACCATTTAAACTAGAAGCTTAAAACTAGGAACTTGGAACATTGACACAAAAGGACCCTTGTTGACAATCACAAATTTGGGGCAAATAACCAAGATTAATGGTCAAAGAAATGCACATCATGAACATCACATGAGTAAAGTCATTAGCGATAGGTTGGTTTTCCCCCACACAGAGGACAGAGCCTGAAATTCCTTCTACGCCCTCTTGACCTCTTTGTTCCTCACAGAACACATCCTTATGGTCACAGTATGGCAAAGGAAACTGCCATTGCCATGTATATATGCACCTAAAATTATGCTAAAAGAACTTATGAGCAACTCATCATTTCTATGCAGAAATTCCTATCCTCTTTGTAACCCATACATTTGCCTATTATGTTTTAATCACTTATTGTGTATGTCCCTTTTGATAACTATTGAATAGTTTAATGGTTTATATTGGTGTTTGATATGCATGGTCTTGAAATTGCATTCTTGAAATGTTTCTATAATTCAATTCTTTGTAAAAATGTATTTTAGTCTTGTTATCGAAATCATGTCCAAATTTAACTTTGCCAAGAGCGGGAAAGTTGGGACCCGTGTGTCACACCCCTGGACAATTTAGTTGGTTTCTCCCATCTCCCCCACTGCTCTGTGTATGTTGGTTCCTGCTTAATTTCCCACACCTGTGTATCCCAATCATTGTGTCTTTATAAGTTTGTGTCTTTGCTTTGGTTCTTGTCTGTCTTTAATGTTATCCCCTGGTGTTCTTGTGTTTCCTGAAGTTCTGTTGGATTTGTTACCACTCCGTGTTCCTGTGTCTGCCTGTTTCTATTTGGATTTATTAAATATTCGTCTTTTATACGTCGTTGTTCGTGTGTTCCTGCCTGATCGTGACACCGTGGGACTGATAAGATAACATTGTGATTTATGGTTGGGAGGAGAAACCAGCAGTACCCCGACTTAGGACAATGTTCTAATTGGTCAAGACACCATTTGGGATGTGTCCAAAAGCTGAGTTTAAATACCCAGGACACCATCAAATCTCTCTTACTCCTTACTCTTACGCTCTCAATCTCTTACGGCTTTGTGCCGCTGCGTTTCGACGCTGCCTGGCCTGCATGCCAGCTGCTCCTCTAAAGGAAACATGAGGAGATCGTTATACTTCTGTCTTTTACTTTAATTCTTTTATTTCTTTCCGTTGAGAGTTTCATGTTCTTGTTAAGTTTTGTGCAAGCCGCGACCGACCCAAACGTCTTCGCTGACCTGAACTTTAACAGCGCACAACTCGCATCCTCAGCCAAGCCAACGCCCCAGACTTCACAAAGGACTAGGCATGGGATGATAACCGGTTTCAAGGTTTACCGCGGTTTGAAAAAGTCACGGTTTCAAAACCGGAAACAAAACAAGTTATACCGTTCCTACGATATGCGCATTTTCTGTGTCAAAGTGAAAGCGCAGGACTCCCTACTAGGTTGTGTGTGTGCGTCCCTGCAGAGAAAACAATGCAGCCCCTCCCCCACCGGTTAGTGCTCAAGCGCGTGTCTGTGTTTGTGCACGTGATCCACAGTCAGTGAGATTCAGCAGTAATATAAGTTCAGGACGGCCAAAGGAGGTGAACCCCCACAACACAGAGTGGGGAATAGCAGACTATATGTTCTAATTTTACGTTTCTGTGAACTTTAGCACAACAATTAAGCTAAAGTGAAATCACGTCTTTGCTTTTAAGCCTTCTGTCACGTTAAAGGTGCAGTGTGTAGGTTTTGTGGCATCTAGCGGCGAGATTGTGAATTGCAGCAGAGTACCGCTCACCCCTCCCTTTACAGAACTACGGAAGCCGATACAGGATTTAAATCTCACCTTTGACAGCAACGAATAGTGAGATTTCTTTTAAAATGTAATTTAAGGAATTATATTAACTTTATCATTCAATAAAACTATGTTATTGTGAATATTGCTTGTTCATCATTGTGTCAGTGTTTTTTTCGCAAGCTGATTCTATGTTAATAAAAACATAATGGTTAATTAAGGTCTTTATGCACCCCTGAAAACATAGTTATTGCACCACTGTCTAGAGATCATCTTAAATATTACACGGGGCACCATTAACACAAGTGACTGCAATTTAATTTAATTAAAAAGATTCAATTATTTATTTTAATTATTTTGCCTTCTGTTCCATGTTACAAAATGTTCTATATGTTTCCTAAAATAAAATATACTGTAATCCGTTTGGGGAAAAAAAGGTTGTTTTTTTACCCAGACATTTAAATGTAACATTGTAGAGTAGTGATTACAATACCGTAATACCGTGAAACCGTGATATTTTTATCCAAGGTTATCATACCGTCAGAATCTTATACCGGCCCATGCCTACAAAGGACCACAGAACCAACCAATCAGCAACCTCGGGAAGGCCCCTTCTGAAGCGACGCAACCAAAGGAATTCCCTCGGCACAGAAAAAGGCAACGCAAGTAACCTCCAGGTTCTAACTGAACTGGTCCATTTGATATAAAGTTTAATAACCTCTTTGAGAGACTCAATACGAGGGTTAATTAAGTGATTGATGGTTGTTCAGGTCTAAGCAATTACACATATTGCTATAAACTTGGGACTTCATATTTTCATTCCTTTAAACTCATTCTTTCCTCACTTTCTCTTTCTGCAACCTGTGTGAATGTGTGTGTTTATGTTAGATTAGTTTGTATGTGTTAGGTTTATCCAATAAAATCATATTTTTATTAGAAAAGATAAGTATCTTGTGTTTTGTGCTTACAAGTTAATGTCTTAAACTGCCGATTTTGCTACTGCGCTAATATATAGTGTTTTCACTATATTCTGGATAGTAATATCCATTGCAGAGTTTCTGTTACACGGCTCGTTTAATGAATCGCGGGTCGACTCTGAACAGCCGTAAAACAGCGATTCTGTTCAAATTCCCTATTGAATCATATTCGATTCCCTTTGAGCTAAATTAAATGTAATTAATCCCTTACAAAACTCAAGAAACTCTGTCAGTGTATTTCAGCATGGTAATTCATAGGCATTGTGAAAAAATCCATGTGCCAGAATTGTAAACGGAATTCTGAATAAGAATCAGTTCTCGGATACCAAACCCATTTTAATTAGTAATGCAGCCCATGAAGTTTTAACATCAGTCCCTATGGAACAACCATGTTGTTACAATCGTTTTGTCATTCTAACAAGACAAAGTGTTTGCTATGCTTCAAGCATCTCTTTGGAAAGCACAAAACCTGGTCAAAATAAATAAATAAAATAAAAACACATGATATCTGACCAACTCAAAAAGCATTTAAAATGTACCATCTGCTGCCTGGAATCTTGTTTGTTGTCTAACTCTTTCATGTACATTCCCCAAAGACTGGCAACTATTTTCAGGCAACTTTAAACAACATGAATTGAGAGGAGCAGACAAAGCTCCCACGACAGCCGATAAGCACAAGCCTCTTTCAGCAAACATAAATCAGAGGGATATCTCAAGTGACTCCCAGAGCTTTCAAATACTGCTAACCTAATCATAAGTCAAGATAAAAGCCCCCTGTGATAAAGCATTAAAATATCAACTCAACTCACAGCATCCACTAACAGTCACTGCTGTAGGTTTTTCACACAAAAAAAGGAAAAAAGTTGCAGATGTCAACACTGCCTGTGCAAAGCAAAGAATAAGCAAGAAATTAGTCTGAGATGAAGATTTCAGACTGGATTTACATAAACAGCCAAGCACAAGAACCACACAGGGACACATAAAAACACTTACACACTGAAAAACACCACATCAAAGGTTAAAGTCGAAAACAAATAAAAATTATAAATCTATTTCTATTTTCTAAATGCATCTTATTCATGTTATTGTTAATTACTGATCTATTAATGTTCATTTATTTATTTTTAATTCTGGTCTCAATTGTTCATCAAAAACTATGATAATCCCTTCCACTATGATTTACATCACAATTTTTATTGTGAATTTAAGTTAAGCAGTCATCTGATGCTTTTGTTCTGATATACAGGTCATTGCCAGCAGGGGAAAACAATGCTAAATACAGTACTTATGCATTTAATGACACCTCACAGGATTGTAACATTTTTTTAGTTTTATAAATACTTACTTAAATACTTAGTTGCAAAGTGCTGCTGTTATTTATGCATTTACAAAACTGTCAGACTTTCTTATGTAAATATCTGTATATTGTTGGCCAAATTGCATATTGTTCTTGGATTTGGTTTTAAGGACTTTTTTTCACTATAAACTTTTAACATTTGGTCTTGGATGACCAAGTTAAATCTGGGTCCTATAGTAAAACCAGTTTTTAATGACACATTTTAACCTATTGTCTATTAAGTTAACTTTGTTTTGTTTTGTGTACATGTCATGTGACATGTCACAGTTTGTATCTTAACTGCAATGCAACTATCTACAGCTCAGTCCTAAACAAGTTTGCAATTCATGATTGCTAATACTTTACTGTCAAGTCGATATAGTCAAGTCTGCGGTATAGAACTGTTGAAATTCAGTACACCGGTCAACATCTAAGAAGTTTACAGAGGATTGTAATCTTAGATAACAAGCAGTGTTCATAAAATACATAAACGTCCTTGAACCGAAACTGTCAAAACCCACAGCTTTACAGCACTGTCTATAATGTAAATCGACTTAGCTAGCCTCAGCTAACCGTACCTTCTGTCAGCCCCTTATAACTCCGATCCTTCGCTCTCAGAAAGACACTTTCGTCCCCTGCCATTGAAACGTGTACACTCCCTATCACTGTTCAACTATTGCTTACGTTTCGTTACGTGTTTGGGCGTTCGTTGCTCAATCTGACTAAAAGTCATTGGTTACTTAATGCATGTTTGTGAATCGATGCGTTTTGTGATGTATTAGCAATGTCTGGGAATGTTCGGCGTGGACTCCAGAAAACGACAGGCTGACTACAAACGAATCGAAAGTCAGCTCTAATGCTCATTACAGATATATAGACAATAACACTACTTTAAAATGCACAGTAGTCTACAAATATGATTAGTTTTATATAAACAAACAGCCAAAAAAAAAACTTAAAAGATCAAAGCATGATATTGACTAAACTACATTTAAAATAAGTGTGCGTTGTATTGAGTTACAATATGCCTTTTAACATTTTAAATGAAGATTTAAATCTTAAATTAAACAACGTTTGCGGTTAATTCGATGACAGTGTTCTGATTGAATAAGATAGCAGTGTCTAATAAATGTATTTTTTATATGTTTATAATCTTCTTTGCATATACTTATATCAACAAAATGTGTATCTACATAGGAAAAAAACTACGTAAATTAATCAGTTTAGATCTGGTAGCTTAAAATAGGTTTATATCAAATGAGGTAAATGTGGAACATGTGGAGGTCAGACGCATGTTACACATCTAGCATAAACAATACGTAGCCTATGTCCTTTATATAAAAAACTTAATTATTTCCCGCATTATTCTATATAGGGAACGTCGTAGCCTATACCATCTTGAAATGAATTGCTACTCTGGTTAAGGTGATGTTGCTGTCATCATTATGTTTCAAACCTGACTCTCATAGCTCTCTATCAGATAAAGTGGGGATCAACTGTTAAAAGAGTAGTTCACTTTCAAAACAAAAATGTACAGATAATGTACTCACCCTCTTGTCATCCAAGATGTTCATGTCTTTCTTTCTTTAGTCGTAAAGAAATTATGTTTTTTGAGGAAAACATTTCAGGATTTCTCTCCATATAATGGACTTCTATGGTGCAGTCCAAAATACAGTTTAAATACATCTTTAAAGTGCTCTAAATGATCCCTATTTTAGAAAATAACCAATTGTTTTGCTAGATAAGACCTTTTTTTTCCCTCTGCTGTGATGGTTTAGAGCCCTTTGAAGCTGCATTTTGGAAGTTCAAACTTGGGGGCACCATAGAAGTCCATTATATGGAAAGAAAAACTGAAATGTTTTCCTCAAAAAACATATTTCCTTACAACTGAAGAAAGAAAGACATGACAAGAGGGTGAGTACATTATCTGTAAATTTTTGTTCTGAAAGTGAACTACTCCTTTAAGTAAATAAATAAAAAGAAAGAAAGAAAGAGAGAGAGAGAGAGAGAGAGAGAGAGAGAGAGAGAGAGAGAGAGAGAGAGAGAGAGAGAGAGAGAGAGAGACTATTATGAATACAGGAATGGAATAGCATGGATCTCACTGCTCCCAATTCTGCCAGTATAGACTACTGATTAAAATTATATGTTGTAGAGGTTTATAAAATAAACCCCTAAATTTATTGGAATACTTTTATTTAGACGAACACATTCTCACCAAATTCTTTTCTGTTCACTGAACGAGCAGAAAATGAATTACTACTATCGTGAACACTTAAATTAGATGATTTTATATGATAGAGGCACTGTGGAGAAGCAACTCGCAAAGCGGGTTGCGCAGACCCACGCATTGCGCCACAGAAACCACAAACCATTTATTTGTGTTTACTCGTATGCATAGTCAAGTTACTCCAAACGGAACTGGTGTGCCATCACAGTATGTTGCCATTTTATTTTTTCAAGACAGGAGCCTTCAGCAAGTATTTTACGCGCCTTAGAAATTATATTCGTTTTCATGTTGCACATAGTAACATAAGTTAGACGGCAACTTTTCACCGATTCCTTACTACAGAACACTTTTTTCTTGTCCAATCCCTCCCATGTCTCCTCCTTCCCTTTACGCACTGTCTCTCCCACTCTCAGCGCGCGCGCTCCACAGTTCTGTCTCAGCTCTCCTGTCATCATCACAAACAAAGACAGCCTTCAGGGTAGTTGGCGCAGTGGTTTCAGAGCGCTAAAAAGTAATTGAGCGTCAACAGAACAATTGGGATTGAGATCAACAGCTGTCAGAGTGGACTTTACAAACATCTGCGGTCTTAATTTACCTCTTTTAAAATGCAAACCTCCCCGAATGGCTTTGTTCACTCGTGTGGATTTATGCCCTGCTGTCAGTGGTAGTACCAAGTCGTTTCTCTGTCTCAGTTGTTCCTCCAGAGGAAGCCTCCAGGAGACTACAGGATGAAATGGACAGTCTTGCTGTTAGAATACTTCTTGGTCAAAGTTCTGGTGCTGTTGTGCAGCGCGGTCGGGGAAGCGCAGCAGCAGCAGCTCGAGGGCTTTATCATGCTCTCTGGATCCAATGGGTCCCGGGATGAGGAGAGCGTTTCTGAACCTCCACATACTGAGGACAAATGTCGGGGATACTATGATGTCATGGGACAGTGGGACCCGCCGTTCGTTTGCCAAACTGGCAATTATTTATTCTGTTGTGGCACTTGTGGCTTCAGATTTTGCTGCGCTTATAAAAACTCTCGTTTGGATCAGAGCACCTGCAAAAATTACGATACACCAGTGTGGTTAACAGGACAGCCACCGTATAAGAAAACCCTAGACCCTAGACACGACCCAACCAAGGATAAAACAAACTTGATTGTATATATAATATGTGGAGTAGTGGCAATCATGGCACTGGTCGGGATATTTACCAAACTTGGACTAGAAAAGGCTCACAGACCTCACAGAGAGAGCATGTCTCGGTAAGTAACTCGTTGGCTTCATGAAGTCCATATTTTCTTTTTGCCAAAATGCTTATGGTGAGAACAGTTTGCTTTGCCATTGATTCGTTTTCAATTTTTGTTAATGTTCTTGCTATATTGATGTCTGCGATGTTCCAATGCGACTAGTGCCATGAGCTCTGTGTTTTTATCCATCTCTGTCAAGTGAAAAGAAGTTAAACTTTTTGAAACGCATCTCAAGATGTCATTCCATTGTGCATCTCTCTGTTTTTGAACGCAAAAACGCTCCAGTGTGTATGACTGCTAGGGTCTTTCACTTGGTGCATTCAAAAACAAAAGCTAGACATAACTGAAAGGAACAGATCTCATGTGTTAAAAAAAAAAATTTTTGGACTTAATTCAGTTACAGAAAACAAAAAAGGGAAGAAAGAGGGAAAACGCTCACCGCGTAAGACACTGAAAAACAGCACGGCAATAGTGAAAGATATCCATCTGGTTCATGTGTGCACATAGACCAATTAAAAGCAATTTGAAAACAGTAAAATGCACACTTTGTCAATGGCATCTTAGGCTGAAAATTGTTTACACCATCTAGAAATCGATAAAGAATTTTCTCACTAACCCAATCTTCTGTGGCTTTTGAGCTTAAAAGTGTTGGTTGTCAAAGCTCTGCATTTACTGTTGTGCCTATCCTGCCCATGCATATTCATGCTTAACTAGAGCAAAAACAATCCCTTGAATCTTCATTAAGCTTTCTAAACTCATGGATTTGTGTTATGCAAGCTCTCTTTTAAAAGGCTTTCTTGAATCATGGATCTCAAGAGAGCTACATGGAAACACGGTTAACTTGCACACGTAAACCACAAAAACTGTACAAACCATTTTTGATATTACATTATATTGCATAACATCCGGTTGTCAGTTTTTACCCTTTAGTTACTCATCTTGAATGGTGGAGGTGGAAATCTCCTGTTCCTACTGATTCTGTGGGTCAAAACCTTTGATGAGAGCTGCACAGCCCACAGTGTGCAGGTTGCCGAAAGAGCGCCTCACAGAAAAACCTGTTCTCTTTGAATCAGCACTCTGGACAGCGGCAGCTCTAACACTGAATGAATAGATGTCAGTCTACTGACATTATATCACTGTACGCCGTTTAGCAATGCTTTAAAGACCGATTACACAATGCAAGGCAATACTAAGCTAATGAATGCTTGTTCTTCAACAGAGCTGTTGCGAGTGTCATGCAAGGTGCCCGTCAGGGTCAGCACGAGGAGGCCATCGGAATGCACACACAGCATTATGACACTGTGCAGGCGAGAGCAAACAACATGCGTAAGTTGATTGTAGCCTACTTCCTTTCTTTTCCCACAAGCTCAGCATAAACTATGCACTACATTTATGCTCTTATGAAAATAGCCTGAAACAGTCTAAAAGCACGGTTTCTCCTGGCTCGAGTGCTTAATATACCATAGCCTCTATGCAATACAAAGCACTTGCGTGCTGAATTACACATGTAGTTATAAATGATACATATAATAACATATTAAGTATTCAAAGTTTTGCTTGTGGTGCAAAACTGTGTTGGTTCTGCACCACTTTTTGAATTTCTTATTCCATGCTTAGCATGTACAGATATGTGTAAGAGAAAGAAGATGCTGAGAGCACAATGCTGTTGTGAAATAAGCCTATTTATGGTCACTGCCGTGGGCTGCTGCTGCTGTTGTGTGTACGGTATTGTTTAAAACCGCTCGGAATGAATGGCTGTATCACAAATGTTCAAACTCGCATTTGTTGCCATTCTGATTACATCAGCCTCTCTGTGGTTATCAGCTCCCTAAATATGTCTGTGTTGAAATAACACAAAATATAGTGAGAATATCAAAGCCCCCCTCAGAGGGATCCATTTTGGTTGACACTGAGAATGTGAGTCAGTAGCTGGAGAAATTTCGCTTTCATCTAATTGCAAAGATAATGTCACTCTTTCTTCACTGCCATGCATATTGTAGATATCTCCATCAGACAGAAGTTTTTGAAAACTCTGATTACTTTTATGCTACATGAACAAAGACTAAAAGCAATGATATGTAGATATATCTCAGGAAAATGCTAAGAGCACTAACACTTTAACTGTAGCACAACCCTTATTGGTGCAGTAGAACTCCTTTTTTGGTTGCACAAAGAAACATGCTTTGAAAGTGATACACAGAACCTCAGTGGTGCTCTGAAAGAGCCTTTTCATATGAATCTGAAGGGGTTTTGCTTTATTTTTTATTTATCCACCTGCTCTACACCTGCACTGTAGCCTCTCACATGGTTTTTAAGTAAGAAAAGATGCAATGTTAAAAGAACAAAATGATATATTTTTAACATCTAGACAGGTTTGTTTTACATGCAGACAACCATTACATATGGAACGACAAACCAACTATTAACAAGCTTGATTTAGAATTTAGATTCACTC
This sequence comes from Garra rufa, assembly GCF_049309525.1. NCBI lineage: Eukaryota > Metazoa > Chordata > Actinopteri > Cypriniformes > Cyprinidae > Garra > Garra rufa. Next base: position 16,080,404 of record NC_133382.1, read on the forward strand.
TGAAATCAACATAATGTCCTCTATTAGTTAAAAAGACATTCAAAGAGTCATTTGGCTCACTTCTTGTTCACAGATCATGATCATTATTCTTGCAGTACTGGCTTTTAATCCATAAACCTAAGTGTAATTATGTGGACCGCTTTTAACCTCTGACCCAAGCGATTTAATATAGCGTTCGCCGGGTTACTCCATATGAGATAATGATTTGAACCAAAATCAATAGAACAGACACACGACCTAAGAGCAAGTAATTCCAGCGATTATGCGGAGAACCTGAAAATCAGAGTTTCTGAATTCTCAGCTTGAGTGGCAGATCTTGTAATTAAAACATAAAGAATTGTTTTAAAGCTTAAAGATACTTTAAAGATGTAGTTTTCTGAATGAGTGTAGATAAGAATGAAGTCTAATAGAGAAGATTATTAAATCTGCTTTTTGTCACAATAGAATTTCATTCACGTGAGTTGACAGAAAAACTACTGTTATTATTTCAATATGTAAAGCTGGTTAGATTACAAACTGGATTTCCCCCATCACTCTTATATGTAACTGAGAACGTACATACAAGATGAAAATATGTTATATGTTCCTTATTCTATATTCTTGTCATATTCAGATTCATACATGCTCATATGGACTTTCATATGGAATTATTTTTTCACATAAACCAATCATGCGCAGACTATTCTGGCATTCTCATCTCTTCATATTCCTGTTCTAAAAAGCTGACAATCCAGATGCTCACCCACTGTGTGCTGAATGATCCCATCAAAGAGGTCTAGTTACCTCAGTGAAAGTGCAAAATTACTAGACCTTTTTTTCTGCAATGATCCTGGATTCTGGAGGATACAGTACTGTGCTCCATTACCATCACAGCTTGGCACAGTTCCTGTGGCTTTAAGAAGAAATTGAAAAAAGTCGTATTGAATATGGAATAGTACATTTTTTGGTCATGGCATGAAATAATCAAGACTTTAGCCCAGTGTGATTTCAATCATTACAGTACAATACCGGATGTTAAATTCTGCATGTCAGTGACCTGAATTGAGGAACAAAAGCATTTCCTCAGTGCACTGAGCAACTGAACCTTGCAGATGAAGTGGAGCTTTTTTTTTTCCAATGCCACTGCTAAAACTAATTACCTTAATGGGGTTTCCCAAAAGAAACAGCAGAAATCTATTAGGCTGTGTTTATTTTAAGCCTTGTGCCAATGCAAACACCTGAAACAAAGATGTGCTTACAAATAAGCAGGTGCTGAAGACACATCTGCATGTTAAGTATGAACTTAAAACATCAGGGAGAGTAAAACCAGTTTGTTGTCCTTACCAAACTCACGTTAACTTAATTGTGGAAAGAACAGAATTTCTGCTTACCTATTGCATTCTTCATCCGTGTGATTATTCTTCCCGTTGGCACTATTTGCAATAAGTCCATTTACAGCGAATTGTTTTAATTCACTGCTAGTTCAAGCATGTCTTTGTACTAAGATTCTCTCATTGCAAAAACTCTGATGATTTGATGTCTGGAGGCATGTTAACGTTTAAGCCATTAACTTTTAACTTTACTCCGGCTTTATTTTGATAAAAGCCAAAGACTTTTATCTTAAAATCATACTGAAATCTTTTTTATATGACAGGGCGATTCATCATGAAATGATATGTGCACTCTTTGAAATGCTATTATTAAATATTGTTGTGTGAGAATGTCACTAATGGCCTTTAAAATGCTGCCACACATATTCAAGTGTATTAACAAGGTTAAAACTTTCATTTGACAAGTTACCATTATTCTTGCAACCACCTAACATGCTAAAACAGCCAGCATAACTCTCCATGATCATATAAAGCCATATCTTTATGTAATATTCTTTTAAACTCATGAAGAGTCTCTTGTCTATGTTTTCTCCTAAATCTTTAAACACAGTAACAGTAACTCTTTCTGCATGTTACAACACTAAATCACTAACTGGTGACATGTGACTGTCTTTGTAAATGAGTCTGGATAATTTATTCAAATGATTAATAAAAAAATGGAGATTCATTTGGGAATGGAACAGAGCTACTTTGTGGCTCAGAGACAGTCATATTTTAGTTTAATTTATACACTATTACATTTTTAGTAATATTTATAATTAGCTTTTATTTTCAGATTTTCAGATTTCATTGTAGTTTTGTGTGATTTTGTGTTTTTTTTTTTTTTTTGACAATTTAGATTTATTTAAATTTCAGCTCAATTTTTAATTGAGATATTTAAGTTTATTTCCAGGTAGTCATTATAGTGCTTTAACTAATCTCAGTTTTATATATACTGATATGTGTTGTCGACTTGTGTGCTTTTTTAGGGCCAATGCTGATACCATGTCACTGATATATGTAACCCTGGACCACAAAACCAGTCATAAGGCTAAATTTTACTCAATAAATAAGCTTTCTATTGATGTATGGTTTGTTATGATAGGATAATATTTGGTCGAGATACATCTATTTGAAAATCAGGAATCTGAGGGTGCAAAAAAATCAAAATACTGAGAAAATCACCTTTAAAGTTGTCCAAATTAGGTTCTTAACAATGCATATTACTAATCAAAAATTACATTTTGATATATTTACAGTAGGAAGTTTACAAATAATCATCATGGAACATGATATTTACTTAATTTCCTAATGATTTTTGGCATAAAAGAAAAATCAAAAATTTTGACCCATGCAATGTATTTTTGGCTAAGTCGCTGTATATCCCAGCGACTTAAGACTGGTTTTGTGGTCCAGGGTCACATATGTCTGATGTAAAAATGAAAATGAAGAATAACAAGGGCTCTGACAAAAACTTTGTTTAAATGCTTTCAAATTATTTTATCGGCAAATCAGTTTTGAAAATGACCGATACCGATAACCATCAAAATGCTTAAAGAGCAGATCATATGGTATTTTAAAGTGTTATATTGTGTTGGAGTCCCCTACAACAGTTTCAATTGCATCTAAGGTCATAAAACATGAAAAATGAAAATGAAATTTCAAAAATGAAAATTAGCCTATTATTTACTCATTTTCCAGGCATCCTAGGTGTATATGACTTCCTTCTTTCAGACGAACGCAATCAGAGTTGTATTAAAAATTATCCTGGCACTTCTAAACTTTAGAATGGCAATAGGTAGGTGTTTCTCTTCATCAATCCAAAACAAGTCCAATAAAGTGCATCCATCCATAATAAAAAGTGCGTCACACAGCTCGAGGGGGTGAATAAAGTCCTCTTGTAGCGAATCAATGCATTTCTGTAAGAAAAATATCCATATTTAAAACATAATAATCACCTTAATCTAGTATGCGCCAACTGATCGTACACGAGAGCAGCTCCGGGTGGATGACATTTGACGACAGCTGCTCAAGGGACAAACGCGAATGCGTTCTGGACTGATGAAGAGAAACACCCGCCCATGCTATTCGAAAGCTTGGAAGTGCCATAATAAATTTTTATATAACTTTGAAGGAAGTCATATACACCTAGGATGCCTGGAGGGTGAGTATATAATGGGCTTGTTTTTATTTTTGGGTGAACTATCCCTTTAAAATTAAATTTATTTTGCAATGATTTCAAAATGATGTTTTGAGCACTCAATTGAAAATGTACACATAACATATTAATCATACTTAGTGGTTGTGGTTCGGAGATACTTGTTGGTCCAAATAAAGTTATGGACAAATCTTTCATGGATACGCTTTTAGTAAATCCCGTGTTGAACTTACCAAGATTAGAAAAGCAGTTCTTGGTAAAATGCTGAGCACCCAACAAAAGGTTTGAATTGTACTGCTTTGGTATCATAGAAAAACATAATTTTAACCACTAATTCTTCACATCATCGTTCGGCAAAAAAACCCAAAAAACAAATTTGCTTTCACAGCACAGAACGCAGCATCTTCTCAACATGAAGTAAACCTGTGATGTATAATTAATTGTTCATGTAAAATAAATTTCAATGCATGCAATAATATTGTTGGTTAATCCTATTTTATGACAATAAAATGCAGGACAAATCACAAATTGAGATTATAACTAAGATTATAAAATCTTAATCTCTGGAGTGCTTATGTAGAGTTTCTTCAGTAATTTGTGCAGCGTTTTTTAGTGGTAATACACTACATTAATTGATAATATTATTAACAATATAAATTACAGTTATATTGTAAGCCATCCTTTCCCTGGACTGATGCAAGCATTGGCTATGTGTAAGAGCAGAGCGTGTGCAACATATCGCGCCCCCACCCCCTACCAGAGGCACCATCCCATTCCATTTACTGGGCCACGGTTCACGCTCCTTGAGGCAAGCAGCATATTTCTGTTGGCTCAGCGACCGTAGCCACCATTGCTGCCATGCTACAATGGCAGAAACCCCCCACCGGGATTGCATTCAGGTCAGCACGGTCTCCCCACGCTCAGAGAACTCCACCAAGGAGAACTGGCTCTGATTTCAAACCCAGAGGACAGGCTGGCAGCCTATTTCTTCCAGCACATTGGGGGAAGAGGGACATGTGGCCATCTGATGTGCGTCACCGAAACGGGGCTCGTACAGGTCTGCTACTTGATGCCAATGCTAATTTTACTTCTCATGCTGAACCATGGTGCCCATTGTCACAAAAAAATGCCACCTTTGATACTCTAATCCTAATAATAATAAAAAATCAAAGAAGAGTAAATGTGAAATTTTTGCATGATAAAAATAAATACTGTTTTTATGAGAGAAAATAGAAAAGGAAATTCTATGGAAATGGCAACTATCCTGAATGGTTAATTGAATCTTTGTCTGGCTCAACACTGTAGAGGAAGGTGCTGTCGCATACAGTTGTGCTCATAAGTTTACATACCCCTGGCAGAATATGCAAATATGTTAATAATTTTAACAAAACAAGAGTGTTAATGCTATTTTTTATTTAGTACTGTCCTGAATAAGCAGTTTCACATAACAGAAGTTTATATATACTCCAAAAGAAAAAAAGAATAACTGAATTAATAAAAACGACCTCATTCAAAAGTTTACATACCCTTGAATCTTATTACTGTGTGTCGTTTCCTAGATGATCCATCACTGTTTTTATGTTTTGTGATAGTTGTTCATGAGTCCCTTGCTGGTCCTGAGCAGTTCTTCAGAAAAAGTCCTCCAGCTCCTGCACATTCTTTGGTTTTCCAGTGTCTTCTGCATATTTTAACCCTTTTCCAACAGTGACTGTTTGATTTCGAGATCCATCTTTTCACATTGAGGACAACTGAGGGACTCATATACAACTATTACAAGAGGTAAAAACATTTACTGATGACCAAGACACAATGCATTAAGAGCCAGATGGTGTAAACTTTTGAACAGGATGATGATGTGTAAAGTTCACATTTGTTTAAAGCTCTTTTTTAATTTAGTACTGCACTTCAGAAGCTACATAAATACTTACATGCTTCCCAGAAGACAAAATAAGCACAATTGTCCTTGATCATCCATTTTAAAAGGGGTACGTAAACTTTTGAGCATAACTGTAAGCGAGTTTTTGTGCACAGATCCATTGTCTATTGTCAACAAAGATTCATAAAGCACAGCTCACACAGAAGTCAGTTACAAATCGAGCAGCTGTCTGTTGGGCAATGCAGCAAATGCCTGACCAACTTGAACTCTTTTGCCCTCATTGCATGGATCTCTATTAAAATGACTGGATTTCGCCAGCAAAAAATCAGCGCCTTTGGTAATTAAAAAAATCGATACTCATGTGAGTAAGCACTGTTTTACCTCAGATTTGGGGCATTTTCAACAATCTCCATTAACTGTCGTAGAATGGAAAATCAGGGCTAAAATCGTGTAGTGTGTGGGTGGCCTTAGGTGGTCTAAATGGAAAGCATTGCTCACAATATTACATGTGGGAATGATCTTGTATAATCAGCATATTTTTAATTCCTGTGTTAAAATTCATTTTGATTTTGGTGGTGGAGGGAGGGGTTTGGCATAATCTTTAATTTCTAAGAAAAACTGGTTAACTGCTTTTACTGGTTATTAGTGATTATTACTTATCATTGCTATATATGTAACTTTTGTCTGCAAAATCTAAGTCATATGGTGCTATCCACCTTATTTTTTCCCGAAAGAGTGTACGAAGCCACAGCTATTTTTAGCTGTGCAAAACAGCTCAGTTTGCTTCTTGATATTGTAAACTGGTGTGTCTTACTATATTATTTTAACGTATTACCTTAATTATAAACACAATGGTTTGTAGTGCAAACAGTTTTATTGTTTACTGCACTTTGTTATTCTTCTTGTTATTTCCCTACGGCGGCTTATGAACCAGAAGTCTAACACATTACCAGAAAACCATTTTTACCATTTTTGGGGGAGTAAAATGTTGTATAAAACCATGCTAATTGTATATGATCAAATCCCTTTTTTAAAACCTTCAGGACAAGACAGAAATAAAAATGTAAAGTTTGGTGTGTGTAAGTGCTACTGAAGTGAAAATTTATGGCTCGTGTACGAGAAAAAAACTCATTTTGAGAAAACGGCCTTTAAAAATGTGTATTAAAATCTATTGACACAAATAGATAAAGTGCTATAAAAGAAACACTTAACAGTGTCTTTTGGGTGTTTTCTTTCCACTAGTCTGAAAAAAAGCAAAAAGCCCAAAATCTCAAATTTGACAGGTGCATTTGACAGGTGTTTTTGCCTGCAGTGTCTCCCCTTAAATGTTTTAAAATTTGTGAAAGATTAATGATTAAGATGTGTATATGTTTAAAATATGTTGCTTTTTACTTTACGATTATATTTAAAAATAACAGAAGTGTTTCAAAATCATTTAAAATCAACATATGCACAAGCAGTATTTCTATGGAAGTCCATTTCTGCCACTGAATAAAAAATAAAAAAGGTAATTGTGACTTTTTATCTTACAATTCTTTTTTTCTCAGAATTTTGTCATTTAAACACACAATTGCAAGTTATAAAGTCAGAATTGCGGAATATAAACTTTTATAGACTTTTTTCTCGCAATTGCGAATTTGTATCTTGGACTTTTTATCTCAGAATTGTGAGATATAAACTTGCAATTGCGAGTTATAAAGTCCAGTTCTGAGGAGAAAAAGACTGATATGTTAACAGAATTGCATGTTTATATCTCACAATTCTGAGAAAAAGGTCAATTCTGGAAAAAAAGACAATTCTGACTTAATAACTCGCAATTGCGAGTTTATATCACACAATTTGGACTTCATTACTCAGAATTATGAGTTTATATCTTGGAATTCTTACCTTTCAACTTGCAATTGTGAGTTTATATCATGCAATTCTGACTTTATAACCTGCAATTGTGTGTTGTGCAGCAATCCTTAGGAAAAACGTCAGAATTGTGAGATAACAAGTCGCAATAACCTTTTTTTTTATTCAGTGGCGAAAACGGGCTTCCATACATTTCTACTTGCCACTTTTCTTTTCTTCTCATTTTTCAATGATGTTTCATTTTTTTAACCTGGTGTGGATACTCTTATTCATCATTGACCTAAATGCAAATGTACCATTTCGGTATCGCAATAAACTCAATATCTAAAACTTCCAAAACGATCTAAAAACTTTATAAACATATTGTGCATCACACCAAGAGCTTAACAGTTACTTATCAGTTACTTAGTGGCTTATATGCACCTCAACAATTTGACTTGCTGATCCTGAAGGCTTTTGTGCAGGGCAAATTTAAAGAAGTGAAGACGGATGGACAGGAAGGAAAGTTATCTGAAAGCTATTGATCTACTCGCTGGTCAAGCAAAGCAGGGAAGCTGGAGAAAACACTTTTGCTTTTTCACTTTACCGCACCGTAGCCATTGCCGAGATGTCCATCTGCCTAGAAAAAAAATTCACTCCTGTTTGAAACTGATAGCTGCCACCATTCAAGACAGATAACGCACACGTGGAAGATGCTGAAATGACACCAAAGAGAATTGAATTCCGCTGTTACGGAACATTTTTAATCAAAAACCCACATGGGTTGACAGCAGAATGAGCAAAAGCACCATTGGAAGGGGTTTTCCCCTGTTAGCGCCTATTGTGTCGCATCAATCCCAGACTGCCTTTGTCACCTATATATGTCATTCATTCATGTATGCATTGATTTGAATCATTCCTTGTGGCTCTCCTTTGCCTACATGACTGATTGGGTCTGTTGTCATGGTGGACACGCTCATGCTAGCACAAAAACACACAGCCCCCAATCCTTAGATCAACACACCACTGCCCAAAAACGATGCATAATTCATTTCATGTAGCGCGCAGCAGCAAGAGGAAATGACAGATTAATGTATTTGCTGCAGAACACTTAGCAACTCCAGACTGTTTATCATTTGACATGACAGAAACGGGAATCATTTCCATCTTTTGTCTGTTCAACTTCAGCTTTAAGTGGACAGCCAGCTTTCATTATCACAGTAGAGACCCTAACAAATAATCAGCTCCCCAAGAGGGCAAAAGGAGATCCAAATGCAGTTTTACATGCAGGCAAGATTAAGTTAGGATAAATTGAATGTGCTTGTTTAATGCAGTGTACATGGATGAGTGCCACTCCATCAAACGCCACAGTGAAAATGAGTATGTGTTTATGATTGAATTCTCCCTCATTAAATGTAATTCCAGACAGCAGGGGCAGGGCCCAGGTTGGAATTTATAATGAGCAACTGAGACATGCTTGCAATGTTATTTCAATTTTATAGTGATGGCAAATTTCCCCCGAAGGCAATGATTGGCATTAATTGTAAAACAGGTGTTAAGGTGGATGGATCCGATGATCGTCGGTTTGAAACGGTACCGCTAATAAGTTCCTGTGGGTAGGTGTGTATATGAGAGATCGGTGGCCCACAGCTGTCTCAGGAGCATAATAAGTTAAAGTGCATTATAGCCGGATCATTATGCATTCACTCAGTATAACTCAGTGCCTTTCGAGTACTTTTGCTTCAGGACCTAGATTTTAAACTGAGCATTAAAAATATTAAAACTATACAGAAGTAAACAAAACATATACACCACTTATCAAAAGTTTTGGGTCACTAATTTTTTTTTAAATATATATTTTACTGAGTAAGAATGGGTTCAATTGATCAAAAGTGACAGTAAATCAGTTTGAACTGTTGAACTGTTTTCAATAATAAGAAATCAGCATATTAGAATGATTTCTAATGGATCATGTGACACTGGAGTAATGGCTGCTGAAAATTCAGCTTTGCATCACAGGAATAAATTACATTTTAAAATATATTCAAATAGAAATCAGTTATTTTAAATTGTAATAATAATTCACAATATTACTGTTTTTACTGTATTTTATCAAATACTATTGTTGGGTTCGAGTCCGAGTCTTTAACCATTCGAGTCCGAGTCGAGTCCGGGTCCAAAATGGGGCAAGTCCGAGTCCAGCTAAACACTACTGTTTGTCAGTATCTTAACCTTGTTTTAACCTTTACAACTAGAATAAGGCAATGACAATTTAAATGTAACAAATGCAAACTTCTATTGCATATTCCCATTTTGATTTTTGATTTCACACCATCTCATAATTAGTGTCCTGCTCAGCAAACTTTAAAGTCATGTAACAGAAGTTATAGATTATGTATTGTGACAGTTAAACAGCTTTTAGAATGTGAAAAATTATAGGGCAGGACAGGACTTGACTTTATTTGTTGTTATAAATGTATAAATTCAACAGGGTGGAGCTTAGTGAATGAGACCGGAGGCTGTGTTTTGGCTTTTATATGACGAATGGTAAGACCTTAGACAGGGTAGATGGCATTTTTAAAAAAAATTCTTGGATGAAAATGAGGCTGTAAGGGTTAATTACACTTTTTAAGTAGCAGTCTATGGAAGCCGTGGAATAAAAGAGTAAAGAAAAGTTAATTTGAGTTTAAGTTTGAATTTCAAAATTCTGACTTTATTTTCACAATTCTGAGATTATATCTCACAATTCTGATAAGAAAAGACATTCTTTCTTTTCCCCTCAGCTCAAAAGTTTTTAATCCCACACTTCTGATATTTTTCCCCTCAGAACTGACAAACTCGCTACTGTTGAGTTAAATTGAGTTATAAAGTCCAAAATTCAACATATAAACGACATATAAAAAAAAATCTGAATTGTGAGATAAAATAGTTAAATGTAATATGACACAGTCTGCTGCAGCAGGTTTATGCTGCTGTCGCTTTAAGACCAGACGCACAGATCATATATTTTGACACATCTGTATTTCTCCCAACTGTTCAAATTCAAATTCACTCAAGACATGAATACTCTCCAAGACGGTGCATTTTGACATTACTTTTCGTGTAAGTGTGTAGCAATAACATGCAAAAGAAAACTTAATTCAGCATTTCCACGCTGACTGAGAGGCGCTTTCGGTGAGCACGCTTTGGGTGTGTGTGTATGCAAAGAAACCAGCAGGCTTTCAAGTACTGGCAAGACTTTTAAACATGTGCGAATACTGAATGCCACTTTCGTAATAATGCATCGAGTCAGTAAAATTTCCGTCAACTGTCCCTGGACTCGGCAATAATTCCCAAGTCCTAAAAGCTTGAGTCCGAGTCAAGTCCGAGTCAAAATGCATCCCAGTCCGTGACAAGTCCGAGTCCGCTAAAAATTGTACTCAAGACCGGACTCAAGTCCGAGTACAAGTCTGACTCTGAGTACCCCTAATCTATCAAATACATGCCACAATTTGGGGTAGCAAAAACATTTAAAAAATATCCTACCTATCCTTAACTTTTAAACAGCAGTGTGAAATAGAAAAAGTAATTATTAGGGCTGCCCCTTAATAATCGACTAACTCTTAGTCGACAAGAAGAGGCTTGGTTGAACAAAATTTTATTAGTCGCAGATTTTTTTTTTTTAAATCCACAGGAAGTGCCTTAAGTCATGCAGTCTGTGATGGACAGACTGTTAACAGTTAGTCTATGTGGTAATACAGTACATTGGGCAGAACATCCAAATGCTTGCCTATCATTCATCGACCTCAAATATGGCTTATCATCATGAAATATTGTATGTAAGTAGTAGAAACTTTACATGGCTGCTAAATCTACTAAGTCAACTTAGAAAAATGTGCGCTTTTCAAGTGTCTGTGCGGAGCATTGAAGCTGAATAGTAGTGCGCTTACTGAATGACAGATGGAGGTGCCAGTGCGGTCACTTGCTCTTAAAATACTCTTAAAACTGCTCTTAATATACCTTTTTGGTCATACAGATAGAGTAACAGATCTTTCGAATCTGTAAAGATTCTACGTTTATTTGTGTGCACTTACAATAACAACAAATCATTGCGCTTTTGTAAAATAGTGAAAGCTTTGTGCTGTCTCTGTCTCTGTGAACTTGAGTGTGTCAAAAAAAATGACCTGAAACTCTGTGTATACTTGCCTTACAGACATGAAAAAAATAACTATATAGAGCGAAATGTCTACTTTCAAATGAACCAATTGGAAATGGAAAACAAATATTCTCAGATTATGTAATTCGTAATCTACAGGCACATCCACTACTGTGGAGATGACAAGTCAATGTCGCCAGCTTCATCTCCAAAAAAACCTGTGTATTAAGTCTTGTATGGCTTAATATTACATAAATGATGTCTCTTACTGAAATATGTGGTAGACAACCTATAAAAGATTTACGCTATTTAAAATATCCACAGTTTTATACATGTTTTGGACTATGGGGGAGCGCCATTATGGAGTGAAATGGTTGCACTCAGTGAGCTGCTTGGGTTATCTGTTGCTATATTTACCACAACACAACTCGTAAATAAAAATACTGATACAATGACCACAGCTACTGAAAGATCTTACAGATTGTGATGGATATAAGCGTAGGCTTAAACCAAATGCCATATCATCTATTTTCCCCACAAGGAGCCTAAACGCCTCTGGATATCGAGTGAACTCTGTGCTGAGAAACGCCTTCAGAAGTTATGACGTAATGACAAGTGTCTGCATGTTTACATACTGCCAGGATGGCATCTAGCATTTCTTGTCTCTACCATTTGTAAGCTCTTTCAATAGCTGTGGTCTACTAAAAGCCCTAAAGGCATCAGGAGTAAAGTGAAGAGAACAAATATGTGGATCTTTAAAAAGTTTTATTCGTCCACAGGCATCTTCCCATTCTTTTCTCTGCTTCTTATCACTAGGAAAAGCAATTAAGACTTACATCGCTTCTCTTGATGCCCTTCAACTGAAAATGACAACCAAAAGCCGCACAATGTGGCATTGTATCAGTATTTTACTTTCCGAGTTGTGTTGCGGTAAAAATAGCAACAGGTAGCTACTCCAGTGCAGCCATTTCACATCATTGAAATAATGGCGCCCCCCCATAGTCCAAAATATGTATAAAATTATGTGGATTTTTTAAATACCGTAAGTCTTTCACAGGTTTTCTACTGCGTAGCTCAGTAAGAGACGCCATTTACATTATATTAAATAGGGATGCACGATATGTATCGGTCGATAACTTGCGCGTTTTGTCAGTAAAGCCGGTTCTGTAATCAGCGGTAAATGCCATCAGGTGCGTGATTTCACGTTGAGCCGTATATACTACACACAGCCGTTGTTTACAGACGAGCTGCGCACATTCACACTGATAATGAACATTGCTATGCGCAGCTCGTCGGTAAACAACGGCTGTGTGTAGTATATACGGCTCAACGTGAAATCACGCACCTGATGGCATTTACCGCTGATTACAGAACCGGCTTTACTGACAAAACGCGCAAGCTTTATCGACCGATTGGTATCGGTGCATCCCTAATATTAAACCATACGAGTCTTAATACCCAGAGTTCCCTTTCAGCCAAAAACAAAGAAAGCACTAGTTTATCAATAAATTATTAAAATATTAAAGGTTGTATCAGCGATTTCTAGCCTAAAACATAAAGTGTCAATTTCAGCTGACCTTTCTTCGCGATCCGCTCGCTGCCTGCCCCATAAATTGTCTGTGAAAAAACCGCGTCTCTCTGGTCAGCCTAGGGTCCGAGATATGCCAAAAAAACAATCGGCACTACCAACCTTTCCACACATAAACAAACAGTGTTCCAACCAATCAGCGTCAGGGGTTTGGTGTTGTTGACTTTCGCTCCGCCTCCCTCACATCCCTGCACCAGTAGGAAAGTCCACAACACCAAACCCCTGACGCTGATTGGTTGGAACACTGTTTGTTTATGTGTGTGGTTTTTGGTAGTGCCTATTGTTTTTTTTGACATATCTCGGACCCTAGGCTGACCAGAGAGACGCGGTTTTTTCACAGACAATTTATGGGGCAGGCAGCGAGCGGATCGTGAAGAAAGGTCAGCTGAAATTGACACTTTATGTTTTAGACTAGAAATCGCTGATACAACCTTTAATGCAGCCTTCGTACTGTTTTACCTCACACATTCATAATAATTATCATAATAACTTCTACCGGTGTGCTATGATGTGTGCGCTTGAGCGCTTATTAGGTTATGTAGGCAATTCAAAGCTCATTATTGTGATCTAAATGGTTTATTAATAAATGTGCAATTTGTTGTCTAATCACTTAAAATAAAGGACTACTAGTCAACCAGAAAAATCTTTAGTCAAGGGCAGCCCTATTAACAATTACACTCTTAAAAATAAAGGTGCTTTTTATAGCGTTGCCATAGAAGAACCATTTTTGGTTCCACAAAGAACCATTCAGTCAAAGGTTCTTTAAAGAACCATCTCTTTCTTACCTTTTTATAATCTGAAGAACCTTCTTTTGTACAAAGAACCTTTTGTGAAACAGAAAAGTTCTTCAGATGTTAAAGGTTCTTTATGGAACCATTTAGACAAAATGTGTATGTCAATGCAAAAACAGCAGTGATTTATTTGTGAACTCATTTATAATGTTGCCTTCGTCAGTTGTTTCTCTTTACATGGGATTGATCCTGTTTTTCCAATAATGAAAGCATGTTAGACAACCTGTTGACATCTGTCTCATTTGGCTGCTTTTGCCAAGTGACAAATTAACTTGTGCCAAAATACTGTGCCGAGGTTGAGTGGACGCACTGCCTTTGACCTTAACAACAACACATATGTAAAGCATGTGAAGCCTATGTATTTTGCTGTCCTAACTATGCATGTTGAATTTGCCATTGCTTTCAGAGCAGACCTGCGATCAGGGTCGAGTCTCTATCCATTGCTGGTTAGAATATCCCCTAAGTTGTTGTGCTTGTTTCCTGTCCTACTTCTTTTTAAAAATACCAAAAGGGAATAAAGAATATCAAAGTAAATGAATGAGAGCATGAGAACGAAACATGCTGTGTCCAGCTGCTGCATGTGTTTTTGGGTTGAGATTCACCAGTTAAGAACCACTGGTTCTTATATCAGCAAACAAAGTTATTATTAAAGCTAAATGTTGTTCCCAACACAAGGACACCGTGGCATATCCAAATAACATTTTCTTCAATATATCCAATTAACAGATGATTTTTGTAAAGCTATGTCTGACGGTAATCCTTCTGTGATGTATGATATTCATAAGCTTCTCATCACTTGAACTCTCATGTTCTCGTGCTCTCCATTGGCAAAAGAGCTTCAAACTTTGCTCAAAGGGATATTGAGGTTCCATATGAGATTACCTTTTACAAGGATTTTTCACCCTTGGAAGAACAGCGTGCCTTGGCATCCGTTTTTTTCATTTAGCGGCACGAGATCCATTGCCTTGCAGCGCCGTTTCTCCAATACTGCTGTTGTCACCCCTTCTCATATCCTAGAATGATCCTTCTATTGGAAAATAATGCCAAATAAAGAGAGAGCAAGAGGAGGTCTGGAAGAGGCATAGATAGAGCACTTTGGACTTGAATATGTCCCCAGATCACTCCAAAAAACAAGTTAACAGAACTTTTCGAATATCTGACATACAGTTGATTATTTCATGCTCAATTTGTTTTATATTTTAGAATATTTTCTGCTAAATCCATGCTTTATCTATCACATTCAAATTGTGATGCAAAAGTGTGACAGAAGCAAAGTGTGACTTAATTAACAATAACCTTTATATGACCTCAGTGTCCGCATCCTCAGTTGTACCCAAAGCTTACAACAAAAGCTCAAAACAATGTTGTCACAGCGAGGGCAATGAGTGCCTCACGGGCGATGATACTTGACATCTGGCAATCACTGTGCTTCCCTCTTCCTGCCATGGCTGCATTTTGCTAATGTCAAGAGCAAGAGGGAGACACGCAGAGAATAGTCCTCTCTGATTTGCAGAAGATATCACTTGCAAACTCAGATGCCCTTCTGCCGCTTCCATCCCAGAGGGATGTGCAGCTCCCGAAATACCCTCCTGCATCTTTAATGAGAAACTGGAAAGGTATCTTATAGTCACATGGTTGACTTGTTCTCAGTCTATGTGCTTTGTGATAACCTTGACATATTTAACCTCAAAACACTTAGAGGAGTCTGGGGATTTTCAGACAGATGCAGACGCAGCGGATGGTTAGAAGTGGATGACACATAGATAAATCGTAGTAAATGTATTAATAGTAATAAATGGGGGTTTCAAACAGATGGCATAGGTTTGATTGACAGACAGATGGTAAAGCAGATGCAAACACGTTTTTCTCCACCTGCAAAAATCAAAACATTATATTTTTATGTGGTTTTCACTCTTTCACTCACCAAGCCTCGATGTAAACAAGATCCTGGGGCAGAGTCACTGTTGCGTCACTTTTGCATCACTTACGGTATTTCGGTGCAAAAGAGGTTAACCAACCATTAAATACTCTGCACTATTAAATAGTGCTGTGGTGTGAGTATTTCAATGGAAAAACTGTCATTCTATTCAGCAGAAAAAAATGCTTTCTATGTAAATTAAGCAGAAGATTGCATCTTATTCTCAATATTCTGCACAATTCTGATGCTATTAATGTCAGCTATTACTGTACAGATGGCAGAGTAAGTTTAATTTAAAAGACATATTTGTGTACATTAATTGAGAATGTCATCCAAATAAATAAATTCAAATAAATAATTCAATATGAGCTTTTAATGCTGACTTGTTTATGCAAAAGCTTGTTTGAAAGTTTTAAGCTGGTTTGAAACATTTTAAAAGCTTCCAGATATAGGTTTATAAGATTTATTGGACGCGCATATTGTGAATGTGTTGCAGGTAAAGATGATTTTAATCCAAAACAATATTAAAGAAGAGTTTTAAAGTATGGACACAATTTCAATGGGTTGGGTCTGAGCTATAGGGATGTCACAATAACAGATTTTTCACTACACAATTATAGTGGCTTCAAAAATTCACAATAACAATATATTGTGATATCTATAGAAATCTTGAAAATATTGAGTTCGATTAACCTTTTTTTTTTCTTGTTTTGACCAATGAATCATACCACTGCATACAAAATGAACACTAAACAGAAAAGACTAAAATGCTAGCAGGGCTGACAATTTTTGAGTTTAGCTTGGAGTGAGAATTCCCACAGCAGTCTCTCTAAGGGGGTCCGGTGACATGACGTCTGGCATCTGGGCATTATGTCATACTGTGTTTTTATCATAAAATGTTGTAAAATAACTGTTGCAGTGCTGCAAAATTATTAACTTTTTACCACAACAAGAATGGCAATGTACAGCGAAAGAATTGCAAGGTTTAGTCAATATACTTTTATAAATAATTGCAACCGCATTAAAAAAAAAAAAAAATTACAAGAAATAATTGACAAGAAATTCAAATATCTCTCTGTTAATCTATAAGTCTGCATTGCTTAAAT
Organism: Garra rufa; assembly: GCF_049309525.1. NCBI lineage: Eukaryota > Metazoa > Chordata > Actinopteri > Cypriniformes > Cyprinidae > Garra > Garra rufa. Next base: position 16,097,158 of record NC_133382.1, read on the forward strand.
ATCTGTTCTAAGAAATTATATTTTTCTCCCATTTGAAAATGAATCATTCCTTCATGAGGGATTTATCTGTAGCCTAAAAGTGAGCAAATGGCCCTTCCTTGAAAATCACTAAAAAAGTGTCACTGGCAAATGTACAGGGGAGGGAAAAAATTCGGCATTTAGAAGTGAATGAATTCAGACTAACTTGACCAAAATCTGTATTGCAAATATAATATTATTACAGTTTTAATTGAGAGTGCTTTTGACTGCGTGAGAAAAGTGTCAATTGCGTGAGTCTCACGCTGAATGCATAAGAGTTGGCAGCCCTGTGCTAGCGTTTTTAGTTTAGCACTGTGTTTTAGCATCGATCCAGTGTTAAAAATAACTTCCTTGTGTGAACTGCTTCTTATTTGATAGCAGGCCTATTCTATACAGTGATAAAGGCTACAGTATGTCGATTAGCATTGCAATATAAATATACATTATCACTACCTGATCTCATGAAGAAAACATACCTGTGGAAACTTTTCACAAGATGCGAAATACGTACCAATAAGTACATATCACAGCAGTTTCCAACAGAAATGAATGTCGTTTTCATACACGGTTATGATTAGGTTGCTACATCCATATGAAATTACCTGTGATGGCTTGAAGAACACAGATAAACCAAGTTATTATCATGGGCTGATTCTCATTTCTGCATTTTATTCAGCTACAGTGACAGCTGAATGCCTTTGTTCATACAAGGGATATCCAGTATATCACAACACCCTAGTCTGCACCACAGTATAATGAAAGTCCCTCTCTGCCTAAAACGCTCAACCATTATTCCTGTCCCAAAGAAATCCAAGATAACAGGACTTAATGACTACAGACCTGTGGCGCTAACATCTGTCGTCATGAAGTCGTTTGAAAAACTGGTTCTGGCTTATCTGAAGGACATCACCGGACCCTTACTGGACCCCCTGCAGTTTGCTTACCGAGCAAACAGGTCAGTGGATGATGCAGTGAACATTGGCTTGCACTTCATCCTGCAGCATCTGGACAGACCAGGGACTTATGTGAGGATCCTGTTTGTGGACTTCAGTTCGGCCTTCAACACCATCATTCCTTCACTCCTCCACACCAAACTAAACCAGCTTTCTGTTCCTAGCCCTATCTGTCAATGGATCACCAGCTTTCTGACAGATAGGCAACAGCTGGTGAGACTGGGGAAATTCACATCAAGCAGCCGCACCTCCAACACTGGCGCCCCTCAAGGTTGTGTTCTATCCCCACTGCTCTTCTCCCTCTACACCAACGACTGCACCTCTAAAGACCCCTCTGTAAAGCTCCTGAATTTTGCAGACGACACCACGGTTATCGGCCTCATTCGGGACGGTGACGAGTCTGCCTACAGACAGGAGGTAAAAGAGCTGGCTGTCTGGTGCAGTCACAACAACCTGGAGCTGAACAAGCTCAAAACTGTAGAGATAGTGGACTTCAGGAGGAACCCCCCTGCACCTTCCTCACTCACCATCATGGACAGCACTGTGGCTACAGTGGAGACATTCAAGTTCCTGGGATGTTTCATCTCCCAGGACCTGAAGTGGGACACTTACATCAACTCCATTGTAAAAAAGGCCCAACAAAGGTTATACTTCCTTCGCCAGCTGAAGAAGTTCAACCTACCACAGGAGTTACTGAGACAGTTCTACTCAGCCATCATCGAGTCTGTTCTTTGCACATCAATAACTGTCTGGTTTGGCTCAGCTACAAAATCAGACATCAGAAGATTGCAGAGAATGGTTCGGTCTGCTGAGAGGATTATTGGTGCTCCCCTGCCCACCCTCCAAGAACTGTATACATCCAGAGTGAGGAAAAGAGCTCAGAAAATCACTCTGGACCCCTCACATCCAAGCCATCCTCTCTTTGAACTCTTACCATCCGGCCGGCGCTACAGAGCCCCAAATATCAGGACTACCAGACGAATGAACAGTTTTTTCCCCCAGGCAATCCACCTTATGAACAGTTAAAATGTTCTTCCCATTGTGCAAAAAAACCACCTCCACCCTAACACATCCCTGCATTCCATCCTGATGCGGAAAATGATTGATTCGGAGTCAGACGGGTGGGGTTAAAATGATTATACAATTTATTCAAATAGTTTCAGATAAATTTCATATATTGCAAAAAACGCAATATAGACCACAATCCAGACAATAGTCATAAATGAAAGATTAACACAATTAAGAGTCCATAAATCCATTGATTAGGAATAAACATTGATTTCAATGTTATATTAATAAGCCAATTCAAATCTGTTCAATAATAGTATACTTCTTTGAGAAGATATACAAATGCAAAAATTATAAGAAATATTGCAATAATAATATTTACTGTCTTAAAAGTTGAGAATTCCATAAAAGCCAAATTGCAATTAATAAAGTCAAATTTAGTCAAATACTAATATCAAATCTGAGAAAAATAAGTCTAATAGAAAATTAGACCGTTTCAGGTGCACCCAGAAGAAAGTTGAGATCGGAGTAAAGGAGGTTGAGAAGTCTGACGTCTCCGATCTGTCCTAAATACAATTGTAAGACTTTTTATACCCTAAAACCAGACAACTCAGGAAGTCTGAAGGTCAAAGTCAGTTGAAAATACATCTATACATCAACTTGTGAATAAACTCGTGATTAGTAATTATAAACTCAGTTGAGTGGACGTGCAGTTTCATTTCTCCTTTTTAGTTTAATTTATATCTTGAGACATTGAGACATGTTAATGTTAATCTAATTGTCCATCTAAACTGTCTTCATTAAGTACCAAGAATAACCATTTTGTAGAACTGTGCTTTGGACATCACACATACATAGATGGAAAAATACAGATGAAACATATACTTCGAAGGATGAATAAAGCATTCAGCACTATATTGAGTAGCTTAATCAATAAGACATAACCAAACTTCTAATATTTCAAGATGATTATTAATGTGTGTTAATATTTCTATATTTTGATTAAGAACGCAATACTCATGTCTCAGCTCGTGATCAAAAGTGTTATTAATTTGCATATTTGTCCACCAACCCAAACTTTAAAAAAGCACATATACTAAGAAGTACTTCTTGTTCTAAGAACATCAGTCTGTCTGTCGGAGTTAATGATAGATATGATAAAATGTACGAAAATAACATAGCAACAGCATACAGTCTCATGTCATGTCTCAAAAGGTCATTGAATACATATTCTCAAAAATATTAATAATGATATAAATATAATAATTCATAAGACATATTCATAAAACATTTAATAATGCATAATCCTACATATGAATATGCAAATTCTTGTTAATTTCATAACGTCAACACATCACATCCTATCACCTATAGCACAACTGTACATACATATTTATTTGTCAATTTTTTTTTTCTTTTTTTTTTTCTACAAATTATTATTATTATTTTCTATTTTTATTTTTGGTCTATTTATGCTTACATATGTGTAACTTATTCTCTCATTTTTATTGTCTGTGCATTGTTGTCTCTGTGTACTGGAAGCTAATAACACTGAAACAAATTCCTTGTATGCGCAAGCATACTTGGCAATAAAGCTCTTTCTGATTCTGATTCTGATACACTGCAAAAAATGCTTTTCTTACTAGTTTTTTTCTCTTGTTTCCAGCCAAAATATCTAAAAATTCTTAAATCAAGAAGGATTGTCTAGATGAGTAAAATTCATTTTCTTGTTTTCAGAAAAAACAAGTCAAAATTAAGTGAGTTTTTGCTTAGAACATGCAAAATAATCTGCCAAAGGGGTAAGCAAAAAAATCTTATTTCAAACAGAAAACAAGATTATTTTTCTTACCCCGTTGGCAGATTATTTTGTTTGTTTCAAGCAAAAACACACTTAATTTTGACTTGTTTTTTCCGAAAACAAGAAAATAATTTTTACTTGTCTAGGAAATGTTTCTTGTTTTTTTTTTTTTTTTTTTTGAATTTTTAGATATTTTTGCTGGAAACAAGAGAAAAAAATCTAAGTAAGAAAAGCATTTTTTTGCAGTGTTGAAACACCCAGATAGATAGATAGATAGATACCCCATTACCGTCATATTTAACATCACTCTTTTTCACAAAACCCCAAATCAAAGGTTGAAGGTGATCAAGTCCATCCATCACCCATTTAACAAGGACTGATGGATCTTTCCAATCAAACTGGTGACATTTTATGTTTCAGCAACTGCAGTGAACGTAGGGCATGTATACAACACGTCTGCTGTCCTGTTCAGTTGATGGCTACCCTCATGATTCAAGTGTTTCCTGAAGAGCAGAGCAATTTTGACTTTTCTCATCAGAAATTGTGAAGTAAAAGCTGTCAAAGGAAAGTGTAATCTTTTTCTTTAATATCCACAGGGCTATTATAATGGCACTGTCCAGCAGTGTAAAGTCTGGCAGTGTTTATTTGCTGTTTTAGACACACAAGAGGCTGCTGACCCAGATACGTGAATGAAAACACCCATTCATAACTTAAGGTGCTACATCTAATAGAAGCCTCTTTTTCAGGCCAATAAAGTATTAACTAGGGTGCTGGAACGAGACAGGGTGACATGACAGAGGCAAGCGATGTTTTGCAAACCTCTGCATTCTTAGAAAAAGACGGTTGCTTTTCTAGGGGATTTAGTTTGCTGAATGATATTTGGGTGGTTCTTTATCTGACTCAGTGGAGCATTTAGACTATCAGTGGTGTTCATGCGGTGCCTGGATCTTTCCTTACATAATACGAGGAGTTGAACCTGTAATAGATTACCTTCGGAACCTACGAACACTGAACATGTGTAAAGACAAAATCCAATGTTGTTCCACTCATAGCATCCATCAAAATGATCAATCGGCTGCTTTTAATCTAGACAGATGTTTATGGAGGCATGTATTCATCTATCTTCTTTAGAGATGATCTTTTCAGGGGTTAGGTGCCCTGAGACACATTAGATCACTTTTTTTTTCAAGTAACTTGCAAAACAAATTATTTTATTCTTTTGTTTTAATTTTAATGGATCTGAATTATTTTCACAGAATAAGAATAGACTTTTAATTCCTACTTTCTAATGTTTTCACCAGTGTTGTATTTTTTTATTTAATCAATACATTATTTAGAATGGCTTGAATACTATAAATCTGTAACAACTAGCATAATTTTCCTCCAAATGTTTATTCATGAATTTATAACTGACAGAGCTACAAAATTTGTAATGTTAAAACTTGTTTACATAAATATATGCTACTATTTTTAATTTTTTGTGGTGGGTTCGCAGGTAAAACTCTGAACTAAAAAATCCTCATCGCTGAACCCCGTATGTTATTTTCACAATCAGATTTTCACATGGTTTTCTCATTTTGACTGCCTGCCTGTTTCTCATTTTTAATTCACACTCTTTCTCATATCAGCTCCATGGATCTGAAATATATCATGCTTCATCTTTTGTCTGACTTTCAGGCAGTTTGAACGCAACAAAACAGTGACATTTGTAGGTTGTTGGTAATGACTCTGTGTGGATTTCTGTGGCGCTCTCTCATGAGAGGCAGCATCCTGCATGTCTAATGAGCACTAGTGAACAAATAAACATATGGAGTGGATAATGAGGACATCAGTGTTTATAACACCAAGCAGTCCAATCTCACACTCTCTAAAAATGTTGGCACATTTATGGATATTTAACATGGCTTATATTGTATACTGTATTGTTGTCCTACCCTTTATCAGTGTTTACCCATTTCATGTGGAACCATGTCAGTGTATACACTTTTAATGTTTTTAAAGTCTCTTATGCTCACCAAGGTTTAATAAGTAGTGAGCATATTGTAAAAACAGCAATTTAAAAAGTTTTCTATTTTTAAAATATTTAAAATGTCATTTATTCCTGTGATCAAAGCTAAATGTTTAGCAGACATTACTCCAGGCTTCAGTGTCACATGATCTTCCAGAAATCATTCTAATATGCTGATATGGTGCTCAGCTTTATTAATTATTATTGGTGCTCAATTATTAATAATGTTTCTTATTGTTACTGTTAAGAAGTTTTTGCTGCCAAATATTTTAGGAAACTTTAAAACTTTTTTCAGTATTCATGTGATACTGAAGACTGGAGTAATGTATACTGAAACTTCAGCCTTGCCATCATATTAAAAATAAAATACAGTCAAGCCCGAAATTATTTAAACCCTGGGCAAATTCTGACTTAAAGTTACTTTTATTCAACCAGCAAGTTTTTCTTTGACCAGAAATGACACAGGCTTCTCCCAAAAGATAATAAGACGATGTACAAGAGCCATCAATTATGATAAAAAAATATTTCTCAGCTTTTATTTACATTTAAACAAAAAGTGGCTTGTCCAAAATTATTCATACCCTTTTCAATATTCAATAGAAAAGCCTTTATTGGCTATTACAGCAATCAAACGCTTCCTATAATTGCTGACCAGCTTTTTGCATGTCTCCACTGGTATTTTAGCCCATTCATCTTTAGCGATAAGCTCCAACTCTTTCAGGTTGGAGGATCTCCTTGCCTGATCTTTAGCTTCCTCCACAAATTCTCAATTGGTTTAAAGTCAGGACTCTGGCTGGGCCACTGCAAAACATTAATGTTTTTGTCTGCTAACAATTTCTTCACCACTTTTGCTGTGTGTTTTGGGTCGTTGACGTGCTGAAATGTCCACTGGTGCCCAAGTTTCTCTGCAGACTGCCTGGATTTTGATGTACTGCTCGTTTTTCATGGTGCTGTTTACTGTGATAAGGTTCCCTGGTCCATGGCTAAAAAAAACCCCCCAAAGCATTAGGTTCCCACCACCATGTTTGACAGTGGGGATGGTGTTCTTAGGGTTTCTCCTTTTTACGCCAAATGAAGGCTAAATCATTGTGGCTATACAATTCAAAAAGTGAGCTCCTTTGTCTTAGCCATGACTGTCCACAAACCAACAGCAGACAGCTTCTGTTTTTCACCTGTTGAGTTGATTAAAACAGCTTTTTCCCCAATGAATCAGGGTAATTAGGATGCTTTAGAACAGCTTGGACTATTTGGAATGGTATAGAACTTTGGATTTTCCCATAGACTGTGACAGTGTGTCAAAGGGTATGAATAATTTTGGACATGCCACTTTTTGTTCAAATGTAAGTAAAAGCTGAGAAATATTTTTTCCACAATGATGCCTCTTGTACATCGTTGTTACAATGGTGCACATGCTGGACGGAACAAGACGAGACGAGATAAACAATCAACACTATTTTAATATACTCTTCAAATAGACAAGCAGGAACAATCAAGAACAGGCAGGAGAATCCACACACGTAACATCTAACATCAACGAAGACCGACAGTGTTCTGAACAGAAAGACAGACTTATAAAGGGTGACTGGATAATTAAGCACAGGTGACACAGATGATCAATAATGACACACAGGTGACGGGGATGAGGGCAAACGAGGGCACAACCAAATCAGACAGATAGAAATGGGAAAAACCAATGAATAAACAGACAGAACTGTGACAATACGCCCCCCTCCGGAAAGGCGCGTCCTCGCGCCGTAGAAAAACAAAAACAGACAAGAGGGGCGGATAACCAGAAAAACAGAGTCAATGAGGGCGGGGGCTTCGGCGGAGGACGCAACCCCGGAAGGGGGACAAAAACAAGAGTCCATGTGACAAAAAAGACAGTCCAAGGGGGCGACGACGGTGGGAGGAGCCAGGGAGGAAACAGGAGGGACCTGAAGCAGGAGAACAGGACCCAGATCGCAGCCAGGATGACAGCCCACGGAGGAGCCGACGGAGGGAGGAGCCATGGTGGAGGGAGGACCGCCGACTCCAGGGGTCCGACCGACAGAGGCAGAGCAGCTGGCAGAGGAACCCGAGGCGGAGATGGAGAGCCGACGGACCAGGGCGACACCGCGGAACCGGAGGGCCAAGGTGGAACAGGAGGCTCTGGCGGCCGAGGCGGATGCGGAGATCCGGAGGTCCGCGGCGGAGCCGGAGCGACAGAGGACGAAGGCGATGCTGACGGGAAGGAGGAGCCTGACAGAGCCGGAGGGACAGAGGGACGAGGCGAAGCCAGAGGAGTGGAGTCCCGAGGCGGCGGATGGTCGACGACTGACCAAGGCGGAGCCGGAGGGACGATGGAGCCCGGTGGAGCTGGTGGGCCGACGGGCGACGGTGGAGCTGAGGGCGTTGAGAGCCGTGGTGGAGCCGCAGGGTCGGAGGGCCGAGGTGGAGATCTGGGCTGTGAGGCTGGAGGCGGAGCTGAGGGATCCTCCAGCCATGCCACCGATGTTGATTGGCATCCCTGCGGCGAGCCCACTGCATGGATGGTGGGCTGAGGGTGAGCAAGGGGACTGACCGATGACCTGGGAGACTTTGGACGACTGGGCGGAACCAGCGGGGACTCAGGACGGCTGGGCGGAACCAGCGGGGACTCAGGACGGCTGGGCGGAACCAGCGGGGACTCAGGACGGCTGGGCGGAACCAGCGGGGACCAGGCAGATTCAGACAGAAGAGGGCGGGTGGGAGGGAAGCTTAGGCAGGTCAGTGGCTCAGAGAAAAAGTCTATTAAGTCAAATGGTTTATAATCCATAACTTCGGAAAAGTCAATAAGGTCCCCAGAGTTGTCTATCTCACCCCCAGCAGAGTTGCAGTGGGCAGGGCTCTCCATTTCCCTCATCTGCTCCACGTCGCAATCCACCGTCGCAGATGTAGAATCCGGCTCACGCACCTGGTCAGCCGGAGAGTGCTCTGGCTCTGTCGCTCGCGGCTCTAGTCCCTCATCCGCGGTGCGCTCGGGTTCATGCTCTGCGTGTCGGGGTGATGGTAGGCTGCTCTCTGGGTCATGAGTGGGGCTGACGTCCTCCTCGACGAAACCGACAGTCCAGGAAGATCCACAGGACGCCAGCACCCACTCGATGTATCCGGCAAGGCTCTCTCGAGGACCCTCCCCGGACAGCTGCGTCTTGATGTTGTTATTTAATCCATGGCGGAAGAAAGTGCATAAGCAGCTGTCCGGGTAGTGTGTTGATGGAGCGAGGAATACAAAGTCTCTTGTGTGGTCCTCGAGAGAGCGGTTCCCCTGCTTCAGGAGGATGATGAATACATTCGGGTCATCCATTACAGGGAAAAAATAAAAATAAAAAATAAACACTGGGACCAAAACGGAAAAGAAACGCAGGGGGAAAACGCCGTGACTGTTTCGGTCGGTCTTTCTGTTATAATGGTGCACGTGCTGGACGGAACAAGACGAGACGAGATAAACAATCAACACTATTTTAATATACTCTTCAAATAGACAAGCAGAAACAATCAAGAACAGGCAGGAGAATCCACACACGTAACATCAACGAAGACCGACAGTGTTCTGAACAGAAAGACAGACTTATAAAGGGTGACTGGATAATTAAGCACAGGTGACACAGATGATCAATAATGACACACAGGTGACGGGGATGAGGGCAAACGAGGGCACAACCAAATCAGACAGATAGAAATGGGAAAAACCAATGAATAAACAGACAGAACTGTGACAATCGTCTTATTATCTTTTGGGAGAAGCCTGTGTCATTTCTGGTCAAAAAACTTGCTGGTTGAATAAAAGTAACTTTAAGTCAGAATTTGCCAGGAGTATGGATAATTTCGGGCTTGACTGTATATTTAAAAAAAAAATGGGTAATTTAAATAGTAATAACTTCACAGTAATGCTGTACTTTATTTTTCATCAAATGCAGCCTTGGTGAGTAAAAGTGGCTTGGTATAAGTGATTTTTTAATGGAAATTCACTGACATTTAAAAAAAATTCTTAATAATTCCAAACTTTTGACCAGTAGTGCATATAAAATTACACATTATTATTTCCTCTTGTCATGTGTCATGCAGTATGGAGTAGCTGTACACAGAAGGCAAGAGGTTGACACTAAAAGCAAACCTTTATGATCAAATGCACTTTTTTCATTTTTAGAAAGCAAACATTCTGCCATCCTCAGGCCAGCCCATTTAGAGCACAATAGCGGATACTGATAGAAGCAAACAGCTTTCATACACACACTCTGCTTCTCTATCGCTCATCCGCAGCAGTTTCAGATCAGGCTTGTGCCCTCCTCTCACATTTAAAATGAATTGTGACCTAACTTTTTCTGAGCGGCTTATACTTCTATTCTACCTCTGCTGCTATGTGTCTGTTTGAATGGGTGTTATTAATAGTGCCAACAGTACTGGTCAAGTTAATAAAGTCAGTGAAATCGCTAAATAAATTTGATAAAATGTGCCCCTACCACTTAAACAGTATGGTTGCAGTCATAGCTTTACATACACCTTGCAGAATCTGCAAAATGTTACTCATTTTAAGAAAATAAGAGGGGGTTCTTTTTATTTAGTACTGCACTTTACTTAACATATATCCACAAGACAAAACAATAACTGAATTTATACAAATGAATCAAATATGTTTGATCTATTGTTAACAAAAAGTGCAAACATTACTGCTACTCAAGCAAGCAACATTATGCATTAGGAGTCAGGGGATGGGATTTTGAATACCATAATCAGGGCAGATTGTCTTTTGGGAAGCATGTATCTATATTGTTTAGCTTCTGAAATGCAGTCATAATGAAATAGTAAATTATAAACAAATTTGTACATAACAAAACTGCACACATCCATCCTGTTCAATAGTTTTCACCCCCCAGTTCTTAATGCATGGCTTTCTTGAGCATCAGTAAATGTTTGCATCTTTTTGTAATAGTTATGTCCCTCAAATGTTCTCGGTATGAAAAGATTTTTAAAATCATGCAGTCTGTGCTGGAAAGGGTTCAGATATGCAGAAGATGCTGGACAACCAAAGACTGTACAGGATCTGGAAGATTTTCTAAAGAACAGTAGGTTGTTTAACTGCCAAAACAGCCAAAGTACATCCAAGCAACAGATGGGTAACCTTCGAATGGGGTGATCTGTGTAATTCAGCTATATTGTTTTATGTAAACATCTGTTATTTTTGAAAAAAATGTTACCTTTTTGCAGATTCTACAATATCTATGTAATCATTATGTGTTCTTTAAGTTTTGTCTAATAAAATTATAATTATTTGTACAAAAAAATCATAAAAACTAGAAAATATACAAAATGTAATTATGTATTGATAAATACTCTCCAGGGACAGTGCACTATTATTATTGTTGTATTTATATACATGCATGCATTTCCATTATATATTGTAGGCATGTTTGCATAGACTATATTTGTGACCCTAGACCATAAGGGTCATTTTTTTTAATTGAGATTTATACGTCATCTGAACCTAAAAAAAATAAGCTTTCAATTGATGTATGGTTTGTTAGGATAGGACAATATTTGGCTGAGATACAACAAAAAAATCTAAATATTGACAAAATCACCTTTAAAGTTGTCCAAAAGAAATTCTTAGCAATGTATATTACTAATCAAAAATTAAGTTTGACATATTCATAGGAAAGTTACAAAATATCTTCATGAAACATGATCTTTACTTAATATCCTAATGATTTTTGGCATACATGAAAAATGTATGATTTTGACCCATACAATGTTTTGTTGGCTATTGCTACAAATATACCCGTTCTACTTAAGACTGGTTTTGTGGTCCAGGGTCACGTTTATTCCTTTAACGTTACCTCACTCAAAAACTGTGACAAACTCAGCTATCACCACTTTAAAAAAGTCTATGATCTCTCCTCAGATTTGCTGAAAACAGCAACTGCTGTAAGCTGTCATTTCACTGAATCTTTTCCTCAGGATGAAACTTTATACTAGCACCCTTCCCTCTAGTCAAAGCAGGCCTGGATGTATAGGTGAAGTCACAAAGCTCCCCACGCATATCTGTTAGTGATATGTCAGAGAAAATAAAATCAAAATACAAACAAACAAAACACTGACTGACATATTGTCATATAGTTGAGCAAGATTCATACTCGCAACCTCTCAGATTTCAAGAAAGAAAAGTTCCTCAGAGCTTCATGAGCTCGTGCTCAGGTCGGAGGCTGAGCCCACTGAGAATAAAATCCTACTGTAGAATCGCCCCTACAGGTCTGTATTATATCCACGTGACAGGGATTGCCCATTGTAGGCAGTGATGGGCCGTTTACATGACTGTATTTAAACTCTTTCCATCACGCTGCAGTCCACTAATTGCAAAGTTGGATGTGATCCCAGCAAAACCATCTTTTAGCAACAATTGCTAATTAATGTGTGTTAATGTTTCCTTGTTCGGCGGGCTAGTGGAGATGGGGTATTTAACACCATGAGAACAAACACCGAAGGTCCATCAATTGCAAACACTGAGCTTGCTTAGCACGTGGGTGGTGGAAACCATACAAGAGGCTGGCTGCATGCACTGCAAACAGAGCACGAACGCTTGTGTTGCCATGACGAGAACGATAGCACAAGGAGAAAGATGGTGTAAAGGCAATTTGCAACCAAACACTTGGGAGGAAGTTCTCCCAGTGGAGATGAGTCAGCTTCTTACACAAAACAAAACAAACACTAAGATACCCAGGAAATTGAAAAGAACCAAGCATGGGATCACTCCCACTTATCTGCTACTTCTGTCAAATTTTCAAAAGAGTAGGCCGCAAAATCTGTGGTGTACAAAATGAACAGCATGTATGGTTAACACGAATGTTTTGGCCCAAAAACCAACAAATGTTCTCTTTAAAAAAGAGGTGTTTATGTCTTTTTTATTATCCTATATGACCTTCTTCAGGGTTTGTTGAGTTTATTTTGTTTTTGGACCTCGCCAAACTTGAAATATGTACTTTGTGTGCTATGGCTCACCACTCACATTATTATTTGCTCATCTCATCACTTACAGTTTGCCTGAAGTCACGGAGAAGCTCACAGATCTGAGGACTGGGAGGAGAATACTCAGTCCACTTAAAGGGAGAGTACACCCAAAAAGGGAAATTTTTGTTTACCTGCTTACCTCCAGGGCATCCAAGATGTAGGTGACTTTGTTTCTTCAGTAGAACACAAACAAAGATTTTTAACTCAAACCATTGCAGTTTGTCAGTCATATAATGGCAGTCAACGAGACCCACAGTTTTGAGAGTCAAAAAAACATACACAGACAAAACCTAATTAAAACCTGTGGCTCGTGACGATACATTGACTTCTTAACACACAAAACAACCGGTCTGTGCAAGAAACTGAACAGTATTTATATCATTTTTTACCTCTGATCCACCGCAGTGTCCAACTGTCTTGAGCACATTCACAACAGTCTGTGCGTGACAAAGAGCAAGCTCAAGGCTCAAAAGTTTGGAGTCGATGAAAAGTCAACACTCCCGGATGAGTTTGTGCAAGCAAATGTAATCTTTTAGTTTTGAATCGGTTGCAACAATCAGGATAAGCATAAGTAATTACCATTTTGAGTAGCCGTCGTACCCACAATCTCTCTGTGTAAACAATGAGTGACATATACGTGCGACAGATCGCTTCCGCGCATGTGTTTACTATGCCAGAGCACATTGCCGACTGTTGTGAATGTACTCAGGAGAGTTGGACACTGCGGTGGATCAGAGGTAAAAAAAAATTATATAAATACTGTTCAGTTTCTTGCACAAGTCGATTGTTTCATGTGTTAAGGCCTCAATGTATCGCCACGAGCCGCAGGGTTTAATTAGGTTTTGTCTGTGTATGTTTTATTTTATCTCAAAGCCGTGACTGCCATTATATGACTGACAGACTGCAACAGTTTGAGTTAAAAATCTTCGTTTGTGTTCTACTGAAGAAACAAAGTCATCTACATCTTGGATGCCCTGAGGGTAAGCAGATAAACATCAAATTTTCATTTTTTTGTGAACTATCCATTTAATAATGTCTTATTGAACTTTTCCCTTTGTTAGATCAAATATTAACAGCAGCAGTGTTCCATTAAGACTTCCATTAGGCACACACAAACACATAGACACAATTCTATATACAATCAAACCAATATTTATTTAGACACCTTTAACGTTTCTCACATTATTATAGTTTATTTGCTATATTTTAGAAAATGGTAATAAAATATGACAAGAACTAAACTAAAGAACTAAACTAAACTGTGTCAGAACAAATTAATCTTGATAATGTCTGACTTTGATAGAAAGTTATGTAATGGATTACAATCAACCAAAAATTTATAGAACTGTTGCACAACTATCATTACTTTGTTGACCAGTTACCAAGCATTGCTTAATTTTGTTCAGTCTGTGGTGTAAAAAGGTCACATAAGCAATTAAAGAAAAAACATTTAAGCAAAACATGCTCTGGTCAATTTTACTGGTAGTCCACTGAATGAAGAATTTTGGGGTATAATATCACAGTTTACTTTATTTTGCTATCCTCACTTACATAAATGAACTATAATGTCCTGCATCCACTAGTAATAAACTATTAAAAAATTATATCTTGTGTCTAGTAACTTCAGACCACTCATTTGCGTACCAACATGGTTGAGAGCCGTTTTAGATTGACCAAATGTATAAGATTTACATTCAAACTGACATTATGGTTTCACAGCAAGATGCAAAACTCAAATCTTATTCACTGATTCACTTCACTCTGTAGCGCTAAACCTGGCAGTGCATATTCTTACTTGCTGACAACCCGCCAAAATAAAAGCTTGCTGATTTTAGTTTTAAAAATAGTGCAAAATTAATATAAAAAAAAATAAATAAATAAAAAAGGAGTGGAAAAAGACCCTGGACCACAAAACCATAAGGGTCATAAAGGTAAATTTCAAGATTTATTGAGATTTATACATAATCTGAAAGCTAAACAAGCTTTCCATTAATGTGTGGTTTGTTAGGATATGACAATATTTGGCTGAGATACAACTATTTGAAAATCTGAAATCTGAGGGTGCAAAAAAGCTAAATATTGAGAAAATTCTTAGCAATGCATATTACTAACCAAAAATTACGTTTTTATATATTTACGGTCAGAAATTTACAAAATATCTTCATGGAACACAATCTTTACTTAATATCCAAATGATTTTTGCCATAAAAGAAATATCGATCATTTTGACCCATACAGTATATTTTGTAATTATATTTAATGGGTAACAATTTGCACTGTGAGCACCAAAAGTAAATCTCCAGGTGCTTTCATGAGAACCAGACTGAAAAACTTGGAAATATGTTACATATAAATGAATGAAAATATGAATTTTTTAGAAAAATTAAAGAACAGTTTAAAAAAAAAAACTGAATATGTAATTACAGAGTCCGAACAAAAGTTTAAAGCTATCTGTCTTTTAAAACTAGATTAAAAGAATTATAAATAATTTCAAGGGCACAAAAAGTTCCAATAACTGAAGTGTCGCCCATGTACACAACCGTTCAAAAGTTTAGGCTTTCTTTCATGATTTTGAAAGAAGTCTCTTAAGCTCACCAAGGCTAAATTTCTTTAATACAGTAAATATTTTCTATTATAAAATATTAAATATTTTACAATGTAATGTTTTCCTGTGATGGCAAAGCTGAATATTCAGCAGCTGTTGCTCCAGTTTTTAGTGTCACACAATCCTTTAGAAATAATTCGAACATGCTGGTTTGCTTTTATTAATGTTGAAAACAGTTGTTCTTCTTAATATTTTTGTGAAAACCATGATAAATTGTTTACATCCTTTCTGAATAAAAGTATTCATTTTATTCCAAAAATTTTACTGAGCTCAAACTTTTGAACAGTAGCGAACATAAGTCAAGGTTTTCATTTGAAGTTTGCACAGTGTGAGTTTGTGCTCTCAAAGCGTTCAGTATCTGTTTCCCCGAGTCATCTAATTTTGAACATTACGTAACTGAAAATAACGATGTGCTATTAGCAAATAAATAATATTTTCCACACGCTTTAGCAAAACAAAGCAAAATAAGCTGTTGTTATTTGACAAAAACATTAGAGAAAACAAGCACACTAAGCGCTAATGCGTGTACAGTAGTTTATAGTGTTTTTCTAAAGCTCTGTTGAGCAGTAATCTGTGCGATGTCTGCTGTGGTATGACTCACTGCGCGGCGCTCAGTACAGACGTGTGTCAGCAACCCTGCTGCAGGGCTAAGTGATTAATTAGTCACAACAGGAGCTCTGCGCTGACAGCTCTGCCACGCAGGTTACACCTCTTTGATCGTCATTCACCGCTGACAATTCATCTCTATGAACCAGAGGAAGTCAAGGGAGGAAATCAATGAGACCGGTTGTATATACATACCATCGCTTATGCTTTGACTGTCACATCACAGGAGGCAGATTGGACTGGGTTGTGACACTAGCCGCGCACACGCATCAAACACCTCGTTATTGAATCCATTCAGTCTGATTCCTTTTTCGTCTATCTGCGACCTACTGTATGTAAAGAAAGTTTTAGAGCCCTTAGGAGTCTGTTTCTCTTTAGTTATTAGTGGCAACTAAATCGTGACGTTAGTCAGCAGTAAGCGAGACATATTAGCTGGGATGACTAATAAAATGCTGTGAATTAAGACAAAATAATGATGCAACCCTTTAACAATATTTTGTTTTGTTTGCAGAAGGCGGCCAGATAAACAACATGATGCAAACGCACCCATATCCAGCCCTCAGCCAGCTGTCCCATGTCTATGAGCAACAGCAATCGGCAAAGGAGCTCAACAAATACGCCTCACTGAAGGCTGTGGGTAAGGATCATTTTTAGCATGTCAGTGTTATGCTCTCGTGTGGATCTTTCCTGTGCAAAACTCATAAATTATTCCTCTTATTGAACATAGCATTTACCACAGAATATTTTGCAAATGATTAATGAATCCCAGAATAAGAGGATTTGAGAGCTGTTTTATCACTGGATCTTGTTCTTCATTCCAGTCGGCTTACATTATTCAATTGCAAGTTTAGCAAAACTCTCTCTTTCTCTCTTTATGGATATATACAGTTGTGTTCAAAATAATAGCATTCCAGCATCACTAACCAGATCAATCACTGTGTTTGGTGGAAATGATATTTCTACATGGCAAAAACTTCACTTAGTAGTTGTACTAGAGTAGTTGTACTATAGAAAACTAACAGACCCAACAGTCATGATATGCATGCTGCTGATTCCGTGTAATTGAATCATTATTTGAAAAGGGCATGTTTAAAACAATAGCAGTGTGGAGTTTAGTTAGAGAGGTGAATCATTCTGTGAAAAAAACTGGTGTCAAACAAGTTGCCCTAATTTAAGGATGAAGGCAACAAATGTTGTACTGTGCATTTCTCTCTGAAAATCTCTGTAAAATGGTTGTTACAGACATTGTTCAGAAGAACAGCGTACTTTGATTAAAAAGTTGATAAGAGAGGACAAAAACATATTAAGAAGTGCAGAAAATGATATCAGATGTTTTAAAATGGCAACCAAAACCAGAAAGGCGTAGAAGAAAACTAACAGCTACCATTCGATTAAAGTCTTAATTTACCTGTACAGTGCCTTGCAAAAGTATTTGCAAATTTTACAAATGTATTAAAAATAAAACACTGAAATAAGTACATTGCATAAGTATTCATACTCAGTACATAGTTGAAGCACCTTTACAGCCTCAAGTCTTTTTGGGTATGATGTGACAAGCTTTGCACATCTGCATTTGGCAATTATCTGCCATTCTTTGCCTCACCTTTTCACCTCTCAAGCTCTGTCAGACATTTTCTAGAGTCCAAGTTGTTCCAATTGTCTTCCATTATGGATAATGGAGGCTACATGCTTCTGTGAACCTTCAATGCAGCAGTTTTTTTTTCTGAACTCTTCCCTTGATCATTGCCTTAACGCAAGTCTGTCACTGAGCTCTACAGGCAGTTATCTTGACCTCAGGACTTGGTTTTTGCTCTGATATGCATTCTCAGCTGTTAGACCTTTTCTTAGAGGTGTGTGCCTTTCTAAATCATACTCATTCAAATGAATTTGCCACAGTTTAACTCCACTCGAAGTGTAGTAACATCTAGAAGCAATATGAATGCTCCTGAGCTAAATTTCGAGTGTCCCGGAAAAGGGTATGAATACTTATGCAATGGGATCTTTTCAGTTTTTTATTTTTAATAAATTTGCACAAATGTTAAAAACATATTTTTTGCTTTGCCATTATGGAGTAGGGAGTGTAGATTGATGTGGGAAAAAAGTAATTTAAAGTAGTTTAAAGGGGTCCTATTATGCTCTTTTACAAAGTCTTTATTTTGTTTTGGGGGTGTACTTGAACATGCTCTCATGCTTGGTGGTTCAAAAAATGCATAATTTACATTATTACAATAGCTTTCTCCCCAGGCTGGCACAAATGGCTCGATTAGTTCCGGGTTCCGCCTTCAGAAAAACCAAATGTATTGTGATTGGTCAGAAGTCCCACTGTGTTGCGATTGGCAAACAGCGTAGACCGCGTTCCGCCCTGCTGCACTCCTTCCCAAAGCAGCAAACTAGATAAAAGTGATTCTTACGTTTTAAATGTGGATATTTTTCGTACAAAAACACATCGGATCACTAAAGGAGGCTTTTACCGACCGCCCCGGAGCCATGTGAGGCACATTTTTTATTATGGATCGACTTGTTTTGGACTGATGGAGAGAAACACTCATCTATACTGTTTAGTTCTAAAGCTTGGGAGAGCTAGGATTAATTTTAATGTAACTCGGATTGCATTCGTCTGAAAGAAGGAAGTCATATACACCTATGATGCATGAAAGGTGAGTTAATAAAACGCTACAGTATTGTTGGTCCTATCGTCAGCCTGCGAGATCGCCGATACATGATATTATCATTATTGTGCTAATGTATTTATTATTTACATGCCCGAAACCATAATGCTAGTGAATATACACTGTATGATGAATAAATGTCTTACCGCACACTGCATGTCTACGGCACGGCTTCAACGCGTGCACGGATGATCACTAGTTAATGTTCGTGTTTACATCAGCCGCGGATCTGCGTGTGTTTGAAACCTCTAAACCGCACGTCAATGGCGCGGCTCCAGCATGGATTCCGGAGCAGTTCGTGGACTCTTTAGTTAAAGCTGAGACGACCTGCGGCTCGCTGAAGCATCCCAGAAGCGGCTGTCCAGGCTAAAGTTAGGCAAATCCCCAACCCGTTAACGAATTAAATTTCTCTAGGTGGGGTACCGCATTGTGACATCATTGCATGCGGAAAACAAATGCTGTAGTCCAAATGAGCCGTTCGTTGTAGTTCTTGAAACGGGAAATTTTAAAAACTAAATATCTCCCTTTGGAGTGGGCTTTGAGATTTGTAACTTTGTAGATGTTTTTTATGCCCAAACATACACACCACACACTGGCTAAAGTTCAAAAAGTGAAAAAGCATAATAGCACCCCTTTAACATAAGGCAGCAACATAACAAAATGTGAAAAAAGTGAAGGGGTGTGAATAATTTTGCAAGGCACTTTAAGTACTGTAACAATGAGAAGACTCCAATGTGAAGCCGAGCTATCAGCAAGAAGCCTCTGCAAAGTCCCATTTTTGAAATAACGACAGGTGCTGAAGAGGTTACAATTTGCCAAAGAACACACTGACTGGCCTAAAGAGAAATGGCACAATATTTTGTGGACTGACGAAAACAAGATTGTTCTTTTTGGGTTCAGGGGCCACAGACAGTTTGTCAGGTGACCCCCAAACACTGAATTCAAGCCACAGTACACTGTGAAGACAGTAAAGCATAGTGACGCAAGCATCAAGCATCAATTCCCATACTATGGTCTATTTCTCACATTCCAGGGATTGCGGATCAGTTTGAGTACATCAAAATACTCAAAAAGGTCATGTTGCCTTATACTGAAGAGGAAATGCCATTGGAGTGGGTGTTTCAACAAGACAATGACCCCTTAACACACTAGTAATGAGCAGCATCTTGGTTCCAGACCAACAAAATTAATGTTATGGAGTGGCTAGCTCAATCCCCGGACCTTAATACCACAGAAAACTTGTGGGGTGACATCGTAAATGCTGTTTCTGAGGCAAAACCGAGAAATGCAGGGGAATTGTGGTGTGTAGTACAATCGTTCTGGCCTGGAATACCTGTTCATAGGTGCCAGAAGTTGATCGACTCCGTGCAACATGGATGTGAAGCAGTTCTGGTTATACAACTAAATAAAAGTTCAGTGATTCACGATAAAACTAAATCTACAAGATTTTTTCAGTTTAAACAGTAAATGACTTTGTAAAGAAAAATGCAGACACTGCTATTTTTTTGAACAGCCTATTATTTATTTTTCTTCATTTTCAGTAAAGTAATGACAAATTTGATCAATTTTTCTTCATGTTTTGATTTAGAATAGAGTTTGCAGTGTTCCCAATGTATTTGTGTTTATTGAAATAAAAGTTATTATAATGATTTTGAGCCTTACTCACTTTTTTAGACACACTGCTATTATTTTGAACACAACTGTATGTACCAGGGGTGTTTTCTCAAGGGGAGGCAGTGTCTCCTGAATATATTGTATAAGAAAAAATTTGTAGTACAAAAATAAAACAACACTAACATTACAAAATATAACATTAAAACCAACTGTGACACCAGCAGGTAAAGTTACAGCCGGAGTCCGCGTCTTTCTCACGTCCCCTAAGCCCATTGAGTTTTAAAAGACACCCTGAAGCCTGCGGTGGGTTTATTGAGTGAGTTAATGAATGGGGAAAGTCACGTTAGAGGAGGCAATGCCTCAATTGCAATATGATTGGATTTGGCTGGTTATGTTCGGCTGCAATTGGTTTTTGCAATTTCCTGCCTCTTGGGTTTGTGCACGTTCTGCATTCGTGAATCAGTCTGAATGAATAATATAATAGGGTTAATAGGAAGACTAATTTTAAAAAGTAAGTAAACAACTCACACACTTAGATAAACACTTTGTTAAGTCAAAATAAGACTTAAAATAAGAAATAGCATGAAAACATGATCTGTGGGAGTTTTTAGTGAGTAATCAGCTTGGTGAAATTTGAAGTAAATCTTTGTGTCTGTGACCAATATTTACGAGGTTTGATGACTGATGACCCGAAAAAGTAAAAAGAGAAAAAAAAAGGTGAAAAGTTAACTATTACAAAAAAAATGTATTTCAGGAATATATGGCCTCTTGGTCCATAGTTCCACAAAATCATAATGACATGGCAGATAGTCTTTTCTTCATTCCATGATATATATAGAATGCCAATCTCCATGCATACCCCGAATCACAAACACTTGACACATCAATACAAACATCAGCAACAAGAACCAGATCACCTAAATATTTCTTATGCAGATCCAAATACTCATGCTTCTCATCACAGAAATGTTTTATGTTAACTTACAATAACTACAGATTCTCTCTGCTACTGGTGTATTACTCCATCTGCCTGTTTCTATTGACTGGAAAAACAAAGAACAATTAAAGCTGCAAGCAGCGATGACCGGGCCCTCGCCGTCTGTGCAGTCGCCATCCCGATAGCATCAGGAAAACGGTGCCCAGTTGGCACATGCATTCACAGTAACCCTTTGGACTAACCCTTACTGTCTCTCCTCCTGCAGAGCAGAGTGAGATCAGATATGTTTTTTTTTTTTTTTTTCATTCGTGGAGTTTTGTATAATTATGAAATGAACTGTGTTTGATCAGAATGAATAGTTATTTGTATGAAAAAAGTTTCAAAGAGTTAGGATGCTGCACTTTAAATATATAATAAATCATTGAAAATTGAAAATGGAAAATGAAATTTTAAGCACGCTATCTGCCTTAAATATCACAGGAAACAAATATTTTAATGTATTTTTTATTTTTATTTATTTGCCATGGCAACAGCATTTGATGCATCTGGGCTTTTACATTATTCTGATGAAGTTTGAAGAAAATCGAGTACAAATATATTGTTCGATGTTTGTTCGTGTTTGTTAGTTCATTAGCCATTGTTAACAAAAGAGACCCTATTTTAAATAGTTACCATGTTTTATGGTCTACAAGCATTTTTAAATATTATTTTAATAATCTATAAGCATCTGTGAAATAATTATAAACAAATATATTAAAAATAAATACATATTAACTTAGTTGATTTTTTGTTTGGCCTTTTTGTATTTGTTTCTCATTCTAATTAAGTGAACTGAGCATTATAGTGTCATACTTATAAGATTGTTTGTTCTACCAGTGAGAGTGTATATATATGTATTTAAATCATATAATTTTCCCTTAAAAGATAAAAAAAAGATTTTAATGCTCTTTAAGCACCTATACAAAATAATTATGTAAAAGTACACTGACAGTACAGTCTATATCAACTGATTCTATGGATTATTGTCATTCTTATACACTGACAATGAGCTAAATAGCATTAGAGGTCAAACGATTCCTTATCTTATGAGGACCTCTAGTGTTCATCCCTGGTATTAGAGCTTTAATTTGACAAATTTAAATGACACTTTTAATGTTTTTGGGGCCTCTGAGCATGATAACATTTTGAAACTACACGTATATCCTAAGGATTTCTTGTTCTTTATATGTAAAAAGTTTTGATGAGTTAGAATAATGCAATTTAAAGATAAATGAAAATATCTCTTCATCTTTTTTATTGTTACTTTCATAAATCACCACATCAACACCGTTCAAGATATCCCAAAGCCGTTCACAATATAGGGAACATTTTCCCAATATTCTGATGATGATGATAAGAACATGTAATTCATGATGATAACAAAATGTTATTATTGCTTGCTTTACGTCCACCACTTCTGCTTAAATGTCATTGTTACCTATCTGTACAATTTTTGTGTGGATATTGCTTTGCTGGTGACTCCTGTTATAAGACATCACTCTTAAGCACTACATAACTAAGAATCAATAAGGAAGACGGTGCCCAGTTGGCACATGCATTCACAGTAACCCTCTGCTAGTTTGGATTTTAAGTTTACAGAATTGAAAGGGTTAGACTTTAAAATCAACACACAGACACATACACACAAAATATAAAATGTTGCCATCCAGTTTCATTTGTTAACATTAACTATATTAGTTAACATGACCAATAAATAAATAGCATTTATTAATGTTAATTAATATTAAGCTAAAAAAAAGTATTTATATATAGTTTATGTACTGTGAATTAACATGAACACAGTTAATGTGGGTGTACAGCAATACACAATAAAGTGCTCTATAAACGCTTCATTCCTTCAAAATATCTTTAAAAATCAAGTTGAGTATTTTAATGGGGCGATATATATATATAACTGATCTTAAAATGATGGTTTTCAGATGTTTTGAACAGATAACAGCAAAGTTTTTGTTGTCAAAGTTTGTCTTGAAATTTTTAATTATTATAATTTTATATTTAATAAATAACACTATGAAAATATTGTCTACAATGAAGATAAATCACTCATGCTTAAAAGTATTTTTCTTAATCTTTTGCTATGTGACTGAATAGGACAAGTTCATGGTATAGTTCAGTAAAAAATAAATAAAAAACAACAACTGCAAAATACAAACAATGAAAGACTTAATGACCCTTTATATTTTCTCAAAATATCAGACACTCAAAGATCAGACATATTTATGTAATTAAAGTACATATATGTGCATTTCTAACTCAAAGATGGTCTGTAGCATGGCTCTCTACTCTGTCACCCTCTCTGCCTCTCACCCCTCCCCCCTGCAATAATGAGCTTCTCTCAGCCTGACTGAACGCACATACATACAGTAGAGACATTCACCCAGAGTGACAGCAGGTTTCTGATTTCGTTTTTTAATTTTCATTAATTCATTGAAGCTTGTAGAAAATTTATATTAACACCACTTGCTCAGAATGATTAGATCTCTGTGTGAAAAAAGTTGTAAAGAGTTTGGATGCTGCACTTTAAAGATATAAATAAAATGACGGTTATGTTTTTTACTACATCTTTAAAAAATTACCATGTCAACACCATTCAAGATATCCAAAATCCGCTCGCAATTTAACATCTTCAGAATCTTCTCTTCATGTTAAAAAAGTTTGGTGTGAATACCTTGTTATTCTTAGAAGGAGTGTGAATTTGTTTACAGCCTGATTTTTCCAAAAATCCACATTCAAATCAAAATAGCCGGCTTCCTGTTGGTCTTAGCTAATGAGTTTGATTTAGAAAGTTGTCCAGATTGATGAGAACAATATATGTACAGAGTTTGGTGACTGTAGGAAAAACTAACCCCCCAACTTTTGTCAAAAGATGGCGCTATAGAGTGCCTGCTCCACGCCCATTTATGACCTTTTGCCAGTGTCTAACTATCATTAATATTGATGTGTGTGTTGAGTTTCATGAAATTCTAAACATGTTATCTGCTTCGAAAAGACAGGAATCTAATTTTAAAGTTTAACACGTTGCCATGGCAACAGCATTTGATTTATCATCGTACCCTTTACATATTCTTATCGGCCGTGTTTTGACATTATTTTGATGAAGTTTGAAGAAAATCAAGTAAAATTAAGAGGCTGATTTCAACGCATTTTGAAAATGACACGCTTCCTGCTACCAGTTGGTGGCGCTATAACTTTGACTCATAATAGTCACATTTATGGAATCGGCATCATACAACGAACAATCTGGTGAAGTTTCATCAGAATCAGGCAATGTGTGCAACAGTTATTAGACACTTCCTGTTTCTCATTTCTCGCCATAACTTTGTCGCCTTGCCACGGCCAAACCGTTCGAGATATCAAAAATCCCCTCGCAATTTAGCGTCCCCAATGTCTTGAGATCATGCTGACCGAGTTTGGTGACAATCGTATGGAAATCCTGGGAGGAGTACGTTAAATTCCAGAGCATGCGCTTTTTAAACAGCCCTAAATATCTCACTTCCTGTTGCGTTAAGAAAATGACATAGAGTACAAAAGTTGTTCAGCTCAATGAGTTCTATATGTGTACCGAGTTTCATATGTGTACGTTCAAGTATGTGTGCGATATGGCCCTAAAAATTCCAGGGGGCGCTGTAGAGTCCCCTTGCCACGCCCCGGTACCAGCCTCTGTGACGTCCTGATGGCCGCAGATTCCGACATGTGTGCAAATTTTCAAGAGTTTTTGAGCATGTTAAGACCCCCTTAAGTGCCCGGAAGGTTAACAAAAAAAAAAAAAAAAAATAATAAGAATCCTTAGGAAAACAAGAGGGCCTTCGCCCTTTTGGGCTCGGGCCCTAATGATCGTACCAGTTGCATTCTATACACATACTCAATAGCTCTCTTGTACTAACAAAGATGCGTATTTTGAATATATATGTAACTTATTATTTTCCAAAACCGACACCATGCCTCATGTGCTTTTTCTTTTAATAGTTGGTTAAGAATAGCTGTGAATATTCTTATATCACCTACTCTTTGAGCCTCCCAGAAACTAGAAAAAAATACAGAAAAATACAGAAAAACTCTAATACAAGTAACCAATATTTTTCTACCTACTTCATCTAATTGAAAAAGCATATTATAACATTTTATAACAATGGTTAGACATAGACATTGATTTTATCCAGTACATGATATTGCATACTAATAGTACACTGTGTCTACTGAGTATGTATGTGCAGGGGCGCCGCTCGCAATTTTGGGCCCTATGACAAAATATGAGGTTGGGCCCCCCCTACCACACCAAAGCAGATCTCTGGGGGCCCCCAAAAGGCGTGGGCCCTTAGAATTGTCCTAACTTTCCCCCCCTTAGCGGCGCCCCTGTGTATGTGTATATTGCACATTTTCATCTGTATAAACCTAGGTATTTAACTGTCTATATGTAAATTGTCTCTGCACTGTCTGGAGCACGCTCCCAAGAATTTCACTCACCTGGGCACAGATGCTGTGGTAATGAGACAATAAAAGTGGTCTGATTTGATTAATCAAATCAATGAATTAATTAATCCTACACACAAGAGCGTTTTAAGGATGAATGTCTTGAAATACAACATCTGAACAACTTTAGTAACGGACACAACACCTCGGGTGTGCATAATTTTCTAATAATTCAACAGCCTGTTGTCAGTTATTCCCTACTGGTTTAATTCATAAAAATAATGCCATGGTTTAACTATGATATGTTGCTACTGTTGTTTCTCCAACTGTTCACTCAAGGAATTCTATGTGACATGATACTTGAAGAGAGTCTTACTAATGCTTGTTATTTATACTGTGAGGTAATTTCAAGCTTCCTTCCTGCCCCTACCAATTGTTCTAATTTCACCTCATCATGAATGACATATACCATAAGAGATCATCGAACAGAGAAAAACTGAACCTCTGGTGACATAGTTCTTTTTTCTTTTTTAATTGCCTCCTCTGTGAAAATTCCCAAAGGTACAGAATTGTTAGAGCTGATAAGTCCCAATTCTGCAAATCAATACGTTTCTATCAGTCCACAAATACATCTCTAAGGTCACAGAATTGGATTTCCACCCGACAGAGAAGCAAAGCTTCTAATAAAGGCCTGTACCAGAATATCCTCCCACCAAAACCCTTTGAGATCCTGATGGCACTAACTCCACACGTGGAGTCGCGGAGTTGCGAGCCGATAGATATTTGAACTCTGTCTGGGGGCACTAGTTACAAAACCACGATTCATCTTGATTATGGCTCTTGAGGATGTGCACTGTTGAGCACTGTAATTGATTCAGCCGTCTGTTGTGATGATCCGTGTATCTGATACGGAGAGCGGCGCAACGGTGGAAAAATGTCCACTGTGCATGACGTCTTCGTCTTCTCCCACAGGGGCAGACGAGCGATAAATAAGATTTATTATCACATCGCAGACCAAACTCATTTTAAGCGTGAAAAGTTTATCTCCAAGGTCGTCAAAGCAGCCGACCATTAAAAGCAGACTGAGGAAGTCACACTAGGATGCCTGGTACTCTAAGAGTAATGATTCCCATATAAACATGAATCACCTGGTAAAAAGACACATCGCCCAAAGGAACGTGACAGGCTGAACTTAAACTGACCACAGACTGAAACCTTAACTGCTTGTGTGCTAAACTCATGCATTTAGTTGCTAATATTTCTGTATTTCTGTAGGGAAAGTGGATCACTGACTTTACTAGTGCAATGTGGACCAGCTGTTTTCAGCTGGAAGATAATGCAATATGTTGTAAATATTGTTAAAGTTGGCATAAAATGAAAATTCACACAAAAATGCATATGTTATTTATTTTTTGTTTACATTTACATTTAGCAGACACTTTTATCCAAAGTGACTTGCAAATGAGGACAATAGAAGAAATCAAACCAACAAAAGAGCAACAATATGTAAGTGCGGTGACAAGTCCCAGTTAGTCTAAAACAGTTTTTTATAGTAAACAAAAAGAAAACAAGCAGATAGAATAGAAAAAGAATAGAGAATGCTAGTGTCAGAGGGTCAGGTTTTTTAGAATAAATATAAAACATGATAGAAAAAAAAGAACAGAAAACATGAGTGCTAGAGGGTCATTTTCTATTAAAAATAAAAATGAAATAAAGTAGCTGGAATAGAAAAAGAATAAAGAATGCTAGTATTAGAGGGACACGTTTTTTGAAAAGAAAACAAGTAGATACAATAGAAAAGAACTGAAAACTAGTGCTAGAGGGTCATTTTTTATTAAAAATAAAAAAACAAGTAGAAAAGAAAAAGAATAGAGAATGCTAGTGTTACAGGGGCAAGTTTTTTTAGAATAAATAAAAAGAAGACAAGTAGATAGAATAGAAAAAGAATAGAAAAGGCTAGTGCTAGAGGGTCATTTTAATTAAATATTAAAAAAGAAAACAAGTAGATAGAATAGAAAAAATGGAGAATGCTAGTATTAGAGGGTCAGTTTTTTTTAGAATATATAAAAAGAAAAGTACATAAAATAGAAAAAGTACAATGCTGGTGCTGGAAAAAAAAGAAAAATTAAAGAAAACAAGTAGATAGAATAGAAAAAGAGAATTCTAATGTCAGAGGGTTGAAATTTTTTGTTTTAATTAAAATAATAAATAATAGAAAACAAGTTTCTTAAAGATGGCTTAAGACTCAGCTGTTCGGATCAAATTGGGTAAATCATTCCACCATCAGGGAACAACGGGAAAAAAAATGCATGGATAAATCTTTTGAGCTCCTAGTTTGTCATCAAAATGTCATAATTTCATATTCCATTAAAGACCCTGCTATATACCCAATACTATATAATCTATATACTACATAATCATGAAACACTTTCTCAAATTTGACCAACCAATCCATCCATTCAACAAATGACAGATAATTTATTAATTGATCATTATTAATTGATCATTTATTTTTTCAAGAATAAATTTTTAATTTTTATTATATTCATGATTTTTTTTGTTATTATGATTTATAATACATGAACATATACATAAAACTAATACATAAA